>NC_139244.1:39704837-40264287 GCF_977018435.1 Lepisma saccharinum
AACTGTCGACCATTTCATACCAAGTTCTCTCGCTGCTTGTCTTACTGACGTCTGTGGAGACTCCTTTCGAATGACCTCCGCACATTTTCTACAAACTGTTCCTGGATTCTGGGTTTACCACCACGGTGTCCTTTCAAAACATTGCCGGTCGCCAAAAACTGTTCACACCACTTCTTTCTAGTCGTGAATGTCGGAGGATCCTTATTGTACACACGACGAAAGTTTCGTTGCACTTGAATAACTGATTTTGTTTCTGCATACCACCACACAACCTGTGCACGCTCGTTTGGAATCTCCATTTTCAAAAATCGATTGTTGCAGCGCCACTACGGCTATTGCGCGCACTAAAACGTTACCACATAAACTTTTTGAGTTTCTGCTTCTGCTGCTTCCGGAATCACAGCTGTACAATTTGAAATGAAAAAGTTATAGACTTTCAAAATGTTGGAGTCTCATTGTGGACACGCTGTACTTTAACAAGGGATTTAGACTTGCCTAACTTATTAATGCATGTAAAAATTAATGCTTCAGGCTTCATCCTGGATTGGGAATGGTCACATTATTTAATATTTGTAGGAAACCTCACGCATACAAGAATGTAATTCTTAAGGAACAAAGTTACCAATCTTAACCACGACTCAATACAATTTTATATTTCCAAATATAAATCCCAATACAGACATATAACAATGGAAATTCACTATACTGTAAAAAATAGCAAAGTGCATGACCACAAGCATAATTTCTTGACTTTTCGTGACTGGGAGACACCCATGCTTGAAAAATGAAAAAAAAAATATATTATCAAAATAATGTGGGTGACTATTACACTCAAATTATAAGCAACAATTTACCAGAGCTTTGCTTCAAAATATTAAAAAAATTACATCAGAATATTAAAAATACCTGTTATATAATCTCAAAACACAGTTTGTTAGCATAATGTTGGTACTAAATTCATGGAAACTTCGAATTTTGCATAACTTTCAGGATACTAAGGCTCGATGAAAGTGTCGAGTGGTATTCTTGCGGACCCCGCGAACGATCAAAACACAGGAAAATGATTGATTGATTGAGTTCATTTTAGTTCAATTTTCTGCCACTTTTGGCTAATCGTGAAGATCAGGTTGAGCGATGATATGATCAAATTGACGAAGGGACACTCACAAAGAACACCTATGCCCAGGCCAGGATTCGAATCCGGAAATTATCGGCCGGTATCGGTAAATAGAAGACTATCAATACTTTCCGATACCGATATATCGACAACGGCTCAGCTCTAATAAAAAGAAAAATGAAATTCTCTAGGCAGAAATATATCCCTATAGCTCGACCACAAGGAAAAAAAACCTTCCGTCAAAAGCGTTCGCACATCTTCCCTGCCGTTATCGGTACTCGGGGCAGTGTTGCCAGGTCAGACTTGAAAAAATCGGGAGATTTTTCCTTGGGAAACCAGAAGATCTAATAGTAGCGGATGAACGACGTTCTCGGTGTGGGGTAGCATGGGGCAAAGGGACGTCCGCAGATTTTTTCCAGTGAGGGGGAAACAATGTATTTTTACCAGGAGGGTAAACGAGGCATATTACCCCGTAATAATGTTGCCCTCTCAGAAAACACCACTTGAGTTTGAAATTATCACGTTCCTACATCCCTATTATAATAATGGATGTAAATTACTGTGACTGAAATCAACTCATACGTCTGAAATAATAGGTACTTTTATGTCAACATTCATTTTCCAGAAGGGGAGGGGGTGGTGGCGACCATCCTTGCACTTCCTTCTGAACGTCCATGCCGCTATATAATTTTGTAGAAAATTAAGTATTTAAGTATAGAATAGTATATTAAGGATAGAAAATTAAGTAATTTCGCCGAAGAAAGTTCCAAGCAACTACGGGGGAGGGGTGCATTATTTCCTTTGTAATTGAACTATGCCGCTTCGTTCTCTAGCAAATTTCTTGTTAATAACACTCACATGCTTTATTCGTCAGTTATGCTGCCTGTATGTTGCTGCATTCAATATATATACAGTATACATAAACACTGGCAACACTGACTTGGGCCGCGCTGAAGGCTCCTTCCCCTTGTCCTTTTCCTCACCCGCCAGCGCGATGAGGTTCTCCGAAGTTTTCTTTCCTTGTGGTTCCACTATACCACATCCCTTAAGCGCAGCACACACCTTTGCCACCCGTTCGCGAGACAACTGTCTGCTGACCATCCCCTCCCACAAAACGTTATATGGAAATGTCTTCACGGTCACTGGCTCATTGCTACCAGAGCGTCGAACGACCTCCCTAATGACCAACGCCGTCGCCAGAAATTTTTGCAAGGAGGGGGGGGGGGCAAATGTTAATACTTAAATAGTAGATAAATAATAAGTATTATTGCCACGTTTATAAATGTTATTATACAATAATAAATATTATAAACTAACGAAAATAAATGTTATTCGAAATAATAATAATAACCATTATTTCTTTGGCGATTAGGGGCATTTGTTTTTTATGAAGTGTTTTGTGTGACCTCTAAGTTACAACTGTAATTATTAGAACTTTCAAAACTCTGAAACCATTTCATTTTGGATGGGATGGTAGAATATAATCTCGTTCCTGTATTTTCCACTCAATGTTTTCGATCCAATGCATTTTTACTTTGATTATTCTGTTCGAATACTAACTAAATTAACTTTATTTCTGTTCTTAGCAATAAGAGTAACAAACTTTCGGCTTTCTTGTATCTTTAAATGAACAATGTCAATTTCCAGGGAGGGTCCACCGACCCGTCCGACCCCCCTCCCGACGCCCATGCTAGTGACATAAGAAACTCTTCTTCTCTCGGCCAATTCAAATCTAAATTAAGAAATCATATTCGGGAGTCAACTTACCAGTACTGAAAACAGGGAAATAAAATTAAACCTTCGTGTAAACTTGTAGGACCACACCCACCGACTTTTCCTGTAATTTGAGTATGTTTGTTATTTGTGTGCTTTACATGTATTTTTTTACTTTTCTTACAGTGTTTTTATTTTTTTGTTTCTTATTTTCTTTTTTCTTGTTTTTTTTGTATCTTACTGTTTTTAGTTTATATATATTGCAATTTCACAAACAGTTAGCTAGGGTGTTCAAAAAGTTACGCAACCTTATGGGAAAACATTTCTTATTACATTCTTTACATTAAGTGCTGGAAGTGACTGCCGTTTTGTTTTTTCACACAAGTGGACACTACGAACCATGTTGTTGAAAACCCTTTTCAATGTTGTCTGTGAGATGTTATCAACACAGCTACGAATATTGTCTTTCAATTCCGGACTACTGTGTGGATGAGTAACGAAGACGGAGTCCTTAAGATAACCCCACAAGAAGAAGTCTGAAGGCGATAAATCTGGAGATCGCGGTGGCCTTGTGTTCCCAGCTGTGTGGGCTGTGGCATTGTCCTGTTGCAACCATGTGCGTTCCAACTTCTCAGCTGACAACGTGTTAACGAATTCTCTAACCATTGTCACATACCGTTCAGAGGTCACTATGTTCAGAGAATGTAATGAACACGCGACTACTTGATATGGCACACCCAGCGCCAATTTTCTGTGAGTGCAGAGGCAACTCCTTCATCACATGTGTGTTGTCATTGGCCCATACCTGAGAATTTTGGGCATTGACGTATCCAATGTAAGAAGTGTCAAATAACCATCCACACCTCCCGTCAGTCCAGCACCAATCATCGAGTTCCTTCTTTCTGGCGTTACAGATTCCATGAACCAACAACGATAGTATTTCTCGGTTTATCAGGCTCTAACTTTATAGGGGAACAATTCATGAGATTTCCTATAAGGTTACGTAACTTTTTGAACACGCTGTATTATAATAAATTTATAAAATGTAAAGTAGAGATGGTTAAGTGGAAGAAACGGCTTGTGCCTTAACATCGCCATCCAATACAAGGAATATATAACTAAATATATCTAATACTGATCTAATGTGATATAAACGATCTTGATCTGATTGTGTGTGTGTTTTATGGCAGTCAACAATGAAACTATTCGACATCTTGATTGCTCGGAAACAGTTACAGAGACAAGGATATAATTTCGTGGACTGAAACAATACCAGGTGCTGGTGTATTTGAATAATTGTTATCTAGATCCACCTGTGCGTTTCTCTGTCAATGGAAATCGTACTTGACAACACTCCGTATTATACCAACCTATCCCTAACCAACTTAGGTAAGAATAGTGGACGAAATAGTAATAAGATAATAATTTTAATGAAACATTAGTGATATCGATGTAGCAATTATGAAAATTATAATACGTTGTGTAATGAATTCGGATTCAAATGCTAATTAATAATGATATAAATTATCCCCATTATCAATTCGATAAAAATCTGTAATCAATAAACCGGGAAATATGCCAATAACCTGATTAGTACCCATAGAGCATATGTAGTGATTATGTAGTAAATGCTGTGCCAACTTAATTGTTTACATAGGGTACTGGAACAATGGGACCCATAAAAAATCTACCATGGGGGTGGGGGAGGTAAAAATCGAAAATGTGTGTCCTTAACATGGAGAGGGACAATTTGCCCTACGTCCTTCTCTCTGCGGCAGCTGTCGAGCACTGTTGCCAGCTTCGCCCTTCTGGAGCCAGATCAGGCTCTTTCGAGCACTCATTTGGCTGTGAACTGTGGCACCCGCCCCCTCCGGCCCACAAATACCAACTTTTGCCATGAGTATATATTTTGCATGTGACCTGATATTGTTATATTGGCTGCGTCACCCCACCCCCTCTTACATCCCCAGCTGCTTTTTCTATAGCGCCGTGGAGATGACATAATATTGTTATCCGGGATTCCTTTATTTCCAATTTCGTGCAACACTTGGTGGATTATTGAGATGGCTGATGCCACCCGAACTAGACGGTAAGAACTAAAAATAGATTGTCATCACTTTAGAGTTAAAGGTATTTGCAGTGCCCCACTCCTCTGACACCTAAAATTACTCTAGGAGGCACTTTATGCAGCCTTCGTTAATCTAGCTCCTTGAAAGTCAACTTTAGCTACATTTAAGGCGAAATTTAGCTCCTTTATGCACATCAGGTTTGGCAACACTGCCAGGATGGCCGTAGGGGGCAAGGAGAAATGCATTACGCTTATGGGACCATTATTTTATTCGTTCCCTCGGGAATATGAAACAACCAATGAAGTTGAAACTCCCATTTTATTAGCCGTAACTTGAAGTTGAAGTTGATTTCCCATTAGAAATACATAGGATTCTGTAAATACTTATTGATGATATTTTTCAAACATCGTACCCACTTGTAACATGGAGAGAAATTCATGCTCTCTTGTATAGTCAAGGTTTTATTTTTTTGTTAGCAGTAGTGCCCATTCTGACGATATTGAAATAAATACAGAACTGGTGCGTAATTGACACTCTTCCCCTTAAGTTGAGCATAGTGGCGTCATGTTCACGTGTTTATCAGAAGTGAAGTTCACGAGTTGAGATCCCGGTCTGTGCATGTGTGTTATCAGTGTGCCTCCAACAATTTCGGCTAATCACTATCCTTCCTGATAGTGAAAGATAGTGCAGAAGGGTGACCTTAATTATAAAAAAGACACTCAAGTACTCTTATTTGTCAGTATTACATGGCAATGATTTGATTTGGAATTTGTTATTTGGCGTCGCTTCTCTGCTACTTCTTGACTAATCGCGACGATGAAGATGATGAAATCGAACCCGGGACCTCTGCTGTGATAACCACTCTGCCACGGAGGTCGGCGCACGACAAGGTGACGCGTTACTTTCAAAGTAAACTTACTTCGAATCGTGTTACTTCACCATCTCTATTGGCAGGGATGAAAATTTACCTTTGTTGACAAGGATGCTTGGGTTCCTGTTATCCCACCCCTCACACACACCCACATACATTAATTCGCACCCTTGCGTCCTCGTTATTTCAAGCAAAATTAAAAGAGTTTCGTGTCCCACTCCTGCTGAAACACGAGAAGCGACGCTCGCTTGTTTTGCTATGCAAATAGCAAGAGGAGATGAGGACGCCATACAATTGCATGCGAGTGGTTGCGCCGGAGCGCCCAGCAACCCGTGACGACGCCGACTACATGCGGAACAACAATTAAAAACAACGCAACCGGCGCTTCATACCCTCGCATTGTTGCCTCCGCCAATGGGAACGAGAGATGCGTTGCCAGGAATTCACTTGAAGCTTCAGACCTTTCCCTCGTGCCTTTTGCGTATAACGGCAGATTTCCGTGCGTTATGCTTGATTAAGGGAGGCTATATCCACAAGGGCTTTGTCTTTGTGAAGTGCTTTTGAAGGAATTTCCTTGTCAAAACCCACGCAGACGTTCGTCGTGTCCTTCTGACTATTTTATATTCCACTACTCTCGTGTCCTTTTTTCTTTTAACGGAGCCCACCTAACGGGACAGTAATTAAATTGAATGGAATACCACTTCATTATCACGAATTCAGGTTCTATTCATTAATTTTACATATTGTGAAATATCACGTAAACATGCACTATAGAGGCAGACAAAAACTTCGCATCCTCTTTCATCAACTTCATTTCGACAGTAATAATATTATTTCTATCAACTTGTACAGTGGGATCCATAAGTATTGCTCAGCAAATTGCCCATGACTATTTTCGTTGCTTTTTATCTTCATCCTACGTATTCTTAAGCAGCGTATTTTTACGTATACTGGTTGAGAGGTTGTAAGCAGATTGTTTGGTGGTTTGTGTCAGTTCTTGAAGCTCTCATTGCATAAAACAAAGGGAGTAAACGTGGTGATGGACAATTTGCCCGATAATACTCATGGATCCCACTGTACAGCCAACCTGGGATGCAAAGATAAGTAGTACGTAAAATTTTCATCGCCATTTTATTCCTTTTATTTTTACATTCCGTCTTGTTTTGAAAGAGGAATATAAATTGAGAGTATTTGAAAAGTAAATCCTTAGCAAAATGTTTGAACCTAAAAGGGATGAGGAGACAGGTGAGTGGAGAAGGTTACATAATTTAGAACTACATAATTTGCATTCATGTCCAGATAATATTAGAATGATTAAATCAAGAAGACTTAGGCGGGCAGGCCATGTGGCACGAATGGGAGAGGAACGAAGAGTTTACAGGATTCTTGTTGGGAAACCTGATGTTAAGAGACCTGTAGGTAGGGAGTCGTAACGTAACGAAATGGAACGGTATTTTCAATTACGGTTTCCGTTACGTTACAACCAGAAACACAATAACTTTTTTCGTGAACAGAAACGTTACCTCAGGTATATGAACATTACGTTACAGGTGTGTATAACGGTACCGAACCATAACTGATCACTAAAGGAGTAGGTCTTCACGTGACACTTTAACGTTACATCCATTGCCGGCAACCAGTAACGTTACAGGGTAAGAAAGAGGTTCGTCACGTATTGACTAGTAACTTTAGTGTATGTGGAAAGTGATAGTAACGTTACAATTAACCATTAACTTAATTGAGGTCACGACTGTAAAAACGTTACACTCCTTTTTTCAAAGCAACAACGTTATTTATAGCTGGTATCATACAGACGTTCCGATGTGCAATACCGTGTCCGATGCCGTGTTCCAGAGAGAATAACATAGGTCTCTCGTATCATTGTGCTCGTTACTTTTCTAACGTTACAGTTCTTTTCCTCCACAAAAGTCTGTTTCGAAAAAGTGATACACATATCCGTTACGAATAGTAAATACCGTTATCGAAGGCGTTTTCGGAGAAGCCTCATAATTATGATCGGCAGCATACTAACATTACAGTATTTTGACCCCTTGAAAGTCACTAAGTTATAATACGTATTTTCGTTCTGGATGTCAGTGAAAAAATTAAATTGTAAAACAAAACGTTTGAAAACATCCGTAAACAAGATTCGGCGTGACAAAGGTTCTGGTTATTGGAATTTACTGATTAACTATGTATTTATCACAAATATATTTCTTTTCTGCATACTTAATCGCTTTATGTGAATTTGTTCTAATTTGATTATTTATGCAAGATGAATTTTAAAATGTGCGTTCACTTTATACGATAGCAAAACAATCGTTTGTTGAGGGAAAACGTTTATATCTATCTATCTATCTCTCTCTCTTTCTCTCTCTCTCTCTGTTTACATGTATTACATCATTTTTTTTAAAAAAAAATGCAGTTGTTTGGCGATGAGAATGATTCGTGCTTAGATTAAGTTGCTGAAGGACGAAACATAAAGGACAAACCATGGTCGAGCCAAAAAATCATCCGTGCCACGCCTTCGTCCACCTAAGTGAGAGGCAAGCTTTCTCCTATCGGAAGACGAAAAATAATTGCTTGTTGCGCGACCTTGAGAAGGCGAACCGAACTGATAGCAGCAGCACCACGCAAAATCGGAAAATCTGAATCCTGAAACTTTGTACACGTGACCTTCGATCACGAAGCATCCGAGTAGACAACGCCTTGGGGCGATATGAAAGGCACTTTTAGCAAGTAGAAAATACGTAGAAACGAAATGTTAGATGGAATTGTTGTACGAAACAAATAAAGCGAATAAAATGACAGTATATTTTATCATTTACAAGGGCCCTCATCCGCTTACAATTTTGAAAATTACTTTCAGTAATTCTTGTCTTCTTGGACAGGAGGTGCATTAAACTTTTTGGTGTAGAAACAGACAGAACGCCCGCCTACCTACCACGTTTGAAAGAAGAGCATAGACAGACAAGAAAGTAATTTTCAAGAACGCAAGAACGGCAGTCGACATGGACATTTAGCAACGTGTGACTGAGAAATACAATCGGAACAAAGGACAAGATTATTCAAGAAACAGTAATTTTATAAAACTTCCTATCATTAACTCAGTTCATCCTTTTATCCTCTTTTGTTTGTTATACTTTTGTATTATTCATGTTTTATATCGCTTTTCTGCCACTTGTAGATAATCGCGACGATGAAGATGAATGATGATCATATTAAATCTATGAAGGGATGCTTACAAAAAAATCAGCCATGCCCAGATATCTACTCGAACTTGAAATGTTTGGTACCGAGTGTATGAGTGGATCACTAAACGACTTCGGCCTTCGAGGCTACGGTTTCAGTTGCAACAGACAGTATAATTACGTTTCTACTACTCTAAATTGACCAAAGCATGTGGTATGTATCCTTCATTTTTCTTAAAAATCCCCCTTGATACATGAGATACTACGAATAATTTCAGGCATACCCTCGAATTCTGATTGCCTGGCACTTTTTTTTAACTAAGTAATGAAGTGACGTTTATATTCATATTAGGCCTACGACTAGCTCGAACTAAAAACTCTTGTGAAATACTGTGTATATGTTATCCTTGTGAAGTGAGGAACTTCATATTTTGCTAAGAAAATATGTATGAAAAATTATATTTGTAGCTACTACTTGAAGAATTCAAATTATTATTATGATGAAATTTCAACTTACGTATACTCTGCATATAATGTGGTATATAGTTATCGGAGAGGAGTTTTTGTCTCGCAGTCAATTTATTTTTAGTTGAGGAACTCGAGAGTAAGTTGGAAATATATAATGACCCACGTTGTAGTGTGCTGTTCGATTAATCAGAATTGGAGTGAGAGAAATCTGTAGTTAAGTTCTTTCAACATGTCAATTTGTAACTGTGAATGCAAGTTTTTTCGATTTAGCAGGAAATCAGTCTGCTATTGTTGTAAGTAATAAATGGAAATATATATATTTTCTGCTCGAGTAGGAATCCGCAGCCGTTATCCAATCAATCAGTTTCTGTGTGTGAAACTTCTGTCTAGGAAAGCTACATACAATTTGCTTTTAATAACAGCAGCTTCAAAATAACCTATCCATTCTTGTCATGCCAAGTAATGTTTGATTTTGATTTGTTATATTTAACTTTGGTTTTATGCCACTTTTGGCTAATCGCGAAGACGAGGATGGGTGATGAAATGACAAACTTGATGAAAGGACATCACAATGAAAATGATGCACAGGCTGGGATCCGAACTCGTGACCTGTGGCGTCGTATTGCACTGTGCTAACCACTCCGCCACGGAGCTCTGCAAAGTAATGTTTGACCATACATTGTTCATGAAATAAAAACATAACATATACAGTGGCTCACATTAGTAATCGAATACGTAGCATTTTGCTGCATTTCTTCACAATATTTGAAAATTAACAACATGTACATAAATATAAACGATGGCGAAATATTTATACGCATTTCTTAAAGTTATATGTAACATTTTTTTTAATTTTGGGTGCGTCACGTTATACGGGGTGCAGCCCCTTACCATAACCAATAACATAACTGTAATGTCGCATAACTGAAATATTAAAATATTCTGACTTAGGTTAAAAGCTGAGGCTGTAAAGAGGCACTCAGCACACTTGACAGAAAGCAGGAGAACACACAGAATTATACTGGCCATAGGGCCAGTCGCCAGAGTCTCGTTAGTCTGCAAAGAGCAGTCCAGGGTGTACTACGTGGAATGAAGTTGAGGATTGGGTGTACTACGTGGAATGAAGTGGAGGATTGGGTGTAATACGTGGAAGGTCCTTACACCCCTGTTACGTTTTCAAATCTGAAAATAGTTATTTATGTTTGGATGTGAAAAAAGAGATCACTTTAATATTCACACAAATCGTGAAAGCCTTCTGTTTCTGTTAATCTACGTTTCCATTCTGACAAGTTCCAGACCCATGACGCGCAACACGTGCCGGCGCATGTTGCGCGTCATTTAGTGCACTGTTTCCAATTCAAAACTACTACTGCAAAATACGCCCGCAACAACACCGGAGTGCAGGACTTGAGTGTAGCGTTGTTGCATTGTGCTTTAGAGTAGTCAGTGTTTCTTCTCTTGTATTGTAATAATTTGGTGGTGATTTAACTTGTGTAAAGATGAACAATACAACTATGGCGGGTTTTGTGGTTATGGCAGGCGCGTACCATGAACTTCTAAAAAAAAGAGGTGAAAACGACCTAGATGGTGGATTAGCGAAAAGAAATTCGGAAGGAGCGTATAACTCGTTGATGAGAGACTTACGTCTTCAAAGTGGATACGAAAACTTTGTAAGAATGACTGCAAATGATTTTGCATTGTTATTAAATCTTGTTGGACCACAGATTGTAGTCGCGTCGTCTGTTTCTACTCTAGTGCGTATGCCCCAGGAACTTGCTGCAGGCTGTTTCCATTGTCCGTGGCGCATGTTGTGCGTCTTAATCGTTTGGGGCAATTTTGTCCCCGGCACTTGCGCCGCGGCATTGTTGCAGACAGTTTCCATTTCAACAAATGCTTGGCACATGCAGCGTCGCATGCCGCGCGTCATGTTGCGCGGCAAATTTGTGGTAATGGAAACGGGGTTTACATAGTTTTTTACCGGTCAACTACAGTGCGGGGAAGGAACAATTGATGCTACTTCCTGACTACATTTGTTACCAGTAGCTGCATTGCTCCCTAACTTAAGTACGAGAAAAATGGGTAACAAAAATACAACATTTGACGAACGGCAGCTATTTATTTTTATCGTACCTAACCAAAGGGTGCAGGTACAGGGAAATTAAAAATGTTAAGTACATGTAAGCGTACCGTGGGTGACGCAATAAAACGTAATGAAAAGGAAAATGAGGTAGATTCCGTATCTCAGAAAATTCAACCAACAGAAATAGGAGAACGAAATAAACGAGCTTCAGTATAAAAAATCAAGACCCTTTCCTCATCCCCACCCCCTTTCCAAACCAAGGGCTCCGAAAGCAGCTGTGCAACTTGGAGTAGGCATTGGGACTGCTGTACGGTTCAGTAGCGTTTCGTCCGAGTTGTAGTTTGTCCGAAAGCGAAATTCGTAGAAACATGCTACAGTTCGTCCGCCACGGTTTCATAAGCTGCGTTTCGTCCGAGCTGGCTGATGATGAGTCGCACCTTGACTAACCGGTGGCAGCGGTGGAATTGGTGACCAGGATACCTCAGTTTACAACTTTTAAAACTACATTGCATAGACAGCGGAGTGCAACGCAGGGAGTGCAGACTGAGACAAATTGTCGAGAGAGAGGTCCCGGGTTCGATACCCGGTAGAGGCATAAGTGGTTCGGATCCCACTTTAAACTGTAGGTCCAATCCTGATTAGCCTTAATGTGCATAAAGTGGACTTAAAACAACAAATCAAAACAAATCGTCGAGAGGAACTGAACTTGGATCTAGAAATTTTAGTCATGGCAGATGGCAACACTTTCTTACTATCGGACAACTATGAAGGTGAGATTTGCAATTTCCAGAGGGAAAGAAATATTAAAACAACAAAAAAATATTTTCTTGGATGGAGCAGTTAAGAGTGTTAGCAAGAGTTTGCTTCATTAAACACTATTAGGATGGTAGCCCTCGGACGAAACGCTACTTGGTCAGGTAACCGTAAGCTGCCTGTTCCTGGAATTCGGACGCGAAACGCTACGCCATGTGTTGTACAGTCTTAGAAAAAAATACCTGGGCCACGGGACGTAGAATTTCGTAACGTCTTAAAGCCTGTTGTTTACGCAACCCAAATAATAAAATATTCGCTTAAGTTTGCCTGGTGATTCTGAGTTCTCGGGAAGGATTGAGCTTTGATAGCATGAGTCACATGACTCGTGCCCCAGCCACAACAAACAGCTGGGTGCTACGATGCCTCCAGAAGAAAATTTCAGGAACTGGTTTCTTGACAAGAGCTACTCGTAAGGAAATACTATTCTTTCAAGTGATATTAGAGTCATTGTCAAGAAGGTTCGCTGAAATGATGGTTCTCATCACAGACCACATGCCACATGTTAATTGTTTAAGTCCAGTTCATGCACTGGACCTACAGATTAAAATGGGATCCGAACCAAATCCTCTCTATTTGGTATTGAATTCGGAAGGCTTTCATTACATGGCGAAGACGTTACCACTACGACATCAGAGAGGCAATGGAACGCCTTGAGAAAGAGATAAGCGAAAATTGCTACGTGACAAACCATATTTGCCCGTAAATTTTAAAAATAAGACAATATTTTGTACTGACAGTTTCGAACCGTGGGAGAGGCATATATATTTTTGTACCATCGTCCATTTCACGAGTTTATAATTCTTCCTCACCGACACGAGTAACGCGAGTGGTAGAAGAAAAGCGAAGTAAAATAACTGAAATAGAAATAAAAGGAAAAAGCGAAATAAATTTTATTCATAATATTCTGCAGTCACTTGAGTTGTATTCACGGGATGCTATCTTTAAAGAAAGCCGTGGTCTCTTCCTTGTCTTTTTCGCTTCCTTTGTGCTCCTGCTTCCTCCGTCACGATTGGTCTAAAACTAATTAATGCGACGTTAATTAAACAATCCAAACAACGAAACAATGCACAATCAACTGCACAAAACAACATTTCAAATGTTTTCGAATCGGAAAACAATTGAGATGCTGTAAAATGACTTAAGATGCAGTAATAAAGTGGGAATTCGGTACCGTATAGAATTAAATCGGTAGAGATGTTCGATTTGATTGGATGTTTGTTATTTAGATTTGCTATTCTTTCACTTTTGGCAAATAGCGACGATGAAGATGAGTGATGCTGTCATGAAATTGATGAAGGGACACTTACCAAGGACACCCACGCCCAAATCGAGATTCTAACCAGGGACCCATGGCATCGTAGCGCGCTGTGCTAACCACTCCTCCATGGAGTGGACATTATAGCATATTTTGTGTGCTCAATTGGGATCAATCAATGGAATGAATAGGCATATTATATTATTAATAAATTCATATCATAATACCACGTCATATTATTCGGCACGAAGTAACATCAGAGACATTCAATCTTGCATTTTTTCCTTTCAACTAATTCTTTGAATTCAGGTTAATCACAACAATAAGATAAATTATGAAGCAAATTATAGTTATTACGAATTACCTGACAGAAACAACATTAAGCAGGCTCGGTGGTCAAGATCATTAAGTGATTGACATTCGATATCGTCGCCAAAGTTCCCGTGTTTGAGTACCGTCCTTGTCGGGGGTGTTTGACTATTTCGTCATCAATTTCATGTAATGGTCACTCGTCCTTATCGTCGCGATCATCGAACAGGGAATAAAAATTATAAAAATAAATACGATGGAAGAGTACTTACTTCATCTCTCACGAAATCTCCTACAAAACCGGAATATATAAAATACATGTATATTCATTCACATACATTTTCGATTTCTATATTTAACTAATCGAGACCGAGAACGGGAGAGCAATTTTCAATTCGAGAAACCGAGAGACGGAGAAACTGCCAAGTCTCGTTTCTTCTTGGCACCTCCGTAATCGAGTTGTTCTGTTTATCATTGGCTTTGTATTGGCAATTATTGTCATTATTCTTTCCCTGCAGGTAAACCATAACGATGAATTATGATGAAATGAAGCAGATAAAAGGGCAAGAACAAGAAAGTCATGCCTGTTCGGGACTCCAACCCAGAACCTTACGTAACGAGATTTGAAATTCTGGAGAAGGCGTCCGTGTTTCGCGTGGTTTTCTCTTTCCTCTACTTCCCTTATATTATCATACATGTATAATAAAAATGGATCTGATACGATATGTTGCGATTCATAATTGTGCTGGTTAGATGCTACAGATGTGAACTCCAACCTGCAATATATTATTCCCTTTTGTTTCGTATCTGGTTGAACATGAAATTTTCTTACACTGTGACAATTTCTTTCTTAGTTTTGGTTTGGTGCACAGATATGCTAATCTGGACTCGACCTTCAGTTTAAAGTGGGATACTAACCACTATGTGCATCCACCGTGTATCAAACCCGGGATCCACTGATTACAAGGCGACGACGTTATCACTACGCCATCGAGGAGGCCCCATGACAAAATGTTATTCACTCGATCTCTACCATAATTTATTTCAGCATTTACATTTTCGTTTTCTTCTTCTTTTTTCCTTTTGTTAACTACTCTTATACAACTCTTTTTGCGTCTTCGAATTTCTTCTTGTTTCAGGAAAAAATAATACATGCAGGCTGTATAAATATCCCCCGTTCAAATAGATAAAACGTTCACTCTCGAGAACTAATTTACATGTTTATCACTAACGTAACCATTAGGAAACTATTGAAATGTTAACTGATATAACTGCAGATGAAACAATACTTACAGCCACTAACGAAATATCTATTCTTGTGTAGCCTCACAGACAACAAGTATCTGGTGAGTCATTCACTCTTGCTGACTACAGGCGAAGGTCACTGAACTAAAGGGTGGTGGCAAGCAAGCAGGCTTCTGCTCTACCAAAGACGAGGTCACGTGTTCCAGTTATCAATGGCGTACGAAATAAGGAGGAACACAGCTATCTGACGTATGTTTTGGTCCCGTCATTGCACGTAGAACACTTTATCGTCGTGGCCTTGAAGTTCCCTCAGGGCACTCCTACGTAAAGGCTTCTCAGCTAGAAGGATATCTTCCCCATTGAGTGGAGGAAAAGTGGGTGCGTATAGAGGTCATTCAACTTTCGTATTCTTTTTCATTTCAGAACCCGTGCTGTATCGTCGACTTAATCCAATCTATCCGATGTAGGTTTAGGTTCTGCTTCTGTTCGGTTATTTCACGTTGTCTTCCTGCTTATGTTATTCGCAACGAAGGTTCTGGATTCGATAATCTGGACAATAACGGGATTGTGTTGGTTGCTTGATTTGGTGTCTTAAGTCCACTTTATGTCCTGTTAGGCTAATCGTGAATGGACCTACAGTTTAAAGGGGGATCCGAACCACTATGTTCCTCCACCGAGTATCGAACCCGGGATCCCTTAATTACAAGGCGCCCACGATCCCACTGCGCCATCGGGGATTGTGTTCGCAACGAATGAATCAAATTTGAGTGATATGATATGCAACCATTGGAAGACTATTGAAAGAAAAGCAATGGGAACCTGCCAGTTTTTCTACTGCAGACAGGAAACCATAAACATGGAAGAGAAGCTTATATTCTATGAAACCTGACGCTATGTGCTCGAATACTGGCTAAATATAATCCATAGAGGCATAGCAACGTTAAACAACCTCTTATATGATACATATAGGTTTAAAAAGGTCGAAATACAAAGATTGTGTGCGCCTCACTGATGGCGTAGTGGTAAGGCCTTGTAATCAAGGGGTCTCGGGTACGATACCAGGTGATCGCACATAGTGGTTCGGATCCCACTTTAAACTGTATGCATTTCAGATTAGTCTATCTGTGCCGGTGACTCAGTCGGTAACGCGTCTGACTACCATGCTATAGGCCCCGGGTTCGATCCCCGGACGGTTCAAGTCCGGGAACTTTTCTAACGTTGGAAGCGACCCCGGCGCCCACCCAGCGTCGAATGACATGGGTACCTGGGGGAAACCCTGGGGGTAAAGGCGGTCAGGGGCGTGATGCTGATCACATCATCCACACTCACGAACGAATCAAGAAAGTGTGGGGCGGCGTGACGCTGATCACATCACCCCCACTCACGAACGAATCAAGAAAGTGTGGGGCGTTACCCCCACATCCCCTATACGACTTCATGGCGTAGCGCTAAGCACAGGTGAGAACTTTACCTTTTTTTTTTTTTTTTTGCATAAAGTGGACTTACAACAAAATTTAAACTTGCGATAAAGATTATGATAAGGTATTAAAGAATTGGGTCTAACACATTTTTTTTATTGTTTACCAATGACATTGTTAACTAATATTCTTAATTTCAGTTTCAAGATGAAATCGACTACGAAATAAAAGGAGTGGGTTCATATTTCTGTTACGAAATTCCACTTTTGTAGTAGACCTGTGCCACACTAAGATGTGACATAATAAACAAATCTGAGACACTTTTAAAGTATTAAATTGCTATCTACGTATTTGGGAAAAATCTTTCAATATAATACTTTTTTTGGACGCGTCAAATCATAGTATTTAATTCCTGTTTTAGCAGCTTTAAGAAACCTGATTTGGGGGGGGGGGGTTACAAATGCCCTTTCTGCTCCCGTCAAGTTACGCCTATGACAAACAGGAATTCAAAGTAAAAGACTGTCCCGACTAAATCGGGAGACACGTCTGATAGATTTACAATTGGGAAAATCATAATTAAGCGTGTAGTTGAAAACAACCTATTTTCATATATTGCATGCAGCTCTACTTTTTCTGCAATGTGGATCAAGAACTGGGGACGTGGAGAAGCACAACACTCCACGTAACCAATAGTCACGTGACCCTCTTTGCTTTCCTGTCATGTTGACCATCGTGTGGAACACATTTCTCGGTGTTAAGACAGGCAAAATCACCCGATCATCGAAGGGTGCAATATGTGTTGCCTACCCTCCTGCATTACTTGCTCCTATTAAAGCCTTATGGGGAAGAACTTTTTTCCATGACTGTACACCCGAAATGGTAATCTGGTGGTTCAGAAAGCGAAGATGAGTATGACTGACGAATGCTGAAACTGATGAAGGGACACTCACAGAGAACACTCATGCGCAGGTCGGGATTCGAAACCTGGACCCCTGGCGTCGCAGCGCGCTGTGCTAACCACTCTGCCACGTAATATTTTTTATTTACTCATTTTTAGCTACTTCCTTTTAAACTAACTAACTGACTAACTAACTCTCTAGCCTTCTTAAACCCGAAGGTTCATGGCTGCAGCAACACAGGCCTTCCATCTGTCCCTATCTTGAGCAAGATCTATATACTCTTTTCCATCCCTACCGATTTCCCTTAGGTCCATCTCAACGTTGTCCCTCCATCTTCGTCTTGGCCTTCCTATAGGTCTCTTACCATCAGTTTTCCCAACAAGAATCCTATAAACTCCTCTTTCCTCTCCCATTCGTGCCATATGGCATGCCCACCT
The DNA here is from genome assembly GCF_977018435.1 of Lepisma saccharinum. Taxonomy (NCBI): domain Eukaryota; kingdom Metazoa; phylum Arthropoda; class Insecta; order Zygentoma; family Lepismatidae; genus Lepisma; species Lepisma saccharinum. The sequence goes on from NC_139244.1 coordinate 39,722,723, forward strand.
AAGTCTTCTTGATTTAATTATTCTAATAACATCTGCACATGAATACAAATTATGTAGTTCTAAATTATGTAACCTTCTCCACTTACCTGTCTCCTCATCCCTTTTAGGTCCAAAGATTTTCCTAAGAATCTTATTTTCAAATACTCTCAATTTATGTTCCTCTTTCAATGTAAGGGACCAAGTTTCACACCCATATAATACTACAGGCAAAATTACTTTTTTTTAAACTTTTAGTTTGTTAGTTATTAAACTAGAAGACAAAAGTTTATGAAGAGAGAAGTAACATGCATTTCCTGAATTAAGCCTACTTTTTATTATATTAATATAATTTTCATTTGTTAATATTACTCCTAAGTATTTGAAGTTGGAAACTGGTTCAAACGAGTTGTTATCAATAATTAGATTTTGATTATTACCTAACACTTGGTTTCGGCCTGTAAGCATATATTTAGTTTTCTCTTTGTTAACTTCCAAACCTATGTCTTTAGCAGTTTTGAAAAATATTTTAGCATTACTCTTAATTGTATTTATATCATCCCCTAATAAGTCTACATCATCTGCATATGCTAACAACTGAGTCACAACATTTAATTTTAGTCCTTCGTTAGTTTCTTTTACCTTCCTAACAGCGTATTCTAAGGCAAAATTAAAGAGCAATGGATATAATGCATCTGCTTGTTTTAACCCATCATGAATTGTAAATTTGTCAGACACATTAATACCCACACGAATTTTACTTTCTGTTTCACTGGTGCATACTTTTATCATATTAACAAGCTTCTTAGGTATTCCAAACTCGACTAATATATTACATAATTTATCTCTTTTGACCGAATCATATGCTTTTTTGAAATCAATGAATAGCTCATGGACATCTTGATTATATTCCCACTTTTTTTCAAGTGACTTCCTTTTACCTACGCTAAAAAAGAAATTATAAAAATTAATATTAGTCTTTTTTGCAACATGTCCATTGAGAATGTAAATGATCTGTCCGTTTTTCATTTTGTCAGGAAACCTTTAAAGTTTGACATTATAGTTATTGAACCTTTGTCGCCATTGAAGTTTACATCATTGCAAAGGCTGATATATCTATCTACCAGATAGAACACTGGAATTGAATGAGATTAGGTAGTTGTTCTGTAATGGAGACAACACAATTCCATTATAACTTTGTCATTCGGTAAAATAATCGATTACTTTGATTTCACTATTATTCAAAATGTATCTATCTGTTAAAAGCAAAAGTAAGACCCGAAGTCCACCATGCCAGCAACACTACTACTTCTAAGCAGCTCCCACAAGTGCCTGAGGTTAGAATGAAAGTTTGTCTTGTTTTAAGTTCACTTGTATGCACAGATAGGCTAATTGGGAGTGGACCTACAGTTTAAAGTGGGAAATGAACCACTGTGCCTCCACCAGGAATCGAACCCGGCTAGAATGCAAGTGGTTTCTCATACTCAGATAGTAATTGTAGATGGTTGAGGGAAATTGTAGGCTGCAATTGTTTCATCTCTTATCGTCTGATGTCTACATACAAGCAATTTTGGTATATTGAGTGTGTTTTTCTTTCATCTACGCAATATGGCAGCAGTCACGAGAATGCAAACTCAAGACAGGCACACAAATTTGGAAGTAGTAAATTTGAATGAACAGGGCAAAATTTAAATTAACAGACAAGTATTGCTTTCGAATAGATTAGCATGCTGTGGAGAAAATTGTGGTTTTGCATTAAAGGGAAGACACGCGAATACCACTACTCACTCGTGCATGCAGTGATCGAAGTGGTAGTTTGTAGCTAGGGTGGAACGAGCCTTGGAAATCGGTGGGGAAGTTGTTTGTTATTGTTTCACATAATTTGTAGGTAGTCACACGTAGTCTGAGAAACAGAAAAGTCACACATACAAGAACCTTGCTTGCAGGCCACGGACAATAATCTTCATGGGTAAAAAAGTGTAGCTTTCCTGGCGAAGTGTTCTCGCTCGGCTTGCGAGCCAGCTTAAATCGGCGTTAGCGTCCAATTTTTCGGGCGCATACATTGCTCCCACCATAAGGTAGAGAGCATCCTGATGAGAGCAATGTATGCGCTCCAATATAATATAACCTGGCTCGCAAGCCGAGAACATTGTTGGAATCTCCACAGGCATATAATAAAAATGTATCATACCCAAATGACACATCTCGTGTAATACCTAACGTGCCAAATTTTGGAAAATAGGAGCAGATAGCGTGTGTGAGAACCAGAGGGACTTAACTCCAATTTATCAAATTTATAGGAGAGGAAATAATGTATTCTTAGGAATATGACTCCTAAACGTGACTCCGCCTTACAGATAAGAATTAGAAGTGGAAAAATGTCGATTTACTCCAAATACTCTTCAGAGGATTTTTTTAACAAAACTGAAAACAGCATTATTATAGATACGTTACTCTGATTCCCGTAGGACGATAGGTGAAATACATTTCATGAGCAATGTTTGAAAGAAGTTGTGTTAAGATGTGAAACATGTAGTCCACAGCCATGCTGTATGAAGAAAGCATAGAGGATAAGCTCCAGTCACACTTATTCTAGGCTCACAACAAAGATAGTGGCTGAGTGACCTAGCGTAATGAAATGCAAAGATAACAGTTAATCATTGGAAGAAACAACGAGTTTCATGTTTAAGATCATTCTGCCATATGTATAATTAATGCAGTTGCTTATAAAAATAAAAATGGTCCAAAATGCTTCAAAGTAATTTAAAATATGAGGCGTTGCGGATACGAAGGGCGAACTCAACAAAGTGCATTGCGAGGGAAATGAATTTCAAATTGCCATACACAGTGCGAACTCCATAAAAAACTTTGAAAATCACGCATGAAACATTCCGATCTACTGTTACCAAGTTTTTGTGGAGCTCGAACTGTGCCTGACAACTTGAAACGCATTTCCCTCACAATGTACGTTTGTTGAGTTCGCCCTTGGTATCCGCAACGCCTCATATCGTCTCTAGGAAATAACATTCAAACTAAAAACCACGATTTTCATACTAAATAGAAGGCATTTTCACCACATACTTGAAATTAGTTTGAGAAAATCTAAAATAAGAGGAATTCCTATCCCTGTTCTCGTGTTGATATTAACATATATTATTGTAGCTAAAATGCAATTGCGCGATATATATAATTTTTGGTTAACTTTCATTTTCCAGGTGGGTCGTGCCTTTGCCTCTCTTTCGGACATTCATGCAAAGGTTCTATTTTTATATCGCGTCTACCACTTTCGGTTAATCGCGATGATAAAGGATGTGATAGGTGATGGAAGTGGTATAAAGACAAATGACCCATCCATATTTTCTAATCCGACATTAGACTTCGCAGTGTATTACGCTAACTAATTTGCCACGGGATCGGCTTCTTCGTGTTTGTCTGCTCATCAAATGATTGATTAGTTATTCAAACTATATAGGTAGCAAAGCTATATAAAATAACGAAACAGAAAAAAAATCCACTTGACGTCTTGTAGTACTATCATCAACCACCTACAATTTCATGCTCTCGAATCCACACAGAAAACTTCTTGTGGCATTAGTTTTACGGAATGGCCTTGGGGAATAAACATCGTCCATTTCCTGGTTCAGCTCGAAACAATTCAGGTGCCTTATCGAAGCTGCTCTTGAACACGCAGGGTTTTTAACCTACTTCGCCGTAATTCAGTTGTTGTATCTTGTTTAATATGCTGTATTGTTCAGCCAACCGCAAATTAAATGGGAGGAAAAAGATTTTTCCGACGGAAAATAAGTTGGCAATGCTGCGAACACCGAGGCATTCTGGATAAGACGCTTGAGGAGGGTCGAGAAAACTTTCCTGAAAAAGCGCAACCCCAGTATCGAAGGTCATGCTACACGTGGATTGGCAACTTTCGGGAGCATGCTGTCTGTCTACACAATTCTACCAAAATACCTGTTTGAAAATGAATCTTCTGCTCGCATTTTATTTTTCAAATGTAGTTCTGACATTCTAGTCATTTTGCAATTATTTTTATTTGTTCTTATTTTGCTTTGCTTTTATGTCACTTTTATAATTAATCGAAACTATGAAGATGGATGATAAATAGATTAAATTGATGAAGAGACACCTAAAAAATATATTTACAGACCAGGACTTGAACCCGGAACCTAAAGCGGATAAGTTGGGGGGGGGGGCACGAACTGGCTTATAATTTTTGTAATTTCTCAGGAGTATTTTTTGTTCTGTTCATGCATAATGCCTGCTTTCGGAAACTTAATTTATAAGTGACACACTTCGTTCGGTGGGGACAAGCCACGTATTGTTTGAGAGGAGGGACACATCTCGTTCATATACTAGATACAATCATGGACTATACTTGAAATGGCCTCCCCGATGGCGCAGTGGTTGCGTCGTCGCCTAGTAATCAAGGGGTCCCGGGTTCGATACCCGGTGGAGGCACAAGTAGTTCGGATTCCACTTCAAACTGTAGGTCCAGTCCCGATTAGCCTTACTGTGCATAAAGTGGACTCAAAACACCAAATCAATCAATCATATACTTGAAATGTGACGTGCTAAACACTACTTTCGGAGAGCAGATGGGCATGTCAATTTTGATACAAGTTGCATTTTCTCTACTTAGATTATTTATGTCCAAATTGTATCCTAATAGATAATCTCGCAACAACGCAAAATGTTTAAATTGACTCGAATTCACAATGACTCATATAGAGTGTGTTTATAAATGAACGGTACGGCTTCAAAAAATAATAATAAATCTATTTATTACCTTACACGGGCAAAACTTACACCGTAAGCAGCAGCAACTGTCCAAGTTTATATACCTTTATTTAAATTTGTATAAAGATAGAAATCGAGAGGGGGCTATTACCCCTCTGTGCCCCCTTGCAGGTGCTCTTGGCCGTCTGGAAGAAATAGTGCACGAAAGACGTGAAAACTAAATCCATCTTGAGTATCCTTTTGTCTTGCTACTCTTAGATTCTGCAACCTTTCTTTCTATAGTCCAATGTTTGCCTTCCTTACCTCCTAGAATTGATTTCTGTACAAGTTTAAGGGCTAATCTCCCCTGCCCCCTGTGGTTGTGCCACTGCATCTTCTTCCACCGTTGTTGCTTTGTGAACTTTCATCGGCTTCAAAAAACTTCATTTTCTTCAAGAGCACAATATCGTTTAATAACCGGCGATATGATTCATCTACCCTAAATTTCTGGATTAAAGTATATTAATATAGGGGGCATGGAAATCTGGAAGGGGGGGGCGAGGATGGCCACCTCTCCCCTTTAGAAAACGAATGTCAGCTTAAAGTATATATTCCACACGTATAATTTGATTTGTAATAGTAATTTACATTAATTATTATAATGGGAATGCAGGAATGAGATAATTTCGAATACAAGTGGTGTTTCTTGAGGGGGCAACACTATTATCGGGTTAATATGCCCCATGGCATATTTCCCTGCTTCTAAAATATCGACAGATGTCCATCTCCTACCATTTCTTTTGCCGTAGGGTGTACAATGGCCAATGCTCTTCTACCAACATTTAGATCGACAATGGCCAATGCTCTTATATCAACATCACTTCGACAATCGCAACTCCTCTTTTATCAACATTATATCGACAATGGCGAATCTTCCTCTATCAACACCACTTCGACAATGTAATTTTTTCCCAAACATTACATGTACAATGTTCAATTCTCTTCTATCAACATTTACATCGACAATGGTCGATCCTCAGCAATCAACATCACTTCGACAATGGTAAGTTTATTTTTTCACCATTACTTCGACAATAGCCGCTCTACTTCTATCAACCTTACACCAATAATGGTCAATAATCCTCTTTTATCAATATCACTTCGACAATGGTAACTTTTTATCGACGTCACTTCGACAATGGTCAATAATACTCTTCTATCAACATCACTTCAACAATGGCATTTCTTTTTCTATCGACAACACTACAATGGTCAATAATCTTCTTCTATCAACATTAATTCAACAATGGTATTTCTTTTTCTATCGACATCACTTCCAAAATGGTTAATAACCCTCTTTTATCAACATCACCTCGACAACAGTCAATAATCCTCTTCTATGAACACCACTTCGACAATGGTGAATAATCCTCTCCTATCAACATCACTTCGACAATGGTATTTTTTCCTATCGACATCACCTAAACAAGGGTTAATAATTATCTTTTATCAACATCACCTCGACAACGATCAATAACCCTCTTCCATGAACATCACTTCGACAATGGTGAATAATCCTCTTCACTTCGCCAATGGTATTTCTTTCCTATCGACATCACTTAAAGAATGGTCAATAATCCTCTTTTTTCAACATCACTTCGACAATGGCCAATAATCCTCTTCTATGATCATCACTTCGACAGTGGCACTTTCCTTCTATGGACATCACTTCGACAATGGTTAATAATCCTCTTCTGTGAACATCATTTTGGACAGTGATAATTTTTTTCTATCGACATCACATCGACAATGGTCAATTATCCTCTTTTATCAACACCACTTCGACAATGGTCAATAATCCTTTTCTATGAACATCACTTCGACAATGGTCATTCAGCGCCAAAAACAAAAGGGCGTACCAAAAAGGATCATTGATGGGACTGCAGACCTCTCAGCGCGCAAAAAAAGGGCTGAATTATTTTGTGTGGAATTTGCAGGAACATATCAATATATAGAGGAATATTTTCTAAAAAGTACAAAATAAACAACAAACTTAATGAAATGTTTTAAACCTATCAGCGAATTAAGTACAGTCATGTTCAAAAAATCTGTCGCATGGATTTTTTCTAAGTCCAACGTCTTACGAAATTATGTTGGTAGCTCTGAAACAAGGAAGTGTTGTGAAATATACGATCCTCCAATCAGAGTGACATTCGATTCTGAGGAGCAGGAGGCGTGACTCACGGTCTTGTCCACAGGAAGTTCAACCAATGCAGCATTTCCAAATATGAGATAACGTCCCCATTGGTTAAATATTGTTTCAATAATGCGAATCAGCAGAAAGATTGCGCAAAAGTTTACTTAGTTTTTTTAATGCCTTTAATCGTTTCAAATTAGTATTAAATTGTCCCAATTATAGATCACGAGCTTAATATAATGTATTCATGTATGTGTTTGACAATCATATATCACTCATTAGAACAATTTTCACATTGTTTTCACTACGTGAGACGACATTTCATTTACATTTACGATAAAAGTGGTTTGGGTGTAATAACAGTTTTCATTAATTAATTTAGAGATGCATTTTTATTTGTTGAGTTAATGATTAGGTTAATTCGTTATTTCTCGCGAAAAGAGGGAACCACAGCTGAAAGAAAATACACAACTTGTATTACTGAGGTCAAGAGTTCGTTTTAACATCACTTTTTGCACACATAGGTTAATCACTACTCGGGATACATTTAAATTGGAATCTGAAACATTATGCGACCTGACTGGAACTCGGAAAAGGACACACTGATTACAAGACGTCGATACATTACCACTAGGTCTGGTGAACGCCAATAATAATGAGGGGTTGTGGGAGTGGGAGAGGGGTGACGGAAAGTAGAAAATAAATAGTATTTTTGGGGGTATTTAATGTTATACTTATACACATACAAACCTAAGAAAATATTTATTTTGATACATGTGTGTACGGGGGGGGGGGGAAGGGGGAAAAGAGAGGGACAGAAAGATATTGGGAGAGATGGGACGAAGAGGTGATTGTGGAAAATGTTTTATTTGACGTTCAGTAATAAACACAATGAAATCAATGATGATTATCTTATAAATACCATATTTAATGTAAATTTGTTTTAAAAATGGGGGCGGGGAGCTGTTTGTTTTACGTTCAGTGCAGGATAACAAGTGGAGACACATAGTGGTTCGTATCTCACTTTAAACTGTAGGTCCAGGCCCCATTAGCCTATCTGTGTATAACGTGGATTTAGAATTCAGTAGAAAACAACGTCGATCTAGTATTTTGGATTTTAGATGCGTTGAGACCACTAAAATTTCCAATTCTTATAATAAGAAACCTGTCCTCATATTACAATTTTGAAAGAGAGAGAGTTAATTGTATAATCTTTCGTTGTTAGTTTCAAAGAAGACTAATACAAATAGTAACAATAGGAACGAATAAAGCTTACGAAAAGTTTTTGCCACGGTGCGGATTTGAACCTACGACCATTAGAGTGACAACACAGTGCGATAACCACTACCCCACGAGTTCGTTCCTTCTTATGGCATGATTATGAGTTAAGACCAATTTGTTCAATATGCATTAGAAATATAATCCCCACCCGCCTCTTTATAAACAACACACCAAAACGCTCCTTTGTAGCAAATGAAATAAAGGGGGTATGAATGTCACAAAACATTTAAGCAAAATCTACTATATTTACGACGCAATCTTTTTTACATGGAGAGGCTACAGCTTCGAGAATTGAGGTTGTGGTTTGACTGTAATTGTAGGATACCCCATAGGTATCGATAAGCCAAGGCTCTAGTGTGCACTAGATTGGTTCATTCGTAGTGACGTGCTCAGGAATTTGTAAAGGGGTATGTGAATATAAAAATGTGTTAATGCTAATTTTTTAAACAGTGAACTCATAAATTAATATCTCTCTGTCCATCTCATTATCCTACTCAGGAACTAATTAGTATTGCAGGAGTCATACTGAAAAGAAATCTCACGTGACAATGACGAGAAATTAGATTTACGGAAGGGATAGTTTTCATATTTTAAAACCTCGAAGGGCCATGGGCTATCTCCCGACTGTCAGTCTCCCTTCCACAATCCTACCTTCAACTGGCAACGAGGTGACGTTGGTCAGCACGTCGAACCCTAAGCCGTTATAGAAGATATCTGAAACCAGGTTACACCAGTCACTCGCAGCTCCCCAATTTCCTCACGATGGTGGGTTGCCACCGGTCCTATACAGATAACAGGCCGAGAACCCAGGACGACTCGAATCCATGCCGTCCTGCTGCAGTCGGAATCCAAAGCACAGAGTCTTAGACCGCACCGTTACGGAGGAGGAGAGTTTTCATATTTCGTTTCTTATAAATGTCGACAATACATTAAATATATTAGGCAACAAAAATTAGTGTAAAAAAATAGCCTGTTCTATAAGAGATTCGAACCTTCGACCTTCACTCAACTAGGCCGCTATTTTTAACAATTTCCCATTTTCTCACTCAATAACCTTCGTTGAACGTTTGTCTTAAGAGTCGTTAGCAATCTTGTAAACCTTATTAACCTATCTGCTGTGTATCACAAATGTATTTTACAACCTGGAGTAGATTTTGATGTCTGCAATTTAGAACTTGACTTTCGTGGTAAGTAATTCTCTACCGTCTACTATAATAAATAAATCAAAGTCTACATATCTCATATTTTGTAAATGCGAAATGTCATTGCTAAATGTTACAAATAGTGTTGCCCACGGGACGAGACGGGACAGGCTTTTAAAAATTCGAGACGAGACGAGATTGACCATGTGTCATAAGACAAACGAATATTTTCGAGACGAGACAGCATTTCCACGAGACTCCACGAGACGAGACAGGCCAAAGTCTCGTCTCGTGGGCAACACTAGTTACAAACTATTTCTTATTCCACCGTTAGTTCCAGATTTAGCCACAGCATTCTGGGAACCAGCGTGAAACGTGTTTCCCACACTTCCAAGGTCAGGTGAACCCTTATCAGTTGTATTGGATGCCTGTGAACATGTCACTTCATACGCCATGGTACTGTGGTGGATTTCTTCCCCTTCCCCTTTTACCTTGAACGGAAGTTATCCCCGACTGGACACGACGAATCAATCACAGAAAAGCAGACTGTCTAGTAAATCGTATGCCATGTATTATTTTGAGCTCCTAGGTTTTGGAAAGTGAAATTAAAAAAAGTATGTAACATTAATTCATAATGGTTGACTTCTTTGGGTATTATTTCATGACTCTTTTCTACTTACTCCAATGAAACTTTTGTCTACTGAAGGCGTTCATTCGTCTTGAGATCGTTCGCTGCGGGACGGCGTAGGTTCGAATCCGGCTCTGGTCGGAATTTATTCGGCCTGCGTATAGGGCCGGTGGCAACCCACCATCGTGAGGAAATTGGGGAGCTCCGAGTGAGTGAGCGTAATCCGGTCGAAAAGACCTACTATAACGGCTGGGGATACGTCGGGCTGACCCCCCGACTATTTTAATACTGGTTGAAGATCTCCACACTTAGAGGTGACGAAGGAAAGCGTGGGAGGGAGATCGGCAGTCGGTAGGTATGCCTAGGCCCTTCATGGGCTGTTGCGCAACGGATTATTATTATTATTATTATTTTCAGTAGATCAATAGGTGTTTTGAAACATCTACTGTGTTCAGATTATCAAAAAGATATAAATACAAAAATATAATAAGGGGGTATGAAATTAATATTTACAGCCAAAATATTAAACTTAACATATTATACACTATACTGAATAAATTAATTTCACTTGCAGTTTCTCTACTGTACTGGTTTCAGTAGATCAATAGGTGTTTTGAAACATCTATGTTACAATTTTTTAAATTTTAATTACAATTTGTGTGCCTGAAAACGCAGGGTATTTTACACCCGTCACGCTATACGGGGTTCAGCCCCTTATCATGAGAAAAATAAAAGCGTGTCTGAAAACTAAAATATCCTTACCTGGGTTAAAAGCTGAGCCTATAAAGCGACAAACAGTCAACACAAACAAGGACAACACACACGCAGTCCTACAAAGATTATACTAACAGTAGGTCCAGTCACCAGAGGCGCGTTAGTCTGCAAAATGCAGTTCAGGGTGTACTACATGGAAGTGAGGTTGGTTTAAATTTTAAATAGATATAAAAACGTTATATTTACAGCTAACATGCTGAGCTAAACACACTACAAGGGTGTAAGGGATGACCTTCCACGAAGTATGTACACCCAATTGTTGCTTCCACGTAGTACACCCTGAACTTCAGTTTGCAGACGAACGAGGTTCTGGCGACTGGCCCCATGGACAGTATAATTTTCTGTGTTGTCCTGTGTTTATTCCTTGTGGGTGCTGAGTGCCTCTTTACAGCCTCAGCTTTTAACCGACTTCAGAATATTTTAATATTTTAGTTACAACACGACGTTACAGTTATGTTATTTTAGTTCTGGTAAGGGGCTTGACCCCATATAAAGTGACAGGTGCAAAATAGCCTAAGTGCTGACGCACCCAAAATTTTGAATTCAAATTCAAACACACTACATGCAATATTACATGTAGTACTGAAGAGAATCTTTCACTTGTAGTTCCTCAACTGTAATTACACATTAGGCCTACTGAAAGTGTTCAATAGGAAATTATTGATTTTGAGTAGATTTCCGAGAGACACAGTAGAGTACTACAATTGATAACAGTAGATTCTGTCTACTGTAAACAGTAGAAATTACGTAGGTTTATAACGACAATGAGAATGAAACAGAGGTAAAAACAATTATAATGAAATGCAGAAGCGACCTGGAGCAAACAGGAACGTATAGAATGTCTGGCAGCTAGACGCAAGAGTTGATCAAGCGATTGTAGCGTCAAATTTAGCTTAGAGCTCATAATTGATATTTCTACATGAGCTCAACATACAAGTTACATACAACGAGAGAATTGAATTGAGTTTACATCTCACGTGATATGAGTCGAAACTATTGTTGCACATTGAACTGTGAAGTGAATCAATATTCAATTCGATTAACTAGTGAATGGTGATGTGCTGAGATTTTGTAACGAGATGTGCCAAATGGCTGACAGTATAATAACTTATAGACACATTGATTTAATATATTTGAACAATCTTATAACGTGCGATTTTGCATGAAATTTTATTACTTGAATCTACATCACTTCATTGCAAAGGCTACAAGGCATTTTATGGGTTGTAAAATTCTGTGTTCGATTCACCGTTCGGTTAACTCTGCGATTTTTATTTCTTATTAAACCGAAAAATTATTTATTGCATTTTACTTATTACGAAAATTCGTATATTATTTGCTTTGCGATATGTAGAGAATATATTGTTTTTCATGCTTTTTACAAGAATACAACTATGCATGTGAACAAAAAATAATGTAAAATAAATACTATTCACAAAAGGATGTCAATAGTATTTATTTGTTTTGTTTCTTGATAATTTTCCCTAAAATAAAAATGTATAACTTTCGCTATACATGACATTTCGTCGAATATGATCATTTTTATGCAAATCCTAGTAAAATGATGAGAAATTCAAAAACATAATCTGAAAAATTATTTTCAAAAATAACATTGAAAAATCATTAGAAAGGAGTGTTATTTTTTTAAAAAAATATATACATAACATTTTTATTTCTTTCAATTATTAATTAAATACAATACTTAGTTGCTATATATAATAATAATAGGGGTAATCGAACAGAAGTCAAACTTATAATCTTCGGCGTGTAATACTAATAGCCTATCACCGAACCACTTTAAAAAAAAAAAATTGAAGTTTTTTTCTCGGAAATTACTGGCTAGTGCACGCTGGAACCTTGCCATACGAATATCTACCCTACCACTACAAGAAGCCACGTCACAACCTCAATTCTCGAAGCTGTAGCCTCTCCATGTAAAACGATTGCGTCGTAAATATAGTAGATTTTGCTTAAATGTTTTGTGACATTCATACCCCCTTTATTTCATTTGCTACAAAGGAGCGTTTTGGTGTGTTGTTTATAAAGAGGCGGGTGGGGATTATATTTCTAATGCATATTGAACAAATTGGTCTTAACTCATAATCATGCCATAAGAAGGAACGAACTCGTGGGGTAGTGGTTATCGCACTGTGTTGTCACTCTAATGGTCGTAGGTTCAAATCCGCACCGTGGCAAAAACTTTTCGTAAGCTTTATTCGTTCCCATTGTTACTATTTGAATTAGTCTTCTTTGAAACTAACAACGAAAGATTATACAATTAACTCTCTCTCTTTCAAAATTGTAATATGAGGACAGGTTTCTTATTATAAGAATTGGAAATTTTAGTGGTCTCAACGCATCTAAAATCCAAAATACTAGATCGACGTTGTTTTCTACTGAATTCTAAATCCACGTTATACACAGATAGGCTAATGGGGCCTGGACCTACAGTTTAAAGTGAGATACGAACCACTATGTGTCTCCACTTGTTATCCTGCACTGAACGTAAAACAAACAGCTCCCCGCCCCCATTTTTAAAACAAATTTACATTAAATATGGTATTTATAAGATAATCATCATTGATTTCATTGTGTTTATTACTGAACGTCAAATAAAACATTTTCCACAATCACCTCTTCGTCCCATCTCTCCCAATATCTTTCTGTCCCTCTCTTTTCCCCCTTCCTTCCCCCCGTACACACATCTATCAAAATAAATATTTTCTTAGGTTTGTATATGTATAAATATAACACTAAATACCACCAAAAATACTATTTATTTTCTACTTTCCGTCACCCCTCTCCCACTCCCACAACCCCTCATTATTATTGGCGTTCACCAGACCTAGTGGTAATGTATCGACGTCTTGTAATCAGTGTGTCCTTTTCCGAGTTCCAGTCAGGTCGCATAATGTTTCAGATTCCAATTTAAATGTATCCCGAGTAGTGATTAACCTATGTGTGCAAAAAGTGATGTTAAAACGAACTCTTGACCTCAGTAATACAAGTTGTGTATTTTCTTTCAACTGTGGTTCCCTCTTTTCGCGAGAAATAACGAATTAACCTAATCATTAACTCAACAAATAAAAATGCATCTCTAAATTAATTAATGAAAACTGTTATTACACCCACACCCCCTATACGCCTTCATGGCGTGGTGCTAAGCACAGGGGAACAATTTACTTTTTTTTTACTTTTGTTATTACACCCAAACCACTTTTATCGTAAATGTAAATGAAATGTCATCTCACGTAGTGAAAACAATGTGAAAATTGTTTTAATGAGTGATATATGATTGTCAAACACATACATGAATACAATATATTAAGCTCGTGAACTATAATTGGGACAATTTAATATTAATTTGAAACGATTAAAGGCATTAAAACGACTAAGTAAACTTTTGCGCAATCTTTCTGCTGATTCGCATTATTGAAACAATATTTAACCAATGGGGACGTTATCTCATATTTGGAAATGCTGCATTGGTTGAACTTCCCGTGGACAAGTCCGTGAGTCACGCCTCCTGCTCCTCTGAATCGAACTTCACTCTGATTGGAGGATCGTATATTTCACAACACTTCCTTGTTTCAGAGCTACCAACATAATTTCGTAAGACGTTGGACTTTGAAAAAATCCATGCGACAGATTTTTTGAACATGACTGTACCATCATGGCTGTTATCTGGTTTTCTAGCGTATTAAACACACACACGACCATGTGGGCAAGAAGACAGATTTTACCAATATTCCCCCTCTTGGATATATTACACTCTACACTGCTGCTTAGACTGTAATATTAATCGGGATAAATGGTCACCAGAGCGAGACAGTTAAGATCTGGGTCATTTCAATGAAGAAACGACATATAATAACGTTGCCTGGGATATCCTGTTGCATTGGATCATTGCACCTAGCCATAACGAAAATGGACAACATAGCGCGCAGCATTACAATATCATGCCATGAACATAACATCATTAAGACTAAACTTCATGCTTACGACTATAAGGTAATTGCAGAAGCTTCGTGTATCCCTTTGCAATACTCAAAATACACCATGCAAACGCTTTTTATTGTACATGCTTCAATTGGCGTTAATAACACCGGAAATGACGTCAAGTTCTCGGGTAGTTAGCGTGAAATGATGAAACTGTAATTACTTTGTGTAACTTGGGGGTGATAAACTACATCACCAAGTTCAGCAACGTGAACAAGACACCGAAAACTATCTCCCAAACGCATCAGTTAAGGCCGTAACCACGCTTAGTAATTGGTACATTATGTTGTTTGGGGGCTCGTCTGGGATAGGTACGTTAAGAAGCTTCTCGCTTCTATAGCTCTTAATTTTTACGAAGCTCGTGCTTTTCGTAAACGTTTATGGAGCATTAAAGCGGTGAGCTCATATTACAACGTGCTGTTTCTACTTACAGGTTCTTCCACTTTAGAGGCGAACAGGGAAAATATCAACATACCTGGAACAAAAGAGAAAAGAGTGTAATTACACATGCAAGTGAGATCAAGGGAAATGTAGTCATAAAGGTAAGATTGGCCCACAGATATTGAGATCCAGACAAGAAAATAGTACCTCAGCTTAGCTATTCTCATCATCAACAACTATGTTGAACTCAAAGCTTTGCATTTGCCTGTTGATGCTCAGCGTGCTACGAGTAGCACATGATTGTAGACACAAATCTTATTTAACAACAGTAAAGGCTGAACCATTCCAATATGTGGAAAACGTCTCATATTATCTCATGTGACGATTACTTGAGAATTTTGTAGTTTCAACTTGATCAGTGTTCAGTTTTCCGGTCTGGTACTCAATGCCCATGGATTTAAAATATCTATAAATTGTATTTTCCTGGATAAAGATACCAACATTACTTATAAACATCGCATCCAAAGCTTGACAAATGTATAATTTGTGAAGTCAAATGGTTATATTTTCAAATGCAAGGGAAATCAAAACAGGAGAATAACGTTATACCCCATGTTTCATTGTTCGATCAACTGTTTCCCTCAAAGTGCTAATAAGTGAGCCTAGAATAAAGTTTGACATTTTAGGGGTATTCAGAGAATGATACATCATTACAGGAAACTGATCAATTAAAATAAGTATCTTATAATATATATAAGGACTAAAATTAAATGGTGTGACTCAGTTGTTAGCATATGCAGATGATGTAGACTTACTGGGGGATGATGTGAATACAATTAAGAATAATGCTAAAATATTTTTCAAAACTGCTAAAGAGATAGGTTTGGAAGTTAACAAAGAGAAAACTAAATATATGCTTACAGGCCGAAACCAAGTGTTAGGTAATAATCAAAATCTAATTATTGATAACAACTCGTTTGAACCAGTTTCCAAATTCAAATACTTAGGAGTAACATTAACAAATGAAAATTATATTAAAGAGGAAATAAAAAGTAGGCTTAATTCAGGAAATGCATGTTACTTCTCTCTTCATAAACTTTTGTCTTCTCGTTTAATATCTAAGAAACTAAAGGTTAAAATATACAAAACAGTAATTTTGCCTGTAGTATTATATGGGTGTGAAACTTGGTCCCTTACATTGAAAGAGGAACATAAATTGAGAGTATTTGAAAATAGGATCCTTAGGAAAATCTTTGGACCTAAAAGGGATGAGGAGACAGGTGAGTGGAGAAGGTTACATAATTTAGAACTACATAATTTGTACTCATGTCCAGATATTATTAGAATAATTAAATCAAGAAGACTTAGGTGGGCAGGCCATGTGGCACGAATGGGAGAGGGAAGAGGAGTTTACAGGATTCTTGTTGGGAAACCAGATGGTAAGAGACCTGTAGGAAGGCCAAGACGAAGATGGAGGGACAACGTTGAGATGGACCTAAAGGAAATCGGTAGGGATGGAAAAGAGTATATAGAACTTGCTCAAGATAGGAACAGATGGAAGGCCTGTGTTGCTGCAGCCATGAACCTTCGGGTTTAAGAAGGCTAGAGAGTTAGTTAGTTAGTTAGTATCTTATATTATTACATGGAATACTTATTGAAATGGTGTGTGAATAATAGATAAAAATATAGAAAGCACGTTTTGAGAGGACGTTAAAATAATTGGAAAACAATAATTTTGCTGGACTTCGCAGATGGTGCAGTGGTAACGTCGCTGCCTTGTAATTAAGGGGTCTCAGATTCAATTCCCGGTGAAGGCTTGTAGTGCCTCGGTTCATACTTTAAACTTTAGCTCCAGTCACGATTAGGGTATAAAGTGGACTTTAAAGGATAAAATAGTGAAACAAATTTTTTAACTAAAGTAGAACATTTAATTATTTTCACAGCTGTCGGATTCTGAACGTTGAAAGTTTGAATCAAGTGTAAGATATTTAGCTATCAGAATATTTTATCCTGTTAGACGGGTGTATGTAATTTTTAACAACTATCTTTGCAAAATAACTTGATGATATTAGCTCGAATTTGTGTTCAAATCAGTCCGAAAAATCACTACGTGCTCTTCAATACCCACCAGAGAATTACTAATTCCACGTTAGAAAGTAATCTTTTCTTGTCGTGTTGCGAATAAATTTGTAATGGAAAATCAAGTCGCCCACTGTTCCTTTATAAAAAGAAATATTATTTCATTCTGTTCGTATCTAAAATTTATGACGGCAAAAGATCATTTGTCAAACAATTTCATGCTAGACATCAATTTCAGTTTTAATTTCCCGCAATTGGTTTTCTTTCCTTAGAAATCTATTTCAGAATTCATGAATTATTTAATGTCTCCCATGTGACGTCAATTGAGAAAGGTTCGGCTGGAAGTAACATCGTGAAATGAAACATCCGCCCCTCCCAGGATTAGCCACAATTAGAAATCAATTATTGAAATCGTATCCTCAAGTGAACCTTGAATCCAAATCGATTTTCGAATCTTTCTTCAGAATTCTTCAAAATGAATAGTTGAACGTGTACTCTGAATTGGAAGTTTTCTGGAAGATTACTGGCTAACGCTCTCACCTCTGGTACTATTGGGCATAGCCTCGATCGCCGTTGGGACCTAGATCTTTGGTGTCAAACCAACATCGCGAGAACAACTCGGAAGCTGGGCCGACGAGTCCCAGCCTGGAAGCAGGCAATTGTAAATTCTTAGAAACGAGATTTAAAAATGGCCAATAGAAATGCAACAGATGAGTTGTGACTTAATGGAAATACGTCACCCAATAGATAGCCTCCTTGCAGACCTTTGTTGCAGGTCACTGGGTTATAATCTCGATTTAATTTGTATTCCGACCGAACCCTCAAACATGCTGTGTAAATCGAATTAATTTTCCAAACTTTTATCTGTATTGACCAGTCTCACATGGCACTTAGCTCAATCCTCAATTCAGGATTATTTTACAGCTTCCTTACTTGATAATGGTGTGTGAGAGTTCTCAGTCCTCCCATCGGAAGAGAAATAGAAACAGTCCTCAAAAAATATCCTCAAGCCCATCCAACTACCAAGCAGAACTGAGGTGTGTTATGTCAACTGAAGTAAAGTAAATAAAAGAAATGCAGTAGATTCATGACTGTTTTTTCTTAGGCACCTTTTTTTTTTTTTACACATGAATACATACAGAGTGTCCAAAAATAGTGTTTACACTCTTTAAATGTTAATATTGGAGCTGCAATATCTACATTGAGTGGGTGTGTGAGCGTGTATAGGCATTCTGTTGTTTTTTAGTTCCTTCACCAGGCGGTAGGCATTTGTGTACCCAAATGAGCAATGTAAGAAGTGTAAAATAACCATCCTGATCTCCCAGTTTAACACCGTTAGATTTCTACCTCTGGGAAACTGAAGAACGCTGTGTACTCCACAAAGCCACGGTCACTGGATGACAAAACATGCGATGGACACTATCTGTGCTTCCCTTCTCGTGGAAACCATATCGGCTGTTTGTTGATTTGTCGATCATTTCTATAGAATTGCAGACAAAGTATTGCTGCAAATGAATATCTATAACTTTAAGGTATGTGACACGCAAAAACAAAAAAGTTCATACTTGTTATTATTAACGATCAAGGAGTGTAAACACTATCTTGGGACACATTGTACATACGACTGAAAAGAAAACGTTTTTGGTTCTTTGACATAAATTACGAGATGTAAAAACTGCTTTATGGCTTTTGAATTAAATTTCACAATGAGTATTCACAAAGAGATGCCAATATAATTTAAATGTGATAAGCCTAATATGAACTTTACAGTTTTTGTATGTTGAATATTTTTGAGAAG
The DNA here is from genome assembly GCF_977018435.1 of Lepisma saccharinum. NCBI lineage: Eukaryota > Metazoa > Arthropoda > Insecta > Zygentoma > Lepismatidae > Lepisma > Lepisma saccharinum. Next base: position 39,741,709 of record NC_139244.1, read on the forward strand.
TTCACTTAGTTTATTTGGATGGTAAGTATTGCGAAGTAAGTTTCAAAACCGTGCGGAGAAGGGATATATTATAAAACGCAACCTCTATCACAATACGGTAATGCAACTTGTGAAATAAAATTTGTTATGTACTCACATTCACTGCTACGAGCTATATATGCTGCATTTCTCAACAGTGCCAATGTTACTCTTTGCTGAAGAAAACACTATTTTCCCTTTTCTAGAACAGTTATTAGCATCTAAACTTGTGAATTGGTGTGTTTATGCATTCGCCATTTTTAAGACTGAGATTTTAAGGATCACGCGAGACCCCTTCTGGCGCTTTCCTGAACTAAGGATGCAAGAAAAGAAAATAAAGTTTTCTATCCCTCAATATTAAGGATTGAGGCAAATAACTTGTGAGACTGGCTTGAGTTAGGCAAGGCCTTTTGAAGGGTTTTAATAACATTGAAAATATATATAACGTTACATCGTGTAACAAAAGTCCGGGAACACGTTAAAAAAAATTGTAGCCAAACGAGTAGCATTACAAAGTGACAAAGTACATAATTTCAAAGAGTAAAGTTGTAAGTTTTTTCTCATTGCAGGTGTTACGTGTAGTTCCATATATCGTCGCTAGGTGGTGTCATAATGAAGATGGCGCTTTCTGGAGCTGAGAAGGCTTTCTGCGTGCTAGAATTTGACAAAACAAAGAGTGCAACGGATGTCCAACGAAAATTAGGATGAAGTACGGGAAAGCAGCACCAACAAGGAAGGCGATCTACAATTGGCATGTAAAGTTTGTTGAAACTGGGTGTTTGTGTGTCAAGAAGAGAAGTGGTCGGCCAGGTGTGAGTGAAAATGACATTGAGCGAGTGAGAAAAGCTTTCACAAGGAGTCCGAGAAAATCTATACGCAGAGCTTCACGTGAGTTGGAAATGTCAACAATGACTGTGTGGCGTGTTTTGTGTAAATAATTAAACATGAAACTGTACAGACTACAGTTAGTGCAAATGTTACATCCTAAATACAAAGACCAGCTCCAGAAAGCGCCATCTTGATTATGACACCACCTAGCGACGATATATGGAACAACACGTAACACCTGTAATGAGGAAAAAACTTACAACTTTACTCTTTGAAATGATGTACTTTGTTACTTTGTAATGCTACTCGTTTGGGTACAATAATTTTTTAAAGTGTTCCCGGACTTTTGTTACACGCTGTATATAACTCTTTTGTTATGTAAAAGGCTAAGCAGGATAGGGGGAATTTCGGACTGATGAAGGCATGATTTAAGGTAAAAGTGTAAACCGGACGAATTTATACCTACGGAGACTTTGCTGGGATGATGTTCATTCCATAGGGTACTACCGCTGGGAACATGTTATCTGAAGGGCTCGGGTGTAAAACATGGTAAGTGACATTTTGATCATTTCTGAGTACATTAAGGAAAAATTTCACTTACTATGTTTTACACCTGAGTCCTGACATACGAAACATGAATAGGAACGGTGAATCTGTAGGAAAGTTATTCGCCTTGTTCTCTACGCGCTGTAAAAACATACCTCGACATCAACACAGGGAATTTAAAGGTTAGAAAGGGATATTTTTTAATCGGATTTTTTTTGTAAAAGGTCCATAATATTTTCTAAATGAAATATTTGGAATGTGTTAAAATACCGTGTGACATGACTTAGTGTTCACTGAAATTGTCTGTAAGGCGGGGGTGTAAGGCTCGCGATTATATTAGCCCCAGCCCTTGACATGTATAAATCCAGGTCTGTCAGAAACGAATGAACCTTACCAAGAAAAATCATGCAACGTCATGAAACTCCTAGGCATATTTATTAGATGAGACTTAACTGCGTTGGTTTGAGCGTCAGTAGGAAAAGTCGCAGCAAAACGTGACTCGACACAAATGTGCTTGTTTCGTAGCAAATAAGCAAGATAAATTTCTCGTGGTGACCCTGGCTCGTTCTTGCCCGTACCACGCAAAAAGAAACTGAAAAAAGAGAGAGAAAAATTGAAACGTTTCCTTCCTCCTGTTATTTGTCTCTGCCTCGCGTTCCAAACTCCACGTCCCTCTTCCCCATTTCCAGCGAGTCGTCTTCCAAGCTGGAATTCCAGGCGGTCCCTTTATGGTCCAGAGCAAGAACCTGGAACAACAGTACCAGCAGAAGTCCTGTCCAGCCTTCCCTTCCCAATGACGCATCAAGGGACCTAGAGGGAAGAAGGACATGCTGGTATCTGAAATGGGGGAGATTTTTTTTCCGCTTCTTGGCTCGTAAAGTGTGCACCTCTCTGTTTATACATTAATGTCACAGATGGTTGAGGGATATTAATCATGTCTTTTATGCAATAAATTACAGTACAGTCGTATCTGCGAAATGTAAATGAAATATGCTATTTTGCGTTCAAGATAAAAGAAATCTTGATAGATGAGTGCGTTCAGTGGTTTGATCTTTCCAACGAATGTTCCGGGTTGGAGTCGTGGCCTATGCATAGTTCCCCTTCATCAATTTTGTATCATCATCATCGTCGCCGAGACGAGAGAAATAGAAATGATTTGATTTGATTGTTATTACAGCGCCTTGAATAACGTAGTGTGAAAACGACCCAAGAAACTAGTTCCCGAGACGGATGACAACATAGATGGCAGTGCGATCAGCACAGCTGCTAATTTTCTTATGAAAGTAATGCGGGTTAGTTAGTTTCTGGAATATATTGTGTAGATTTGTTTGTCTTGAAAGGCGGTACGTGAATTTATGGAAACAGTTATATTTGTGGAGTGATTTGCAGTCACGAAATGGCATTAATTTACACAGAAAAGTAACAAATACGTTTTATGTGCAACGCAACACGAGGAGCAACATCGCAATGTGAGGCTGGACGTCGAACGTTATTGGATTGTGTACACAAGTTTATTTTTGTGTGCTAATAAAATTTATCTTTTTGTTTGGGAACACTAAATATACAAATATCCTTTTTCTTTACTTGAACGATATCCACTAGAACAACCTGGCATAAAACAGTGGCGATCATATCTTCGAGACATGGTGAAAATATAACTCAACCAACGCGTTGTTTACATTTTTCCAGTAAGCGGGAAACGAAAAGTGTCATAGTTCACGCTTGCGAGTTTTTGGGCGGTACGTTAGACAACACGCGAGTGGATGTAAAGCAGATCTTTGAAAAATAAACGAGTATTGTCTGTGTGAATTTCCATAAAAGTAATGTTTGTGACAATGACAATGTTGATGAACCTTTCAGGATAATGCATACACAATATTAATTCTCGCGGCAATTGTCATATTACGAGTAAGAATCCATACCTATGTTTTCTTCCGTATTGTTAATAAAAACTCAAGGACAGGTCATGATCGACGGTTCAGAATGTTCTTTAATATTTTCGCGACTACTGTACCAAATATCATAACAATTTTCTGATACAAAGAAATGTTACAAGGAAAAGAATCAGACGTTGCAGCAAAAACTCAATTTACTTCCATTATAAGCAGACGAATGCCAAGCACCTGTACCGACACCAGCGCCTCTAGCGGTATCATTTCTGAGTGGAACCTCCCAGAGAAGCCAGAACCGTCCTTTTCCACACTACATTATTCAAGGCACTGTAATTGTTATTTAGCGTCGCATAACTGCGACCTTTGGCTAATCGCGACGATACAGATGAGTGATAATATGATAAAATAGATGACACAAAGTGGACCCCTTACCCTGGCCGGGATTCCATGAATCGGAGTTCGTTGGCCATGGATGTAGACTAGAGGGAAAGTTAGAACAAGAGAGACGTTCGAAGTTTGTTTTTTGTTTAAAGGCTAATTGGGACTGGACTTATATTTTTAAGTTCGATCAGAAACACCGTGTGCCTCCCCGGTATCCCTTGATTACAAGGCAATGACGTTACCACTACGCTATGCAGGAGGCCCTGAGTTCGAGAAAGAATAAAGAAAAATGAAGAAGAGATAGAGGGAGAAGGAAATAAAAATACGCGTAGAACAATTGGATATTGGAGAAAGAGGCAATCACAGGAAGAGAAAAAAAGAGGAACAATTGTACCGATACTTGAAGGTGCTATTTCCATATTCGACTGGATTTAACTAATTTCATAATACCAGGGTTGGGGAGTAAGTCATGGCAACCCAGTAATAATTCGACAATCGAAGGATGTATTAAAAATGTGTTATATACAACTGAAAGAGTATCCATTATGGATATTTTGTTGGTAGGAATCATGAAAGAAAACCCAAGCAACCCTGTGACATACACATGTATTAATGTACAAGTTACAAAAACCTGTCTGACCCTGTGACACACACATGTGCACATGTTACAAAAACTTGTCTGATTATGACAAACCTTCGAAATAATCTCCCGCATTGTCCACAGCACTCTGCCATCGATGTGGAAGACGTCGAATACCATTGGCAGCACCATCCTCTTCACCATGCCTGTTTACCGTGCTCGTCCAGTACAACACACAGAGCCATCTATTGACCAGCGGGTAAAGTACTCGGTCAGGCTTCCTTCCGCAGTCTCCGTTTCCGTCCACCTTTAAAATATTACTGGGTTGCCATGACTTACTCCCCAACCCTCGTATAATTTATCAATACTTCAAAATTCAATTTTTCTTCATTAAAACACATACATGTGTACAGAAAGAGTGTTATTGTTTTATTTTACTTTCCTCTTGTGCCACTTTTTGTCTAATCATAAAGATAAGAATGAATAGTGATCAGGTGAAATTGATGAAAGGACAGTCGGAGACACACATGGAGAGCACACCAACACAAATCCCACAGAGCCTTATATTAATTGCCATCCACACCCAAGAGCCTCTTTGGGTTTCAACATTGCAGTTAGCGGTGTGTGCTACGTGGACACACACAACGAGTTTATATTGTACACACAGTGAATTTTGTATGCTGCCCGACAGAGAAAAATTATGACAGTGGCAACGTTGACATTGTGCCATGTGGTTGCATACATGTCGCTTTTCGAGGGCTTGTAAGGTCAAAACGATACCTTAGCAAGCTTGTTTGTGAGTTATGTTTTTTAAGTCCATTTTTATGCACATATAGGTTAGCTGGGACTGGACGTACAGTTTAAAATTGGATCCGAAACCACTGTGTGCCTCCACCGGCTATAGAACCCGTAAACAATCGGCAAGCAAAACTTTATCAAGAAAAGTTGTTTGTTCGGATGTCGTTGCTGTTCTGTGAAAGTGTTGAGAGAGGATGATTGTATATGAAAGAAACCGGTTCATAAAACCAACCTATCAATGCATATAATCAGGAAATGCATGACGTCATGAGCACTGGCCGCATCTTAATCACCCTGTATAACAAGTTTAAACACACTTGATAATTCATGAACACCCTGTACATCGGAGAGCAAAAGAACGGTATTAAGGGAGAAAATATTGGGCCAAAAGAAAACGACGGCCCACAAAGTTCGCCCACAAGTATTGGCGGTGGTGTGGGAAAGGGGGGGAGAGTATGGAGATGTTAATCACGAACGCCGAAGACTGGTTCGGAGTTAATTACGACGGAGAGTTCTTGCTAGGCCTGAAACCTTCAGGTATTAGACGGTTCCTCCCGGGGATAATGATGCGGAATAAATAGTTTATCCTGTAGGAAGACTCCATCCAGAGCTTTCCCTAGGAGCTAATGGTCCATTCTAATTAGCTGTCACGTTTGTGGATTTTGCCCTGACTTCTCTCGGGGCTAAAGCTTTGTAATATCTTGGGATTTTCTTCCCCTTTTGAGAGTTTCGGAAGAACACTGACAGTGTTGCCCCAACATATCAGAAATCACTAAAAACACAATTTTTTTCAATGTTGGATGATTTGACTAACGTACCGGATAACATAAATAGAGAGGTGTGGGCTTAATTAATGGTATAATTGCAGGATTTGTCTAGCGTAAGATGAAAGATGCGGGGAAAAGACACTCGTTTGTTGGTTGAATCCCGATTTCCGTACTGAAGGCTTCAGGTTCTCGTTCCGCAGGGCCATAGTGAGGGGTAGGCTATGAAAGCTGAAGTCAAAATATGTGACGAAGAAATTTACAATTGACCCTTGTTCCAACTGAAGATTTTCAAGCGAATAAGTGAATTATAGTTACTACCTTTGGGAAGGAAGGGAAGCCACCATTCAATTCTGTACAATTATTATTATTCATCTTTTTTCTTCTTTTATTGCTGGGATTTTCGATTTTCCAAAGTAGTGGTAAGGGTACGTTTTTAAATATGTTCTTCAGACAATAAGACAACTATTTTTTTAAAAAATCAGAAATGCAAAACTACGATTCTTTAAATATTTTATATTTTGATCTTTATATTATTTTTTAACTATTTTTTGTTTCCTCATTTCCAAATTTGTAGGATGTAAATGTCACAAACCATGGCATAAAAACTAACTCCCTAGCCTTCTTAAACCCGAAGGTTCATGGCTGCAGCAACACAGGCCTTCCATCTTTACCTATCTTGAGCAAGTTCTATATACTCTTTTCCATCCCTACCGATTTCCCTTAGGTCCATCTCAACGTTGTCCCTCCATCTTCGTCTTGGCCTTCCTACAGGTCTCTTACCATCAGGTTTCCCAACAAGAATCCTGTAAACTCCTCTTTCCTCTCCCATTCGTGCCACATGGCCTGCCCACCTAAGTCTTCTTGATTTAATTATTCTAATAATATCTGGACATGAATACAAATTATGTAGTTCTAAATTATGTAACCTTCTCCACTCACCTGTCTCCTCATCCCTTTTAGGTCCAAGGATTTTCCTAAGGATCTTATTTTCAAATACTCTCAATTTATGTTCCGCTTTCAATGTAAGGGACCAAGTTTCACATCCATATAATACTACAGGCAAAATTACTAGGCATAAGAAGAAAATATCGAAGGATACACATAAAATATCGGTGCTGGGGAAGGACGCCAAACAATAATCTTATCTAGGGCGCCAAAACATCTAGCTACTGGGCTGGAGTTCTGATATGTGCATCGTGTTTTATTGCAAGTGCCAGTTCATCAGTCTTATCCAATACCCAACCATCGTCACGATAGATGTATGGAGGGCAAAGCGGCTTAAAATAACCCATTTCATAAACAGAAGAGATTTTTGGCAATAATATACGAATATGACTTGTTTATAGTAGTAAGTATTGTACGAGGGATGATCAAAAAAATAATACAGAGCTTGTAAATTCCAATAGGCATTTATTAGACGAATACAAACGGACTCATGTGAAAGGATACCTCTTAAACTGCTTCTCAATATAGCCTCCCCCCACCCAGTTCTCTGGTATCATTCAGGCTGCCCACGGATCTGACCCTCCTCTTCAAGAAAGTACTACAGCTTCACTAGTTCCGGCGAGAAATTCATCTGAAACAATCTTGCATATTGCGATGTTCTCAAATCTGTCAGGAGAAACCTGCAAAGTTATTCCTAGTCATCATTTTCGTAGAAAAGACAATAGAAAACTGATAAACAATTGCCGATCACTATTTTTATTTGAGAAACAGGAGAAAGCTGCAAAACCATTGCTGGTCATTGTTTCCACATGAAAAATAGGAGAAGCTGAGAAAAGATTGCTGGTCATGGATTCCACATGAAAAATAGTCAGCAGAAAGCTGGGAAACAATTGCTGATCATCGTTTACACATGAAACACAGTTAGGAGAAAGTTGAGAAACAATTGCCGGTCATTGTTTCCACATCAAATATTCTCAGGGGATATACGAGAAACAATTGCTGATCATTGTTTCCATATGAATAATAATAATTAGGAGAAAGCTGAGAAACAATTGCTGGTCACTGGTTTCCCATGCAAAATAGTCAGGAGATAGCTGAGAAACAATTACTGGTCATTTTTTCCACATAAAAAAGAGTCAGGGGAAAGCTGAGAAAGAATTGCTGGTCATTGACATGAAAAATAGGAGAAAGCTGAGAAAAAATTGCTGGTCATGGTTTCCACACGAAAAATAGTCAGGAGAAAGTTGGGAAACAAATGCTGATCCTTGTTTACACATGAAAAACAGTTAGGAGAAAGCTGAGAAACAATTGCTGGTCACTTGTCTCCCATGCAAAATAGTCAGGAGATAGCTGAGAAAGAATTGCTGGTCATTGTTTTCACATAAAAAAAGAGTCAGGGGAAAGCTGAGAAAGAATTGCCGGTCATTGTTTCCACATGAAAAATAGTCAGGGGAAAACTAAGAAACTATTGCTGATCATTGTTTCCAAATGAAGAAACAGCCAGGGGAAAGCGGCGAAAGAATTGCTGGCCATTGTTTCCACATGGAAAATAGTCAGGAGAAAGCTAAAAAGCAATTCCAAAAAATGCCCGTGCCGAAACCTAAGGGATCGGCTAGCGGAACTTCCATGCCAGAATATCTAGGCGTTTCTAGACTTCTCTCCTTTGCGCACGACTCCAATATGTTCTCGTGTCGTTCCGGGAGTCTTCGTGCAGTTTCGACATTGTTTTTTGAGGCAAAAAAATGGTTTCCCAATACACGGTTGTTTGGAGCGTCGCTGTTCGAACCGCCATAGCAGGCAACAGGCTTAAGAAGGAAGTTAAGGTAAAAGACACGCTTCTATGGGATTAACCTCTATTCCACCTCGCTCGTTGCCATTCCACCCTTCGCCTCCCCCTCGCCAGAAACTGTACCCGCGCGAAGAAGCCACTTGAAACGGGAGAACCCTGACGGAATGGCACTTTCTCACAACAAGAGGCCGCTTTGTGAAACCTGAGAGGAACCAGAAACAAAAGCCGAGGCGACCTTGCAGTCATTCTAGTGGACAACCCTTTTCAAGGTACTTCAGATGCAGGATTGCCAGTTCCATAGCTGTTATCTTGTAGAAAGCTAATTTCGCCGTTCCAACTGAAATCGTACCAAAGCTTACTTTTCATGTGTACGTATTTGTCTTATTTGCATCAGCTTTCTGAGACTTTTTGGCGAATCGCAACGACAAAACTCAGGGGCCCACTAAAACGGACGAACTGTTAAGCGAAGGAACCGCAGAAAACCGCAGAAAACATTACCCGCTTCTGGAAGCGATAAATATTGCCGTGCTGGGTGTTGTTCCTTCCTGTTTCATAATTTTGAGGGCGACATTAACATAAAGTCTATTGTGAAGTTCCCTGCATTGCTCAAAAGATCTGGAAACAGATTAGCGAAGCTCCCTTAATTCAGCCATTTGACTGCCCATCTATTCTCTCGTTCAACTTTGTCCTCCTCTCTCCTGTTCTAACACTCCAAGTATGTATGTATGTACGAGGGCCATTTTTCTTGAAGTGGCAACACTGTTGGGATACGTTTTTCAGTTGTCGCTGGGAGAAAATACGATCGGGTCTTGTTTAGTCTTGTAGTCCCATACAGCACACCAAGTTTCAGACATATTCCATAAATATTACAATCTTTCATTTATGTTTCTAACAATCTGGTTTCGCGTTGACGTTACAGAAAGCATGACATGAAGTCCCAGTTTTGTTTCTGAAAGATTGCAATGTTATAGTTTCATTGTATAGTTTCTGCAACGTCTAATTTTTCTTACATCTCTGAGAAATGTTTCAGAGACATTTCCGCAACGTTGGATTCGGTCATCATGCATGCGTGGCGGCAATCCGGGACATTTACTGCGGCGGCCATGTTGTTACCTTCAACGCTGATCGGGAGTCGTGCACATCTTATGAAGAATAATGTTGTTTATTGAGTGGTAAGTTGAATATTATTAATGCCAAAGTGTGTTTAATTGTGTTATACTTATGCACGCTATATATTTAATCTGTGTTGTGTAACGTGTGTGAAAAAGTGAGTGGAAACAAGGCAGTTCAAGCCAGTGTTTAAAGAAGTATTTTGTTTTGTTTGTTTAAAATATGTGGACGTAAAGAAGCACTGAACTTCTCCACCTCATGAAACTATAATCGCGAGAAATAAGTTGCCTGCATTGTGTGTAGTGAAAAAGTGAATGGTCGAGACACAAAGTATTTCCCTGCATGTTGTTACTGTTAAAAATAGCTATTTGGTTTTCGTTTACTGTTAAAAATAGCTATTTGGTTTTCGTTTACGGTATATGACCCCCCCTAAATTTTGCACAAAATTTGTCCTCTTCTTTTTAAAAAATGTTGTTTCTCACTTCCCTGCGCGTAGTGAAGAGGCGTAGAATACCACGTAAGTTGTTACGTTCAGAGCCTCTATCTAATACAAATTACGAATCAACTAATTTGTTCTGTGACTTCGTTACGTAATGTAAGTCTACGGCAGCACCACAGCCACGGTCATACTTGTTAGATCAGCTCTCGATTGGTTGCACAAGCTATCAAGAATTTTATTCTTGAAAAACCTTTAATAATAGCTCAAATGAACATATCAGTCATAATCAAAATTCTGCTTACAATGAAGTGCAATTAAAAACAAAACAAACATGATACTGACTTTAAAAAAAAAACACATCCCTCTGAAAGTGACAGTATGCCATGACTACTAGTAGTGTCACAGTGCCATGACTAGACAGTGTATATTATAAAAAAATGACTAGCTATGCCAGACTATCAAGCTAGTGTTTATATAAGTATTTTGACCTGTCTCATTATCCACTATAATGTGAGAAATTCTTGTTATGAAATGCATGTAAAATCAGAAGAGATTTTCTTGTATACTTTCATTTTTTCATGGTGCTTATCAGGTTAGGTAGATAATGTGCAAAGCTAGCTTTTTCTATATTTCCAGTCATCAATCATCACATGGGTAAAAACTTTCATTTTTTCATGGTGCTTATCAGGTTAGGTAGATAATGTGCAAAGCTAGATTTTCCAATATTTCCAGCCATCAATCACCACATGGGTAATTTTTTGTGTGATAAAACGAAATTCCTAATTATATTTCTCTCTTAATCACTTGTTAGGTTACTTACTTATGTTAATCATATCTCTTATTCTCTCTCATGTAGTCTTGTATAGTTTCGTTTCTCATGAGGCTTCTGATGCCCTCCATATACTATATTCATATTTTTTTCGTAATTAGGTATGTAGAATTATAGACTACTGACAAAAATGAAATAAAAGGTTAAAATGTAATTATGATTGCTGCATGATTGCACAAGTTGCAGATGTTGTATTTAACTTGACATGCTAAAAGAAAGATGAAACGTGAAATTTTTTCTGCGGAATGCTGAGGAATTTTCTAAAAAAGTAGATGGAAACACTGATTTTCACTAATATTAACGACTTGGATGTTACTTAACATATTGAGCATTCACAAAAATCTTTATGCTAGTTCTGAGCAAATAATATGAAGTAAAAGCATTTTTTCTTGCCAAAATTGAATCTGTTTTACGGCATTCTCCGAGGTTACCTTTATAAAAAAACTGAATTGTGCTGACATGAAGAATGTAAATTCTTGGTGTTGCTTTGCAATTTTCTTCAATGCTACGATGTTTATGACTCCAACAGTTAGTTTTTATGCAGATTTAGCAGTAATTAAGTATTCTATGGGTGATTTAAGATTAGTTTATTTCGCAAGAAAAATCATTTTTGGACAAAATTTGGATTTCAAGTTACAGTAATTCAAAACTATGAAACAATACAAGTTTAATATACTAGATTTAGGTCATTTGTGGTTCAGTTGTTGTTATTAAGTTTCAAGAGGTAAAAAATTGTTAATATTTAGTTGTTTTTATGCTAAAAATCCCTTCAATCATCATTTCTTCGTAATTAGGTAGGTAGAATTATGGATTATTGACAAAAATAAAATAAAAGGTTAAAATCAAATTATGATACTGCACGATTGCACAAGTTGCAGATGATGTTTTTAATTTGGCATGTTAAAAGAAAGATGAAACAAGAATTTTTTTGTTCGGAATGCCGAGGAATTTTCTAAAGAAGTAGATGGAAACAGTGATATTCACTAATATTAAAGATTTGGATCTTACATAACATATTGAGTATTCACTAAAAATCTTTTTGTTAGTTCTGAGCAAATAATATGAAGTAAAAGCAATTTTTTTTGCCAAAATTCAATCGGTTTTACAGCATTCCCCAAGGTTACTTCTATAAAGAAAAACTGAATGGTGCTGACATGAAGAATGTAAATTCTTGATGTTGCTTTGCAATTTTCTTCAAGGCTAAGATGTTTATTTTACTTGTGCAAAATATTGTTTTTTGAAATGAAAATTCTGACCAGAATTGATATTATGACATTATTTCCTTTCAGGAAAAAATGAATGTTACTGCACTCCAACAAGAGGTTATAGCGGAGAACCTGCAATGAAATACTTCTTAACAGAACAGAAGCAATTGTATTTTGACAACTTTAGACAAATAAAGAATATATTTTATGAAAGAATATTATTTTTACGTATAATAATTTTTCTTTGAAGTGATGCATATCCAATTTTTAGAGTTCAATGGTGACATGGATAGTGTCTGATCACCCGCTGGTGTAAAAATATGTATCAAAGTATGCTTATTTATATTTATTTGGTTCTTTTAATTGATGTTTCAAGTCCACTTTATGCACAAATAGGTTAATCGGGACTGGACCTACAATTCAAAATGGGATCCGTATCCCTGCAATGTGCCTCTACCAGAGTTTCGAACCAGAAATCCCTTCATTACAAGGAGCTTCATTCAATTTCTCAGTGTATTCTCAAACTGACCAACCTATACTAACCACCATAACAACGTTGAAAGTCAAACATGGCTGAAATATAAATGATTAAAAAATAATAGAAATGAGAACATATAATTATATCTTTGAAGTAATAATTCAATGGAAATTGCTCACAAGTAACATTAAGAGAATTAATTTTTCTAACTAATAACCACAACCTCTGCTACACACAGCACATTTAATATTATAGAGAATGTCAAAACTTTTCATTGATTTATAAATTTTTAGTTATTATTCAATTATATTATTCGTATTGTTACTGCCTATGCTAAAGTTTAGCTTTTCTCCACTTTGCACTTGTAAATTGATATTTATTTCCCAGTTGTGGTTACTGGTTCATTTACTGAATTTATTTTGTGGTCAAAATGTATCTACATTTGCTACTACTACTATACCGGAGACACCGATCAATGATTTATTTCGCAAATTGTTTACATTGCTAACGTACTATTCTGCATTGCGGAACATTTCTTTAGGTGAAATAATGAATTTATAACGAAAATAATGTCTATTTCTTACATTAACGAGTACTTACTGTTGTTCCTTATTTCCCACAAACCATCCACGGGCAGCCCCAAAAACCATTGACGTTAGCCCAAAAATTCACGATAGCCCCACGAACCATCACGGGGACGAGGTATGCCTACTAGGTTAGGTTAGGCCTGTTAGGTTAGGTTCCATTAGCACTCCTTTCGTTCAATTTAGCATATACGGACAATACGAGAGCGTATTGTGCTCTCGTGCAGAAAGCAAATGGCGGCAGCAGCAATAGCGCGTCGGAAATAGATTTTCGTAGAAAACCACATGCATTCGCATTAAAGTGGATCAAAACTACATTCCCGAACATCAACAACGCTACAGAAAATGATTTGCGTAAGTACTTTCTCCTGTAAATTTGAAGAAATCCGTCTCCGGTATAGTAAAGTGTTACCCTACATTTCTTCAATTATGTAAGTATATAGGATATTATTACATTCATCTAGAATTTTTATTTGAGATACGTAAAAGGTGAGAATGTCACATAGTAAATTTTAAAAGGTAAAGGTAAAGTGTTCCCCTGTGCTTAGCACCACGCCATGCAGGCGTATAGGGGGTGTGGGGGTAACGCCCCACACTTTCTTGATCCGGTCGTGAGTGGGGGTGCTGTGATCAGCATCACGCCCCTGACCGCCTTTACCCCCCAGGGTTTCCCCCAGGTACCCATGTTATTCGACGCTGGGTAGGCGCCGGGGCCGCTTCCACCGTTAGAAAAGTTCCCGGATTTGAACCGGCCGGGGATCGAACCCGGGACCTTCAGAATGGTAGTCAGACGCGTTACCGACTGAGCCACCGCGTATCCGAAAGTTATATTTGAAGACATGTGCTCAATTTGTGATGGTTGAAATTAATTTGGAATATTGCTGTGTAATTCTGAAAGTTCGAACACCATATAGGTTGAAAACCATACATGTGGAACATGTATTCTGTCCAGGAAAAATGTTTTCATTCATACAGAGACATTAGAGTAGAATTTTCAGATGACCGTGACTCATAGAATCATGAATGAATTTCATACAACTCTATTAGTAGAGGGGAAGGGAGCATTATGCTGATCACATCACTCAAATCCCACCTTCTTTGTGGCAGGGTGCAACAAACCACGGATAGCTTATTATTGCATGTAAAACTTTACACACATTTGAAGGTAGTTTAGGATTTGATGGCGAATACGAGTATTTTTCTTTTTTTAGTTGTAACTGTTGTCTGGTGTGAATGAATGTGTATTTCGTACTTTTATGCACTTTTTCCCCCCTCGAGAATAATTGTAGCAATTGAGATACGTGGTCATTTGAGGAGAGGTAAAATAAATATAATTAAATATCATTCCTAATTAGGTATCAAACATTGTGAATTTTATTTTCAGGAAATGATTTACGAAATAAATATTGAAATAAAGGGGCTTAATCCCAATAGGTCCCCTTAAATATTTCACTCGTGAATACAGTACTGATTCCATTCAATATAACCGTAATTATATCACTTTAATGTAGCTGAAATATCACAAAACTTTACGGAAATGTATTTGTAATGTTACACTGACATGTTTCTGCAATGTTACATTGACACGTTTCTGTAATGTTGCACTGATATTTTTCTGCAACATTACGAATGTTATGTTAGATTCGCGGACATTTTTACATTGCTGAAACATACCTGAAACATCACAGTAATGTTTCGCAATGTTTCTGCAATGTTACAATGTTTCACGAGTTAAGTATCCGTAACATATCTGAAACCATGTTGTGCTGTATGGGGTACGGATCGTGTGCAGGTATTTAGTGCTGAATAATACTGTTGTGTGGTAGTTAGAAGACGTTAAAGTGAAGTGTGTGTATAATACAGCCCTGAACAATGTTCACGCGTGAAGAACAGATATTTCGTTTGGTTTGATTTGGTGTTTTAAGTCCACTTTGTGCACAGTAGTAAGGCAAATCGGG
Organism: Lepisma saccharinum; assembly: GCF_977018435.1. NCBI lineage: Eukaryota > Metazoa > Arthropoda > Insecta > Zygentoma > Lepismatidae > Lepisma > Lepisma saccharinum. The sequence continues at coordinate 39,756,856 of NC_139244.1, forward strand.
AACTGGACCTACAGTTTATAGTGAGATCCGAACCACTATGTGCCTCCATCGGGTATCGAACCCGGGACCCCTAATGTGAAGAACAGAGAATATTCATCAAATTTAAGTTTGCACGTGGAAGGAATGCACGGTAAATTCATAAAATGCTTACGTAAGTCATTTTACTATACGGTAAAAGATCACGCTTTACCGTATAGTATGGTTTTCAGATGGTACGAGCCGGAATTGAAGCGGCAGTCGAATGAGTGTCATCCGGCTTCACCACGTCCAAAAAAAGGTCAGACCGGCGAATTTGAAGGTGATGATGATTGTGGAATATGACCATGAAGGGGTTATTCTTGCACATAGTGTTCGACAAGGTGTTACAGTGAATGCAGACTATTACGTCAGTTACCTTGACCATTCGTAAAAGACCACATCAACATTGTTCAGGGCGGTATTATACACACACTTCACTTTAACGTCTTACAAATACCACACAATAGTACTATTCAGCACCAAACACCTACACACGACCCGTACTACAAGACAAAGTAAGACCCGATCGTATTTTGTCCCAGCGACAACTGACAAGCGTATACCAACAACATTGCCACTATAAGAGAAATGGCCCTCGTATATACGTATCATCACCGGAGATACTGTCATTTTCCTCTTTCTTGAAAACCCCTGCTACCACTGGTGCATTTCAGAAGCAAAGAATTTCCCTTTTGTCTCTTGCAGTGGACGACAACAGTTCGGGAGTGAACAATTTCTCATCTCTTCGCCTCCGCCTCAGGATGTGGATGACTGACCGACTAAGCGTTGAAACCGATGGATGAACACTCAAAGAAACACACGTACCCAGGAAGGGACTTCAACGAGGAACATTCCAATGTGCTCAGTCAGCGAGGCATCATTCGTTGTTCTAAATCCACTTTACTCACATGTAGGTTAAGCAGGATTTGGTCTAATGTTGAAAACAAGATTTGGATCAAAGGTATGTACGTACCTCCACCGAAAATCGAATACCTGAAGTGCGACCCTCTCTCCCACATTTCTTTTAGAACTGCTTCCGGCCCCAAGTCCAAACTGAAACAAGGCAGAAGGTCAGGGAAGGATTCAACCTTCAATAAAACACTTGCGTCGAGTCGAAAGCAATCGCCAGACGTTACAGTTTAATGTCTTCCCCCAAGGTTGGGTAGGAAGGTCCTTTATGTATTTACGCCGCTCATGGGAAGGGTTTCGCAAAGTAACATTCGGTGCCTGGTCATTACGTGGACGTAAGTTCGACTCCTTACGCGAGACCGAGACCAATCGCATGAAAATCCATTCGATGCACCGAAGAGGGACATTCGATGAAACTCTCTATCTTTAAAGCAAACATGGAGGCCATTAATCAAAAGCAGCCATTAGCCTTGTTGATCGAAACTCAATTCGCCATTCGCGGTTGTTTTCAGAGTCACTCTCGTTTGGGAAACTCTCTGTTTACTAACGAATTCACAATCGGTCAAGTTTGGATGCATATAGCTGATTGCAGCGCTGGAAGCGAAGGTGAGATGGGACCACGACTACATAATATTAACATAGCGCGACAAGAATCATATCCAATGATCGTTTCGCAAACCAGCAATCACAGATGGACTGAAAATTAGAAACGGCCCTGGGAAAAGTTTGACGAAGTTTGTTTCAAGTCTAGTTTATTCTCAAACATTCAATTGGCACTAGACTCAGGAACCACGCCAAGAGTGGGCCATGGCAAACCAGCAGACCAACCTATACCCTGTTCCAGTTATCTGTGGAGCAACGCTGCGCAAAGCGTCAGAGAAGGGGAGGAAAGCGAGTGGGCAGAGCAAAGCAGTAGATGCTGCTAGGAAGGCTGGTAACTGCAGTCGCTTCCCCCTCCACGCAATCCCGATCCTCTCACGCGTTCATTGGTGGAGCCGTCGCGCGTCACTACTTGCGCAGAGACTTGTTTTCGTTCGCCTGCTACAGAGATGGCTGGGACAGGGTATGGTCAAAATGTAATATGAATACACAAATTTCGTAATCGAAACACGAAAACGTATAGACAAGTGTCAATATTATGGTAACCTATCCGATATGGATACGTAATAGCAATGTGCGTATCAAAATATAACTTTCTTTGATGACCTGTCCCACAGCATTATGCATGAATCACACGAGGCTACATTTCGTGCTGGATTTTACAGTTGGACTTGACTAGTTGTGTGGCATTTCCTCATCAGCAAATTATCGCCTCACACAACACTTGTTGCCATACTTGTCGGTATGCTTTTGTTCCCACAAGGCTTTGCGCGGAGGAGGCAACTTAAAAAGAAGGACGAGCGATTTGAAGAACGTTGTAGGAGAATAGTTACTGCTGTTATTAAGAATTAACGTTAAATTAATTAAAATAAAAGGATTTCTATGGATAAGAAATTGTCTCCAAAGAATGGTAATCAAGGTGTAATCAAGAAGCTTTTTAATGAACTCGGGTATGTTTCGGGTATGTTTATTCAAACATAAAGATTCGTAGGATTCATTCATAAAAAATATTTTATAAATATGTCAAACCTTTAATACACTGGCAATAATAAGGATTATCATTATCGACTATCACATTTGTTGTGAACAAATCTCATCCCTTTGGATAAATTCCTAAATATTAATTCACATTATCTCCGTTCTTTTGTTTCATCGAGTAGCGAACGAAATCAAAAATCACCCGGAAACCAGACAAAAAAATATATCTTACCAAACTCCCAGATTATCTTCACGTGACTAAATATTCGCTCTTATTGGCTGTTCCACAGAATCTATCAGAGAAAGCTAGTTGTAATTACAACACGGTCTAATAGTCAAAACCACTTCCGTGTGATTGGGACTTTAGACGGTCGTCTTATGACTCGCTCACACCCGAAGGTCTGATGCCACCCCTGAGTGGAGCTACAGATTAAAGAGAGATCCGAACCATTGTGTAATATTCCTCCACTGGAGATCGAACTAGGGACCCCACAATGAAATAGTGTTACCACTACACCAGCAAGGACGCCCTAAGTGAGACGAAGCAAGAACGAGACTCGCTCCCGTCTAAACATCTACAACGAACTTCCGGTCATGTTCGAGTCCCAGTAAATTTATTTGGTCTGTGATTCTGAAACAACTTTGATTTCCTTACATTTTTCCCATTCATGTACACACTTTTCGGCAAGCTGCAGCTTCCTCAGAGCAAGGTCCCTCAAAACGCAAGTCTTTTCAAGAACGGGTCCCCTAAGAACACCAAGTCTCTCAAAAGCACATTCTACAAAATGCAAGATACCCCAAGAAAGAGCCCTTTAGTGCGCAATGTTCCTCAAAACGGAGCCTGCTCATAGAGAAGTTCCCTCAGGAAGTAATGTTCTTCGATGAGAAACCACGTTATGGAACTCAAAGGATAGTCCCTGCAAGAAACAAAGCTTCTCGAAGGAAACCTCTCAAGGAACAAAGTTCCTCAAAGATGAGCCCCCTCAAGGATTGAAACTCCCCCAAAGGAGAGACCCTTAAAGGAACAAAGTTCATCGAAGGAGACCCCTCAAGGAACAAAGTTCCTCAAAGAAGAGCCCTCTAAAGGATTGAAACTCCCCCAAAGGAGAGCCCCTTCAAGGAAGAAAACTCCTCGAAGGAGGCCCTCTCAAGGAACAAAGTTCCTCAAAGAGGAGCCCCCTCAAGGATTGAAACTCCCCCAAAGGAGAGACCCTTAAAGGGACAAAGTTCATCGAAGGATACCCCTCAAGGAACAATGTTCCTCAAAGAGGAGCCCCCTCAAGGATTGAAACTCCCCCAAAGGAGAAACCCTTAAAGGAACAAAGTTCATCGATGGAGACCCCTCAAGGAACAAAGTTCCTCAAAGAGGAGCCCCCTCAAGGATTGAAACTCCCCCAAAGGAGAGACCCTTAAAGGAACGAAGCTCATCGAAGGAGACCCCTCAAGGAACAAGGTTCCTCAAAGAGGAGCCCCCTCAAGGATTGAAACTCCCCCAAAGGAGAGACCCTTAAAGGGACAAAGTTCATCGAAGGAGACCCCTCAAGGAACAAAGTTCCTCAAAGAGGAGCTCCCTCAAGGATTGAAACTCCCCAAAAGGAGAAACCCTTAAAGGAACAAAGTTCATCGATGGAGACCCCTCAAGGAACAAAGTTCCTCAAAGAGGAGCCCCCTCAAGGATTGAAACTCCCCAAAAGGAGAGACCCTTAAAGGGACAAAGTTCATCGAAGGAGACCCCTCAAGGAACAAGGTTCCTCAAAGAGGAGCCCCCTCAAGGATTGAAACTCCCCCAAAGGAGAGACCCTTAAAGGAACAAAGTTCATCGAAGGAGACCCCTCAAGGAACAAAGTTCCTCAAAGAGGAGCCCCTCAAGGATTGAAACTCCCCCAAAGGAGAGACCCTTAAAGGAACAAAGTTCATCGAAGGAGACCCCTCAAGGAACAAAGTTCCTCAAAGAGGAGCCCCTCAAGGATTGAAACTCCCCCAAAGGAGAGACCCTTAAAGGGACAAAGTTCATCGAAGGAGACCCCTCAAGGAACAAGGTTCCTCAAAGAGGAGCCCCCTCAAGGATTGAAACTTCCCCAAAGGAGAGACCCTTAAAGGGACAAAGTTCATCGAAGGAGACCCCTCAAGGAACAAAGTTCCTCAAAGAGGAGCTCCCTCAAGGATTGAAACTCCCCCAAAGGAGAGACCCTTAAAGGAACAAAGCTCATCGAAGGAGACCCCTCAAGGAACAAAGTTCCTCAAAGAGGAGCCCCTCAAGGATTGAAACTCCCCCAAAGGAGAGACCCTTAAAGGGACAAAGTTCATCGAAGGAGACCCCTCAAGGAACAAGGTTCCTCAAAGAGGAGCCCCCTCAAGGATTGAAACTTCCCCAAAGGAGAGACCCTTAAAGGGACAAAGTTCATCGAAGGAGACCCCTCAAGGAACAAAGTTCCTCAAAGAGGAGCTCCCTCAAGGATTGAAACTCCCCCAAAGGAGAGACCCTTAAAGGAACAAAGCTCATCGAAGGAAACCCCTCAAGGAACAAAGTTCCTCAAAGAGGAGCTCCCTCAAGAATTGAAACTCCTCCGAAGGAGAGACCCTTAAAGGAACAAAGCTCATCGAAGGAGACCCCTCAAGGAACAAAGTTCCTCAAAGAGGAGCTCCCTCAAGGATTGAAACTCCCCCAAAGGAAAGCCCCTTCAAGGAACAATTCCTCGAAGAGGAGACCCCTCAAGGGTTGTAACTCCCTAAAGAAGAGCTCCTGCAAGGAACAACGTTCCTCGAAGGAGACCCCCTCCCCCAAGGATTGAAGCTCCTAAAAGGAAAGCCCCTTGAATGAACGAAGCTCCTCAAAGAAAAATGCTTCTCAAAGGGAAAGGAGGAACAAGGTTTCCTCAAAGGTGAGGCCTGTAAAGGAACAACGTTTCTTAATGGGGAGGCCCCTCAAGGAACAAGGTAACTCAACCGGGAATCCCCTAAAGGAACATGTTTACTCGAAGAGAGACCTTCAAGGAACAAAACTCATCTAAGGGGAGTCCCTCAAGGAACAAGGTTCGTCAAAGGGGAGCTTCCTCAAAGGGAAGTTCCCTAAAGAAAAAAGCTAACCTAAAGATCAGGGTCCCTCTTGTATGATCCAAAAACAGATGAGGCAGATACTTGAAAATTTCTCTTGCTGGAGGAATGGTGCCTTTTCTCCCTCGTCACAACCACCGTCACACTTCGAGCGCTGAGGGAAAATATGTCAACATTTGCTGCAGCATGGGGAAATTGCACTCTTGCAACAATTTTAATCGCAGAAAAACGCCATAGAGAAAACTTAAAAGGAGAACCAAAATCCAAATGCTTTAAGGACATCTCTAGCATTTCATCGACTTGAGACGATCAGATATTTCATCCACAGACAATGCTCGTTCCAATAGGGCAGACGTCAAAGCCAAGAAATTAGAAATTCACCGCTCGTGGCGTTATGGATTGGAGGCAGATAAAGAAAGGCAGCGAATTGATTTTCTTTGGCGACTACAAAAGCCGAAACACAAACAGTTGGGTTTTATGTGGGGGAGAAGGGGAGGGGAGAGATATTGCCGATATTAAGATCAAAGGTTTTCCATCAGGCAACTAGTCAGCCTTAAGACTAAACAATGAAGAACAAAGGACCCGACTGGGAGGAAGAAAAAAGGACAGGAGAGAGAAATAGTCCCTTTTGCCGTCTCTCTCACACACACCAAGTTCCTCAATCAATACGCTTTCCCGTCTGAAAGGATAATTTGAAAGAAATCGCGAATCGGGAACGAATTCCTTTAAGTGGAGTGGCACCGATTACTTGAGTTCAAGACGCTTTTTTCTTCTCGTAAATGGTTGTGCAACAATGTGTTGAGGCAGATTTAATTTCTTACACGGCCGTTTCAAATGTGGCGCCCGAACAGGGATAATTTCTTGTGCAGTCTGCGAGCAAATAGCCCACCAGCGAGCAGTATGGCGAAATTGGAATACACGAACTGATAAGACACTCAACCAACCTTTTTCGTCTGCTCTGACTTCTTTTTTTTACTGAAGATGCCCTTCTCCATCCATATTCATTCAGTGGTATTCCCTTATTGTCCTAGCTTCTAATATGATATGCTAGGACGTTAGTTTGCACTTTGTTATCTCTTTCTTTCATTTTTGTTCTATTTCATTAATATACAAGTTTACAATTATAATGAAGAATACAACATAAAATTATATGCACGAAATAGAAGAAAATGACCAAATAGAAATACTACCATTCCAGCAGCCTTAAGGCTTGCTGGCTCTGCGCTGCAGTTCGAAATAGAAGTTGCTCTCGCAGTCTGAAGGACTGCAAGTTTGAACTCCACCAATCCAACACAAACAATTAAATGAGTACATTACAAACATACATAAAAGAAAGAAAGAAATGTAGAATTTTATAATTTTTGTATATCCTTTTGGCATCTAAGTTTCTTTGTTCGTGAACCTTGGCCATCCTGGTTAATGGATGTGAATGTCTTCCGGGATGATTCAGCATCGAGAGACCTTTCTCTGTCTTTTCTATGTATAGTCTGTTCTTTCCTATGTCTCGTCTTTTGTCATTACTTGTTATTAGTGGTCTGTTCAGTTAGGATTTTGCCCTTTCGTCTTCCTGTCATGCTGATGAGACAGCTTGCACTTTTCTTCCATTTATTTCTGCTGGAAATCGGTTTCTGGTTCCGTGGTCGGTTCTTGTTTGGAGGTGTTTGGTATGTTTGCTTCATGTTCTTGTTCTAGGTATTCGTGTTGTCGGTTGTGTTGCATCATTTGCATTTACTGTATTTCGCCTTGTTATCGTAAGTATCCTCTTTTTGTATGTAATTTGTTCTAAATTTGAAACCAAGTCTGTTAATTTCTTTAATGTTAAAAATTCTTTCTGGGTTATTAATTACTCTCTTTGTGCTTTGATCTGTTAATTTGGTTCTAAGGGAGTGTACGTCCTGATTAGGGTGGTTGAAATAATATACCTTGTGCTCTGGAGTATCAAGTTGGTTATGGCATGTGATACATTTTTCTTCTTCACTAAGGTTGATTCGTTATAGGTAATTTCCATGCGGGCCATGACCTGTCAAGAATTGAATAAGTCCTTTGCTAAGATTTAGATATTGGAATCTTATTCTTCCTTCAATACTTGGGATGAATTCACATGTTCTTCTTCCTTCTTGTGCACTGCTCCACTCTCTCCTTCTATTTTTTTAAATTAATTTTTGTTTACTATCTTGTCGAGTTTCAATTTTGCATTGAAAAATTTGCCCTGACTGTTTGATTCATTTCCGTTTGCTGAACCAATGTCTAAAATGGAAAGTACGTTACCCGCAAGTTTGACCACCTGTATCCACTTACTACCGACGAACGAAAGCAAGCAAATATGCAAAGCCAAACTTGCCGATAGTACGAAATCAAACAAACAAACAACTGGGAAGGAAGTCTGGCAAAGAGGGAAGGTGTGAATTTGCACACCTTTCTAAGCTTGAAGAGTACCTTCGTCACTCATCGAAGCGGAAATTTCTTCCTCTTCCGCGTCCTCAGTGGCAACACTCAATAACCCCCTCCCCCCGCCAAGTACTTAGGGACGGCGAGGAAGAGGCGGGGGAGGGGACGCAGCAAAGTGAAGATGCCACAAAAATGACGCTCCTGAGAGGAGAGAAGTGACGAAGTTCCCTTCGCTGTCGAGAAACGTCACTCTCACAAGACTTTCATCCAGTGGAGCGTTGAAGTTAGTTACCAAAACATCCCTCTCCACTGATCCGAGGAGGCGCGAGTCAAAAAAGGAAAGAATGAGACGGTTGTGATTCTTCGGCACGTACAGGGAGCCTCAGGAAATCGGAAGACTCCAGGGGGAAAAACGAAGGCGCGATCCTTAAGTTCGCAGACTATTTTCTTTCCTCTCGCGTGTCAAAGGGAATAACATAACTTAGTTACAGAGCGGTTCGGGGGTCTGGAAACGTCCCGTGCATTCCGTAACGAAGTGAGATACACCTCGCAGATGCCTGTAAATTACTGGCAGCAGAGGACGGCACTTTTTGACGTACAAGTCTGCTATATTGGGTCAAGGACACGTGGGTAGGGAGTCATGTGATACAGAAAATCAATGGGTTTAGTTATCACTTGAGGCGTGTTTGTAATAGAAAGCATGTTACAATGTTACGAGTGATGATTACATGTAAAATAAATCCGTGTTAAGGAGAACATAGAAGCAAAGGCAGTGAAACTTATGAGAACTAACCTTATTATAAAAATTCTTAATATATCGTGCTAGTTTATGTACAAATTATATTGAGATTGTGTTCATAAAGAACAAGATGAAAGTTTCAGATTATGCCTCCTAGCAAAGATGTTTGTTAAATTGTTAGTTAGATCTTATATAGTGTGACATAGAATATGATGCAGCTCTGTAAAGTGAACAAGTGAATTCATATACATAATCTACAAAACTTAGCGATTGTTTTAATCATAACTTAGACATTATCCACTACTTAACATATTCTAATAACATTTCGAGACAGCACCAGGTCTTCAGGTGAACAATTCGTTTTTGCCGTTGACGGAATTCGAACCTACAAGTAATTCGTTAACGTATTGTATTTGTAGCAATATCCTATGTCTGCCGTAGGTTCGATTCTCAGCGGCGGCAAAGAAGAAATTGTTCACCTGAAGACGAGAAATGAGGTGCTCTAGTATATAGAATAGGTGTAAAAGTAGTAAGAGTGCTACACAATAGATAATGTCGAATTAACATTGCACGCTAAACAATGTGCCTTCCTGGGATCGAACACGGGGCCCTTTGACTACCAAAATCGATATAGAGAGGGACACATAGAGAGGAAAAATGAAACAGAATTAGAGAGAGGAAATAAAAAGAGAAGTAAAGGAGGGACAGAAAGAAAAAATAGAAATTAATTGAAAAAAGGGAAGAAATAGAGTGAGTCGATGAGCTGGAGAGAGCAACAGAAAATGAGGAAGAGATGAAAGGGAATTAAAGAGAAGAGAGAAGGTAAGGAGAAACAGAAAGAAAGAATAGAGAGATATTGAAAAAGGAACAAACAGAATATGTCGAACAGCTGGAGAGAGCAACATAAGAAAAGGATGAAAAATAGAGAATGAGAGAGAGGAGATAAAGAGAGATGGAAAGGAGAGACAGAAAGAAAGAATAGAAATAAATAGAAACAAAGGAATAAATAGAGTGACTCGAAAAGAGTTGGAGAGCAAGAGAGAATCATTCGGACAATAAATTGTTTGATTTCGTGAGCTGTAGGATTTAAGCCCCGTGAACTCGGTGGGATGGGTTATTTATTCCACTGTTGGTGTTCCGCGGGAAATCCGCTAGGGAATGGATACGGGTCGACTCTTTCTTGTTAATCGGTGTTCTGTTTCCCATCGTCCCACGCTTCTTATTGATTTTCATTTCCCCCTCTAAGGCAAATTTGACCCAATAATTCCCTCTATGGAACCGTAACTGCCGATAAATAATGGAAATTAAACGAATCTTCTTCACAACCTTGCTCAATGGTAATTAATAGACTTAAAATATGCTTTTTAAAGAGAAAATGACATCAGCTAATACGAGCACAGTGGCGTACGCAGGATTTTGTGAGGTTCTGATCGTAAACGAGTGTTTTGTAGGTTATTTTTCTCTATCAAATTGGGTAAACCCTCCCACCAATCCTTTATTGGGTATGTCACTACAGTACCAAATATTTCTGAGTAAAGTCTGACATTTTCTCCACTGTACGTAAATATTAGTGTAAAGTAACGCCGATAGATGGCAGAAATATACTGTACTACATACAAACTACCTAGAACGAACAGTAATATGTATATTTTCAAGCTTCTTACACGCATTAAATTCTCGTATTGATGTCACAAAGATTCGTATTCAAGAAGTAAATTACAAATCAAATCAAAAGAAAATACTGAATAGAAATAACATCTTCACGATTAATTATTGAATATTTATATTTTTTATTGAAGTTATGTTACTTTATGATGTACCTTAAGTAATTTTTTTGATTTGTCACATGTGAGATTTACAGAGGGTATACGATTAGTTTTGTAAAATATTAAGTGGAGACCTTGTTCCCATTAACTCAGAATTAGGTTTCCATTAATTATACCGAAGTTATATCTCATTTCCATGTTTCGCTTACCTTTTTTTTGCCCCACCCTCTATGTATGAAATCATAGCAGTTCTGAAAAACATTGCCAGTGATGGTAGAATATTCATAATTGTGATGATGATATACTCATAATTGGCATAAAAGACTTTATTACAATAAAGAAGGCATTCTTAAAATTAAAAAAATATGAAACTTGTATGTTAATGATTGCATTTAAACATAAGGGCTCCAGTAGTATTTCATAGGCTAGAGTACAGCATTGTAATTTATTTTCTTGATATTGCTTTTGTGAATTGTCAGTTTGTACATTGTTAATAACTTTAACAATACTGCTAAAAACACTAAAAATGAAAAACTTGGAACAAATACGTTCAAGACCGCACTACTTATATTGAGTAATAAAGTCTTCTTCCGTAGCTATCTCTGCCTGTCTACTCAAAAACACTCCACATCCATAATTGAACTTTTTTTCACAAACTCTTGAATTAGTGTCATTTGCAGCATTTCAAATCACAGCCTGAAAGGGATGTGAGGAGTGACCCATTCCGAAGACGTCCAAATGTCAACTCACTTCAAGTAGTACACCTTGGACAGTATTTTGCACACTAGCAAGTCTCGGGTGTCTAGACTTGAGGGTTCGTGTTGTGTCGTCCCTACATGTTTGAGTTTGTCCCTCGACTACAGCCCTGGGTACACCCAAATTTATAATTCCCAGTTTTGTGACTGTAGTCACACGCCATGGAGAAATTTGAATATGACGTCATCAATATGGCTGCCGTGTGAAACTGCATAAACACATAACTCCACATGGGGTTATGACAAAGAGATGAACGTAGTCTGATTTCTTTTTAATGACGTGTGTAGTTTTGTCACTATTTATATTTTCTACACCTGACAAATGGTGGGTAAACAGTGGTAACAGTAATATTCCCCAAGCTTCCTGTGAGCTCTGGTGTACACAAGGGAAAGCTGATGGGGCTAAAGCCATTTCTGAAATTTTGAGAAAATCAAAATTTTGAATTGAAATCACTAAAGAATATGGGAGGGGGAACAAGTTGTAAATGCAAACTCTGCTTAAAGAGACCCCTAATTACCATTTCTGTTTGTGAACAACTTTAAAAAAGATGGTTTAAAATGGTAATTGCGAAAAGGTTTATTGTGTATCCCACTCACAGTTTAACATGCCCCCTTTAAAAATAAATTCTGGTATGCTAGTGCCTGTGAGAGTAATTTGACATCGAAACAAGGGCGCAAGGGGTAGGAGCAAACAAATGAACGTCCACGTTTGACACAGACTTTCCTTTCTCGGTACGGCTGCATGTAGAGACTTGCTTTCATTTGACTGCTTCACAGTTAGCTGGGACGGAGTATAGGGGTAACATCGCTCTCCAGTTACCATGTTGTCAAGCGTACGTCTGTTTTTGTCAGTTATTTTTGTTAGGTTTGTACAGTGTTTCAGTGTTTTGTGTACTAATTTTCTCTGCTTTGTGTAAGATTGTACAGCTTTTATCCAGTAACCGAGGTGATCAATTCTCTCTCTTCCTCGTTTTACAGTACGTTTGGCAACAGTGTATCCGACGCTCATTTGTTTCGTCCCGCCAGTAACACTCGGTGCCTTGTGACACGAAAATGTCCGATGTCCGTTGAAGATAATTAAACTGATCGCTGATTCGTTGTTTCCCAGCCGCCAGCTGGAAATACGACCAGTATATCCTTCCTATCTTTGATTTGGGAAAAGGCTTCTTCTTCTTTTTTTCCTTCTATTTTGATAAAAGGCTTCTTCTTCTTTTCTTCTTTCTATTTTGGGAAAAGGCTTTTTCTTCTTTTCTATCGTTGATTTGGGAAAATACTTCTTCCTCTTCTCTTCCTTCTACTTTGGGAAAAGGCTTCTTCTTCTTTTTTATCGTTGATATGGGAAAAGGCTTCTTCTTTTCTTCCTTCTATTTTGGTAAAAGGCTTCTTCTTCTTTTCTTCTTTCTATTTTTGGAAAAGGCTTATTCTTCTTTTCTTTCTTCTAATTTATTGTCCTTGCCTTTAAAGCGTAATCTCATTTATTACATGTATGCGCTTGTTTTCCCCGCTTCTTTGGCATTATACAAACGACACAAGCTATACTTATAGAAAGATTAGGGGCGACTAAACTGACAGTAGCGCAACCTCCTATGTAACGACCAAAAGGGGAATAGCCCAGGATCGCTAACAGCAAGCACTGCCTATGGCCCAGTGCGTCTAATAAGAAGCGCAACCGTAAATGCTTCGGGGCGTCTAATTGAACACAGCGCCACCGAGGGACGAACAAACACAAAAGCTGACGATGAGGTATTGAATCAAATTTTGATCACTAGGATCAAAAAGGAGAAATAAATTTCTGAATTCATTTGCTCACTTATTAACTTTCATAATTGTTTCATATATGAGCATATTCTTATTTATCTTAATTGGCTATTTACAACATTTTATTCACGCCTTCTATAATTTTTATACTTTTCCTTTATGTATTTTGCATTTACTATAATATATATAATCGTTCTTCTCCGCTCCTAGTTTCTACAATAAACTCTGCTCTTCTTTATATGGCGTGCTGCCATCTATCGTCGCTTTCGGGAAACATTTCTTCCTTGCATTTTTCATTGTGTCGTCGGAACTGGCACGTGACAGGTGTTCTAGGTAGAAGAGAGGTTGACATTTGGTTGTGTTCGCACAGGGTCAGCCCTTACACCCCAAAACATAATACTTGTATGCTCTTTACGTCACAAATGAAGTTTGTTTATTTTCGCCAAATGTACACAGGGTGACCACTCCAGGACCATGATAAAATTCAAGTATAATTCTCGGTTATCAAGGCGAACTTTCTAAAAATTCAAGGTTACAAGCAGATGTTGTATTGGGAGTATTTGAAAATAAGATCCTTAGGAAAATATTTAGACCTAAAAGGGATGAGGAGACAGGTGAGTGGAGAAGGTTACATAATTTAGAACTACATAATTTGTATTCATGTCCAGATATTATTAGAATAATTAAATCAAGAAGACTTAGGTGGGCAGGCCATGTGGCACGAATGGGAGAGGAAAGAGGAGTTTACAGGATTCTTGTTGGGAAACCTGATGGTAAGAGACCTGTAGGAAGACCAAGACGAAGATGGAGGGACAACGTTGAGATGGACCTAAAGGAAATCGGTAGGGATGGAAAAGAGTGGGTAGATCTTGCTCAGGATAGGGACAGATTGAAGGCCTGTGTTGCTGCAGCAATGAACCTTCGGGTTTAAGAAGGCTAGAGGGTTAAATTCAACCTTACGCATTACCGCCTCTCACCAACCACCCACACAATTATATTACCAATATAAACGGTCTGTGTAATTCCAACGTATCCAAAGTTCTAATTCAATTCAATTAAACACTACATATATTTAAAATATTTAGTTCATGGTGCAGAGTTTTCATTTACCAATTCACATACTCAGACTCCAGATACATCTACAGCACGTCACAAATGTTACGGGATATACTAATAAACGAAACATTGTTAATTGTACAAGAATTTCAAACTCAAATTTACGTAATAGACTTCAAGATATATTATCTTGCAATAATCTTCCGTCTGTTTATATAGATTGTTCCACAAAGGACACTAACAAAGTAAACGGATTGAGAGAATTCTGTTTTATTATCCATGGAGCTTTCTTCTCCTTCCTCGATAAAAATAAGAGCTAAACTGTGAAATACTTGCCTCAGGGTATTTATAACTTTCTATAAATCAATTGGATTTGGATTAAATAAAAGATGTAATTTTTCGTCTATGGAGAAAAAATTACTCAGAATTCCCGGAATTCAAAGAATTCCCGGAATTCAAGGAATTCCCGGAATTCAAGGAATTCCCGGAATTCAATGAATTTCCGGAATTCCCGGTGAGTAGCCACCCTGTTACAACCAGAGAGTAAAGATTCGAGCGGTGTGAGTATTCTCGATTTTTAAACCTAAGTCGCAATCTCGTCTCTCGGTATCATATTTCAGTTGTTAACCACCGGGATGCTGAGATCGAGTTGGGACATTAGCGCATATCCTGCTTCGCTGTGATTCGGGACGCCGAAACTAATGCAAAAATATCATTCTGCATTAACTAATGCCCACAGACTGCCGCAACTCATTTACAATTTATGGATGGCCGATTCGATAAAACGATCGTCTCTTCGTGCGGTTACATGTCCCCCGCTCCCCCCCCCCCTGCCCCCGCTCCGGCGAGAGGCGATTGCAGTTCGATTTCCGGTCGAACTTAATCGTTTTGTTCTGGTAACATTGTTTGCATTCCTGTTGCATAATCGCTCGTTCGTTTTCGGAACTGTATTCATTCTTGTTTTGCTTGTTTCTATTATTTTTTACATCTGCTACACGCCGCAGCAAAAGTCAACACTGAGAAAAATGTCCATGGCTTGCTTCATTAGTACGGTTACGAAGTTGTTGACCTAAAAAGTGACAATAAATTATATAGCAAATGAAGTACGCCTTGAAGCTTTCCTGGCGACAAATGACGTTAAAGATGAGAATTAACGTAAGTTTTTTCTACCCTGAAGATGAGTGTGACGTTAGCTCTTCTACCCTGAAGATGGTAATGACGTTATCTCTTCTACCCTGAAGGTATAAGTGACGTTAGCTCTTCTACCCTGAAGGTGAGAGTGACGTTAGCTCTTCTATCCTAAATATAGTAGTGACGTTAGCTCTTCTATCCTGAAGATGAGAGTGACGTTAACTCTTCTACCATGAAGATGAGAGTGACGTTAGCTCTTCTAGCCTGAAGATGAGAGTGACGTTAGCTCTTCTAGCCTGAAAATGAGAGTGACGTTAGCTCTTCTAGCCTGAAAATGAGAGTGAAAATAGCTCTTCCACCTTGAAAGTATAAGTGACGTTAGCTCTTCTAGTTTGAAGATGAGAGTGACGTTAGCTCTTCTACCCTGAATATGAGAGTGACGTTAGCTCTTCTACCCTGAATATGAGAGTGACGTTAGCTCTTCTACCCTGAATATGAGAGTGACGTTAGCTATTCAATCCTGAAAGTGTAAGTGACGTTAACTCTTCTACCCTGAAAGTATAAGTGACGTTAGCTCTTCTAGCCTGAAGATGAGAGTGACATTAACCCTTCTACCCAAAACTAGAAACTGTATTTTAAAGTTCCAACTAAATGGAAACGGACTGCTATTGTCCAACCGCGGAGAGAATGTGGTCAATCTGAAGAAAACCACGTGACTTCTAATAAATAGTTCTTTCTCTATATGTTAGTTCTGTGAAGATTTTATAGAGATACAAAAAAATCACTCCGTTACACACAAGCACCGATTATACACAAATTTTGTGTAATTACTAGAGAACGGATTTTAAAGGGAAAAAAATCTTCTAAAAAGGACAAAAAAGGGGAAATTATTGCCAAAGAAAGGGTGAAAGGACTCCACTAAAAATACCGTATTAAATGAAACCGCAATATATACCATTCATACATAAAAAAGGATACATTAAATTTGGTATTAATGTATCCCTATATTAATGCTATATATTGTGCTTCCAGCTTTGGTAAAAAAAAAACACATTGTTTTAACATCTCTAATACAAGAGTGGTTGAAATTTAGGGCCCAAACTTATATTCAACAAAAATAAAGGTTAAGTATTTTTTTTGGAGGGGAAGGAACTTAACATCAGAGTTATAATTATTTTAGAAGAAATGCATACATCCCAAGTTTTGGCAGAAAATATTTTGGTTTTCTCCTTTAGCTATAGCTATTTGACTATGCTGGTTTATATTTTATTTATTTTTTCAAACTTTGAGCCCCAATATCTCTGGTGGTGGGGGGGATTACCTGGCAAAAAAATGATATTTACCCGTTTATTAAAATGAGTTTAATATTCCATGAATAACAGAGTCACAACAGGGGAAAATTGTTCAAAACCAGTCACATTTACGTTACTAGGCACAAATAAATATTTACGTTTTAATAAACCAGCATATAATTAGAATTATTGTAGTTATTAGTTACATCATGCTAATGATATAGTAACCTCATTACTAATCATTATGAATGGAAAGGTTTGCAAGTCAGAGGACTTTAATGCGTTTTGCGTTTACTAAATTTGGTAATTTTGACTAACTTCTTTGACAATTTTAAACAAATGTGAACGGTCTCTAAAAGAATTTGGTTCTGGTTAACTGTAAATTGTTTATCGCGTATTTGAACAAGCGTTTGTTTGCCACACATTATTTTTTGCTTAGAACAAACAAAGCTCTGTCTCGGTATATTTGCTTTACATTTACGTTAAATTCGGATGTATATAGTCTACAAGTGTATTCAGATAATTTTGGATGATAACGTAAAGAGCTACTACACATTTCACGTATAATCGGTTCACTCGTTTTTTTTACGTCTTTTTTCAACGAACGATGATAGTGACATCTATCGAAATTTAATAATGTATATTCACGACGACGCTATTTAGTTACACATTTCAATCACTACATGCAACACTGCAAAATAACTTAAGAATCGAAAAAATAATAGTTTGACTTTCATTTATTATACTCTTCTCACAGAAAATGTAATCTACTATCTACGTTAATGGATAAGGATATTGAGGATTATTTTCGGCAGAAAGATGCTTTCTTTACGCCTCAAATAATATCACCATAGAAACGCTAACTTAAAGTTACGTCATTTACTACAGAGCATTCCCCTACATTCGCTACGAGACTCGGCGGCAAGCAGCCCGGCGTCAGCGCTTGTGTTTCCCGGTGAACGGGTCCGCGACAGTCGCACGCTACAGTCTGTTTATTTCGCTCTTCCTGCCTTCGCTCTCTTTCCCTTTCTGTTGACATTGTAGAAGGACGCCAGTATAATCCTCCCTCGGAAGTTATGTTGTGTCGGGTCCGTGTGTTGAAGATTGTGGCTTAATATGGCACCACAAAAGTTTACATTACAACAAAGGATTTATCTTGTCGAGTGTTACTTCGGAAAGAGGAATTGTGGAGAAGTGCGACGACGTTTTGCAACGAAATTTCCTGGTATTCCCGTTCCACAAAGGACCACTATATTAAACCTCGTAAAAAAGTTTAGAGTAACAGGGTCAGTTCTGAATAGAAGTGGAAAGAAAAATGGGGAAATTTAAAAAAATAAAGTATACAAAGACAATCCGCACACCATCCGTGAGTTAAAAGAGAGTATTGTACGAGAAATTGGGAGAATTAGAGTAGACGAACTTGCACGTGTAAATGCCAATTTCCTTCGGAGATGCCAGGAATGTGTTGCAGCAGAGGGACATCATTTTCAACACCTTCTGTAGTCAAGGTTAGTACACAATATGAAAACTGTAATTTTAATAGCCGACTCTAGCGACTGTCGCGGAACACGTTCACCGGGAAAGACAAGCGCTGATGCCGGGCCGCTTGCCGCCGAGTCTCGTAGCGAATGTCAGGGAATGCTCTGTAGTAGGGGTAAGAAACAGTAGCGTACGAAAGCATTCCAGATCAATGACTTAAAATAGGATTGGTATTTGTGCAGAAACCTAGCTCTTTGCATCCCCTCCCTCTTCCCCTGTACGGATTTCTGATTTTATAAATGATTGAGGTATAATACATAAACACACATATGCATATAACATAAAATTTCATAATAGAAAACTATATGGACTGCTTTCGTCGAAGAGTCAATCCAAATTTGTTTATTTAGCAGACTGAAGCCCATTTGTTTTACTGTTTCAATGAAGCGGCGCCTGTTCTGAGGCTAGTAATATGATAATCATTTTGTCAAAACCTGCTTTCAAATTGGCGCAAAGAAAACTATTATTACGTTGACTTCTTTCTGGAATACTATTGTAATAACAAAAATCTTGAGTCTATAACATATTGTTACATACATATTTTTCTATAACTTCTGTTTTTCGTAATTGAAAATAATATTAACTACTATCGTCGAAGAGTGAAAGCAAATTAGTTTTCTTAGGAGTCAAGCCCATTTGTGCCACTGTTTCAATGACACGGCGCCTGCTTTGAGGCTAGCAATATTATGATATGATAATCATTTTGTTCAAACCTGCTTTCTAGTTGGCGCAAAAAAAAAAAACAACTATTAAATTATACTCTAGGTTGACTTCGTTCTGGAATACTATTTTAGTAACCAAAGGTTGAAGTATAATATAGATTTACATGCACGTCATTCTATAACTTCTAATTTTATAATACGTAATAAAATATAATCAAACAACGCAATTTCTTTAGCAGTCAAGCCAGTTTTTTTTTCAGTTTCAATTAAGCGGCGCCTGTTTTGAGGCTAGTATGATACGTAATAGTTTTGCTCAAACCTGCTTTCAAATTGGCGGAAAGAAAACTGTTACTGTAGTCTACGTTGACCTCATTCTGGAATACAAACTTGGGTAATGACTGTTCATAGCAACTAATGCCTGACCCGATGAAAATTAGCCTCTGTGCAGGTCACGTTAACTGCACTAGAAAGAGAAATCCGACTGTATTTATTGCAGCGCAGTGCAATGTCATGAAAACTCATTTGCTTCTACCCTCATCTTCAAACTTGGCGAGAGAGAAAAAAACATCTAATAAGTTAGCAAAAACGTAATTATGATTTGTACTTACCTCTTTCTGCAAACAAGGTAAACTTGCATAAATAATTTTTTGGCTGGTGTGTGAAACGATGATTTTTTCAACTCAGTCAATATATCTTTTAACAATCTACTATAACCGTACATACGTAACTGCTGTGATAATAGCAACACACAAAAAAAGTTTCATGCCGACACACTGGACATATAAACTGTTAAAGATAACACAGGCCTGCGATGAAAAAAATACAAGGGAAGTGATAGGTGAACTTTATTTATGTATTTTGTCGTGCTGAGTTCGAAAAAAATAAAGAAAAATGTCTATCACGTCACGTTTTCTTGAAACATTTAATTGTAAGTGGATTTGTATGAACATTTACCATAAATATGTTGTTCCGGCGTGGAATAAGCTTTCCTCCCTGCCTGAACATTACAAACTATGTAAGAAAACTTTATCTTGCGTATTTTGGCATGAAACTCGGAGACCAGGACAAATCGTGGGCTCCTCATAAAGTGTGTGTGCAGCGTCGCAATGATCTACGCTTATGGCTCAACGGAAAGAAGACTGCTTTACGCTTTGGAATTCCTATGACATGGAGGGAGCCAAGAAACCACTGTGATGATTGTTACTTTTGTGCCTGCCATGTCCGCGGGTATAACCGAAAAAATCACAAGCTAATCTCTTATCCTGAGAACATTCTATCGGCCATACACCCCGTTCCTCATGGACCTTATGTGCTAGTGCCTTTGCCTCCAACTGAATTACCAGTCATCTCTTCAGAGTCTTCAGACTCGGAACATCCAGACGGTCAAGGCTCCGATACCAAATATAAGCCCTCTGGAGGCGATTCACCTCAGCCCTTCTCTCAGCTTGAACTTAATGATCTGATTAGAGATCTGGGCCTTTCGAAAGAGGCAGCTGAATTGTTGGGCTCCGGATTGAAAGAAAAACATTTATTGGCCAAAGGAACCACGTTTTATTGTACAGGAATCGAGAAAAGGTCTTTGTTCAGTACTTTGAGAAAGCGGAGAACCTGGTCTATTGTTCTGATGTTCCCGGATTGATGAGCAAATTTAATATCACCTACGATAAAGATGAATGGAGGCTGTTTATAGATTCATCGACAAGGAGCCTGAAAGCTGTCCTTCTTTATCACGGAAGCCAGTATGCATCTGTACCAGTTGCACACTCGGTACATTTACAAGAACGCTATGAAAACCTGGCTCTCGTCCTCAACAAAATAAAATATGCCGACCACGGTTGGACCATTTGCGGTGATTTGAAAGTTATCTCCATGCTTCTTGGTCAACAAGGCGGATATACAAAGTTCCCATGTTTCATTTGTGAGTGAGACAGCCGTGCAAAGACTCAACATTGGGTCAAGAAAGAATGGGCTAAAAGACAAAATCTTGAACCAGGCACCAAGAATGTGATTCGGAACAGCTTAGTTGACCCAAAAAAGTATTGTTACCCCCGTTGCATATCAAATTAGGTGTAATGAAGCAATTTGTCAAGGCTATTCCAAAGATGGCGATTGTTTCAAATACCTGTGCAAAAAGTTTCCAGGTTTATCTGCAACCAAGTTGACAGAGGGAATCTTCGTTGGTCCAGATATCCGCAAGCTCATGAAGGATAAAGACTTTGAGACTAGCATGACAACAACGGAAAAAGAAGCTTGGGTTGCCTTCAAAGATGTGGTCAGTAAATTTCTGGGGAATTACAAGGATCCTGACTATAAAGCACTTGTTATGAATATGCTGGACAAATTTCAAGCGTTGGGTTGCTCCATGAGTGTCAAACTACATTTCCTTCACTCACATGTGGACTATTTCCCCGAAAATTTAGGAGCAGTCAGCGAAGAACAGGGTGAAAGGTTCCACCAAGATATTAAAGATATGGAGCGCAAATATCAAGGACAATGGGACAAGACTACTGTTGGATGTTAACACGAGAGAGGCCTGAGATTGCACATAAAAGAAGAACGTCAAAAAGAAGTTTCAAAGGCAAAAGGGTACGTACTTAAATATAAACTTTGTTTGTGTTTGGTTTTGTTGTTTGTTCAGTTTACAATTTGTGTCAAACGTTCATGTACACATACATTGCTCCTCGTGGTCAATCGTCTATTTTATGTACGTTACCTTAATAAACACAAATGAACATAATACGTTGGTGCTTTTTTTCTAGATACTTCACCATAATGGTATGTTAAAAGTGTAAACGCAAGGGAACTTTGTGTTTTTCTCTCGACCAGAGGTGTCCCGTGCGATCTGGCAACAGTGGTTTTCTTCCATTTAAACCTATACAAAATAAAATCAATTGCTAATAAATCAATTTGCATCACCAAGCATCGATTTTACATAGATTTAAATGGATCAAAACCACTGTTGCCAGATAGTGCATGCAAAATTGTTCGTGAAAATTCCTTTTCACATAGGATTTTAACAAAAATATCGATATCGATTGTACAAAAAATCCTGACGTGATGGAAAGAAATGGAGGTCATTTTCGAAATCAGCACACCCAATAACATGAAACCCAGTGTACACGTCTCTTGTATTTTTCAATAACTTCAATTTCGCAGGCCTGTGATTAAACAAAATTCAGCGAAGTATTCAAATGTCGCATACTCAATCACAAGAAATGCACGACGTTCATTCAAGTTCCCTGCCTCATAGGATTTAGATTCGGTTCCCCTTCCACAGCAATGTTGCCAGGTCGAATGTATCTTCAGTGTTGGTGCAGTGGTGTTGTTTGCCCGTAAGCTTTCCCAATAGAGGCGCTGGGGATGTCTCAGAAGTTTCGTTTGTTTGAAATTCAAACTCGAAGTAGAGTTTCATTCATAGACAGACGTGCATTCATTTGGGAGTGTCGTAACTCGTAAGGGGACAATGTTGGCCTAATTCTCAGTAACTTATATTCCTTTTTTACCGGAAAAGTATGTAAGAAATAATAAGTTATGTCAGCGTTTCGTTAAAAAACGCAACAACAGATGACGTTTTATGGTGCCTAAAGAAAACTATTTTGCTTCTTAGAATCTATTTTAGTTTATGCGCCTAAATCAAGCCTTTTTTTTTAGGTATTTATATATTTTTAAAGGTTTTAGAGGATTTTTATATCAAACAGAGGCATTTTCTTCGGATACGAAAATATTCAATGACCGACCTCTTTGAAACGTACTCTCTGTCGATTTCCCTTCCTCCAAGTACATGGTGATTTTTCAAAGCTCAAATCTCAAATCTCTCGTGCCACTGTTACCTGTACAGTCCAAAATCATCTGATCTGTGTGGTCTTGCTCACTTTTCGCATTACTTCGGTGCTTTGTGGCATTCACGCCTTGCAAACTAACATTTCAGCATTGATGTTTGCAGCACTGACTATGTTTCTATTGAAATATAAGATGATCCTCACAGACAAAATTGCGGAGTTTGAATGTGGATAACATGAAAAAATATTTTTGCCTAAGTATACGGCGAAGAGTGGATTTTAATAGCAAATTTCCAATGGTAAGTTCTGCCATCTCTGTAGGGTTAGGCAACACACACAGCCTATTGTTATGCAAGATATAGGTGTCCAATTTTCATTGCCGGTGGCTATACCTAATCTGCATTTTCAGGAATTTTGAACTACTTTTAAGTTTTTTTGAACCTACTTCAAGAGTTTTCAAGCCTAACTTAAGATTTTTAGGACCTTTTTTAGCATTTTGAGAACCTGTTTTGAATTTTCAGAGCCTATTTTAGGATTTTTAGCCTATTTTAGAATTTTTAGAGCCTATTTTAGGATTTTTAGAACCTTTTTTAGAATTTTTAGAACCTTTTTTAGGATTTTTAGAACCTATTTTAGGATTTTTAGAACCTATTTTAGGATTTTTAGAGCCTATTTTAGGATTTTAGAACCTATTTTAGAATTTTTAGAACTTTTTTAGGATTTTTAGAGCCTATTTTAGGATTTTAGAACCTATTTTAGAATTTTTAGAACTTTTTTAGGATTTTTAGAACCTATTTTAGGATTTTTAGAACTTTTTTAGGATTTTTAGAACCTATTTTAGGATTTTTAGAACCTATTTTAGGATTTTTAGAGCCTATTTTAGGATTTTTAGAACCTATTTTAGAATTTTTAGAACCTTTTTTAGGATTTCTCGAACCTATTTTAGGATTTTTAGAACCTATTTTAGAATTTTTAGAACCTTTTTTAGGATTTCTCGAACCTATTTTAGGATTTTTAGAACCTTTTTTAGAATTTTTAGAACCTATTTTAGGATTTTTAGAACCTTTTTTAGAATTTTTAGAACCTATTTTAGGATTTTTAGAACCTTTTTTAGAATTTTTAGAACCTTTTTTAGAATTTTTAGAACCTATTTTAGGATTTTTAGAACTTTTTTTAGAATTTTTAGAACCTATTTTAGAATTTTTAGAACCTATTTTAGGATTTTTAGAACCTTTTTTAGAATTTTTAGAACCTATTTTAGGATTTTTAGAACCTATTTTAGGATTTTTAGAGCCTATTTTAGGATTTTTAGAACCTATTTTAGAATTTTTAGAACCTTTTTTAGGATTTCTCGAACCTATTTTAGGATTTTTAGAACCTTTTTTAGAATTTTTAGAACCTATTTTAGGATTTTTAGAACCTTTTTAGGATTTCTCGAACCTATTTTAGGACTTTTAGAACCTTTTTTAGAATTTTTAGAACCTATTTTAGGATTTTTAGAGCCTATTTTAGAATTTTTAGAACCTATTTTAGGATTTTTAGAACCTTTTTTAGGATTTCTCGAACCTATTTTAGGATTTTTAGAACCTTTTTTAGAATTTTTAGAACCTATTTTAGGATTTTTAGAGCCTATTTTAGGATCCTAAAAGCACACTTTTTAGAACCTAAAAATACGAGGTCCAGATATCACTTTAGCAGAAGCTTTACTGTCATTATGACAATGTTTATATTATTTAAATGATGAAGGTAAACAACTGAATATCAATATTGGTACAGAATAACAAACTGTAACAAATACAATACAATATAAGGCTTTATTTCTACAGGTAATATCAGCTGAATCCCTCCCATTAAAATTATCCCTAGGTTCAGTTTTCCATGTTTTCCAATGCCCTGGGGCGTGGCGAAATGTTCCAATATTTTCACTGAAATGATATTATTGTTACAATTATGTGCTTATTTAGTACTTTTTACACGTAAAATGTTTGATTTTTTAATAACAACCTAACTACACTAACTGAGCGTTTCGAGCACGGTTGTTAACGGTCCAGACTCCCATAAATTCTAATGGGTTCTATTGTGTTCCGGTACAGGACCGGAACCTTTCTCCTCGCACAATTTAAATTCAGTACAAGTTGCGTATTGTTTAATTGAAAAAAAAATGTTCCTGAACCATATTTAAATTGATCCGGTAAAATAGGTTCCTAGACAGCATTTAAATTGATACCAGAGAAAACGTTCCTGCACCGAATTTAACTTGATCCGGAAAAAAATGTTCTTGGACCGAATTGAAATAGTTCACAAATAAAAAAAAAGGTTCTCCACGGTCTAGAAGCAGTGATGTGCGTCTACGCGTAAACAACGATAGTCTACATTCTACACGTAGACTATTTTATACACGTAGATTACGTAATCTATGTAAACAACATGGCGAAAGATGATAGCATAGCAAAGGCCGCCGTGGAATTAAAATACAATTATAGTGCGTATCAGTTACTGATGTGTGAGGAGAACTTTTCATGCTCTTTCTTCTAAATTCGAACGATTTCTTACCTAGGAAGAAACCTATTATAGGAAATATTCTAGTGTTTTATGGGGAAAAGACCACTCTTGCCTCACGACTGCCATCTGTTGTTGTTTTTCCATACTATTTATCTTCTTCCATAGTTGATAATAGAGGAGAAGAGAAATTTTGTTGTAAATAGAGTTCTTTCATTTCGTTAGGAACCAATACAGTTGAAAATATCACTTTCCTTTCATGAAATCCTTGAAAATTAATTTTAATGCACTTTAGGTTGTCTACGTAGTCTATGTAAACTACAACCCAATGTAACCTACGAGTAGATTACGTGTAGACAACGCATGTAGACGTAAACTTATAGTATACGCCACATCACTGTCTAGAACCCATTCATTTACACTTGCTGATTTTCTTTCCTGGATCGGAATTGAATGTATTTGAAATTCCTGTACCTTTAACAACATTCTGACTTGGGCGCCGCGGGAAAATCTCAAGCACTGAGAGCACCGTGAAACGAAAAAGTTTGGGAACCCTTGTCATAAAATATAACATTTTACCTGCCTACTCCGTAGTTAATATCATGTGTTATATATTATTTTAAACAGGAGAGTTCCAGGGTAATCCTGTGTGGAGTCGTGTTGTTTGTCCTTGCGTGTGCCGAGTGATCCTTTACAGCCTCAGCTTTTAATAGTCCTCAGAAGGCGTGTAGTTTTGGTTCTTGTTTAATAATGGATGGATGAATTAGTCTTAAAAATTAAATACAGTTTTTAACAGACATGTTTTATTGTCTTGGTAAGGACCTGTCCTCAATTTTGCTGTAGTTCAGGGGCTTATCGTCGTGTTGCGTTATGGGCAAAAATAGCATATGTGCTGATGTGCTCATAATATACAAACAATCAAACGTTATCACTCGTTTATCATTCTCTCTCTCTCTCACACATACATATCTAAACATTTCTCTCTCTCTCTCCCCCACACAAACATATCTATAGGCTACATTTCTCTCTCTCTCTCTCTCTCCACACACACACACACACACATTCATATCTATCCATCACTATCTCTCCACACACACAAACACACATCTATCCATCTCTCTCTCTCTCTCTCTCCACACACATATCTCTCTCTCTCTCTCTCCACACACACATATATATATCTATAGATCTCTCTCTCTCTCTCTCTCTCTCTCTCTCTCTCTCTCCCTCTGCGTTAGTATTTCTTCATCCATCTGTCTATTTCTCTCTTCAGTCGCTACCCTTATATTTTTCTCTACCTGCTTTTTTCACTCTCTCTCTCTCTCTTTCTCTCTCTCTCTCTCTCTCTCTCTCTCTAGGGGTCCCGAGTTCGATACCCGGTGAAGGCACATATAGTGGTTTAGATACCACTTTAAACTGTAGATCCAGTCCCGATTAGCCTTTCTGTACATAAAGTGGACTTAAACCTATTTTTTTTTAAAAAAAAACTCTCTCTCTCTCTCTCTCTCTCTCTCTCTCTCTCTCTCATTCTCCTAATTCTCCAACCTCTCTCTCTCTCAGATTTCTCCATAATTTCTCTCTCTCTCCCCTTAATTACGTATTGTCTACACGTGGTTGCATATGTGCAGGATGAAAGCTGCAGTGCTTCAATGGCTCGAAATGACGAAGCCTCAGGGAGAAACACATTATTAGGAAAACGTTACCCGCTTTCATGTACTGTACACGTTTTGACATGCAGCACACTATATTGCCAAACAAAATCCAAGAACCTCCGGGAAGAGAAGCAACGAATCCACTTGTTGATGTGGCAACTCTGACTCTCGACACGGTGCGAGGCTGTTGTCATGGAAACGAACTGGGGGTATCATCCCATTCACAAACGCATTACGAACGACAACTAACAGCATGAATATATCATAGGCGCTTTTATTCCATTAAAAAGGAAGCAGCCGAACAACCAAAACGACGTGAAATGTTGGAGGAGACACAGGGGCGGAGGAAGGGGGGTATATAATCGGCAGCAATTGAACATGCTTTTTTCGAAGGTAAAAAATGGGAAAGAAATCTATTTCGAAAATTGGTTTTTCAACATGATCCGAGTGGATGAGAAGGTTGGTGGGAATGTGGGAGTTGAAATCTAAAGTTTAGGTAGGATTATTTCTGCCAATTCCGATAGATTGTGTTGGTGTCGACTTACTCGTACCAAATTGGCCCAATTCAAATAATGTAACGATTTCCAATCACGACAATGAGAAAAGCAAGGGAAAAGTTGGAACGACAGGCCACAGCAGCAGCGAATCTCGTCTTGTGAATTTGCAAGGGTTGTCAATCTCGTCCTGACTCGTTTTGTGCGTGAGAAAATCTGTCTCATGTTAGGCGTAAATTCTCGACATGTCCAGTTTAAGCAACATATACAGCGTTTCATGGCATATAGGTCAATAAGGTAAACAACTTTTCTTAATAACGTTTTCCTCCCTGACGCCTCGTTTCGACACTACGAACAATTTAATTTTCTCCTGACGTATGGAACTACGCTGCACAGCATTAAAATTGACACTACTGGAAAAATGTTTGCATCATGTATGACCTACCGTAGATATCTATATGGTATGTCTGAAGATGCTACATGGAAAAGCACATTTGGTTTGGTAACTTGTTTCAAAATATCAGACCAAAGTCTGGATTCTACAACAATGAAAATGGAAGAAACATCGAAATTTATGCACAATATTTAAATACATTTCCACAATTTGCATGAAAATTGATGGATTAACTGGATTAGGTAATTTTACGTCGTTTTTCTGCCACGTTTGGCTAATCGCGACGTTGGGGATGAGATAGATGAAGGGACAATCCCAAACGTACACGCAAGACACAACAGAAACAGAGGATTATCCTGGCTGCAGACCCAGGCGCCACAGCCTCATTAGCCTGGAAGTACGTGGAAGTGAGGTTGGCATTTCGGTGTCTCCAGGAAGTGCCAACCCTACACCCTAAATTGCATGGGAAATCTTCATGTTCCCAGGTAAAACTGTTAATTAAAATGAAGTTTTAAGTATACTTTACACAGAGAAAGGTTAAATGGGACTGGACCTACAGTTTAAAGTGGGATCCGAACCACTATGTGCTTTCAGCGGGTATCGAACCAGGAACCCCTTGATTACATGACGTGGTAAAACTGTTAAGTCAGATGGTTCTCTCATACAGTTGATCCCACTCCAGTACCTCAGCCCTTTTCATATTGCAACTCTTTTTCAAAGCTCTTTCTCCCGAAACGTACGGCCATGAAATTAGGTGGGTGGCAGAAGTTCGCGCTGTTGCCACGTCGGAGCACAACCCCGTGTGTTTAAGAGCAGTCCGACGTGTATATACCAGTATGGGAGTCTACAACCTTAGTGACAATGAAGTTCGACCAGTCACAAATATAGGAGTGCGTTGTGAAAGAAGGAGAACACATGCATATGCTGAACATATTTTATTCAGCAGGCTACATGGAACAAAGGAAAACATAAATTTCCGCTGCAACGCAGCAATGTATGGTGCCCACACAAAATAAAACATTTTCGTCCATCTACACGTGACATTGAAGTTCGACCACTGTTAGAGGGGATCCTGTTTACCATGGTGTGACGCCGCCCCGTCGGCGAATAACTGTGGCAATGCGTCGGGGCATGCTGCGGACGAGTCCTTCAAGGTATTCCACATCGATGCGGTGCCATTCCTCCTGCAGGCAGGCGATAAGAGCAGCCACTGTCGTGGGTCCCATCTGTTGCACACGTCGCTTAAGAACACGCCACACATTCTCAATGGGCGAGAGGTCGGGACTTGATGGTGGCCATGGCAGAGTTCGCACGTGATGGCGAGTCAACCATTCTCTTGTCAGCCGCGCTGTATGAGGCCTGGCATTGTCGTGTTGAAAGATGAGACGCCGTCTGTGGAACAGGTGCCTTCGCACTATGGGAAGATGTCGCTCCAGTATGCGTGTATAGGCGTGTGCATTCACAATGCCCTCACAGACGTGTAGTGGGCCAACCCCAGATGCCGTCATGCATCCCCATACCATCACTGACGCAGGTTTCTGTACCCGACGTGCATAACATTTTGCTTCATTCTGTTCCTCCTTCCGACAAATGACTGTTTTCCGTATTTTCCCGTACACAACATTGAAAATGGATTCGTCCGTCCACAAAACCCTGTTCCACTGCCGAAATGTCCATCCCCGGTACATTCGTGCCCACCGTAGTAGATTGCCTATGTTCAACATGGGAAGGAGGGGTTTACGTTTCGCCTTGTACACTCGGTAACCGCATCGCTGTAGGTAACGGCGAATGGTTCTGGTTGACACTTCAATGCGAAAGCGTTATCGAGTCCACAGTCGTAATTCGGCCGCAGAAACATGATTGTTGGTCTGGATACAGCGCCTAAATATCCGTAGGTCACGCACGCTCAGCAGCCGTTTTCGACCGGGGGCCTTACCTGGCTCTGTAGTACCCGTATTTTGGTGGTGTTTGATGATGCAGTGGACGGTTGACTTGGGTAAGTTCAGTTGGCGCCCTATTTCCCGTTCACCGAGTCCATCCCGTTGCAACTCCAACACTCTTCTCCTCACGGTATTGTCAATAGGTTTGCCCCTGGTCATGGTGATGATGCACTACGGTTCCTCGGTGCACAGCACGCGCTTATATACGGCGGACTCCCTTATCGTGTCCGTGACGTCATGCTTCCGTCGAATGCGCCACTATCTGGAATTTTTCCGTATGGGTCTGGTGCCTGGTCGAAGTTCAATGTCACGCGCATAGTTCCCAGTTTTCGTTCTTTACGTGACCTTGGGTGCAACATGCTGGAATCACGATTCTTGTCTGCTCACACGCCTCCTCTTACACCCCTTCCGCACTTCTGCGGGTCACCCATTCCACCACCTATGCCTCTGTGCATTTAATCACGTATTCCTTTCTGGTCGAACTTCATTGTCACCAAGGTTGTATTTCTGGGGCCTGTAATGAACTTTTAATTAACACGATCACCAGCATTGTATCGAATGGGATTCGAAAGTGCTCCGGTGAGATGTCGGTCTGCGAACTAGGCAACGCAGCCAGGCTGACGTTGCCACACAGTGCGCGGGAACCAGCGACTTGTGTCCCGCTTTGCTTTTCCCATATGTGGCAACACCGCAATTCTGCCCAGCCGCCTATTTTCATGGCCTTGCCTTTAGTAGATGAGGCCACGGTACTGAAGCCCTACAAAGTCCATATGTACCCCATCCTTCAGAGTAGAAATTCAAATTAGGTTTATGAATGTAACTAGCAATCCAAGCGTGGGATAGCCATGTCTCTCCAAACTTTTCAGCTCACATACTCTATCCGCCGCGGCGCCGTTTCATTTCCAACCATGTATGAAAATGCGTTGGCTGCGATTGTGGCGTGCAAGCGAGAATATCCTACACGCATTTTGCACTTGCATTAGAAACTTATTCAGAAACGACGCATAATTGAATTCGCATTCATTTTTCCTTTCGGAGGTCAGTGCGTCATGGGTCGGGAGGAGAAGCGAAAGTTTTTTTTTAGGTAAATTATGCTCCATTTCAGTTTCATTACGAGTGCTCCCTTTGAAAGGCAGTCACGGTCTTTTCAAGCTCCTCAATTGCATTCTGGAGGCCCTGCATTTAGACTTCTCTGCCATTAGCAAGAGAACGAATGTGTGCGAGAGAGAGAAAGCGAGAAAGAGAGACAGAGAGGAGAGTAATAGAGGGAGAGAGAGAAAGGGAGAGAGAGTCACAGAAAGTAGAGTAATAGAGACAGAGGGAGAGAGAGGGACACAGAAAGAAGATAAATAAGTACAGAGAGAGAGAGAGAGAGAGAGAGAGAGAGAGAGAGAGAGACAGACAGAGAGCAGAGTAATAGGGACAGGCACAGAGAAAGAGACAGAGAAAGGTAGAAGGAGATATGGACAGATATAGGTGGTGGAGACAGACACAGAGAGGCAGAGATTAAGGCAAGTAGAATAGTGACATATGAAGAAGGGAGAATGAGTGAGATGGAGATAGAAGAATGGGAGATATTGAGGTAATGTGACAGAAGACTGAGAGGCGGAAAACATAAGAGAGAGAGAAAGGGGGCAAATAGAGAATTAGAGATGGGTGAAAGAATGCTAACAGAAGACAGAATAGAGTGAAGGATAGAATCGCACAGATAGAAATAAATAGACGGAGGATGAAATAGATAAACAGAGAGAAATGGATGAGATATTGACAGGAAACCATAAGGAGTGTGAGAAACCTAGTGAGGGAAATTGGATTATAGAGAGAGGGAGATAGATACGGAGAAGGTGATATCGAGAGAGGAAGGAAGATATATAAGAAAGTAAAGAAATAGAAAGATGGAGGAATGTTGATAAAGGCAGAGGGGAGAGATAATTGGAGACAAACACAGAAAGCGAGGGGTAGAGTGAGATATAAAGAAAGATACGTGGTGGAGAGACACACAGGGACACATGGAGAAAGGTTGATGAAAAGAAGACAGAAGAAGAAAGAGCAAGATATAGAGAGACAGAGGGAAGGAGACATAGAAAGGAGAAGGGAGAGTATGTGAGAGGAGAAGCGAAAGAGTGAGGGAATAGATACTGATAGCGAGAGGGAAATAGAAACGAATGAAGGACGAAAGAATTCTAATAGAAGAGAGACATAGAGTGACAAAGAGTGAGAGAAACGCACAGAGAGAGATATATGAGGGAATGAAATGGGGAGAAATGGATAGGATATGAACAGATAAACACAGGAAGTGACAGAACCAGAGTGAGAACAATAGAAATATAAGCAGGGGATGGGGAAAGATGAAGGAGGTGATAGCGAGATGGAAGAAAGATACAGAGAGAACGAGAGGAAAAGCAACACAGAGAGAGGGATGGAAATAAAGGAACAGAAAGTTGGATGAGCCTTTGTAGAAGAGAAAAGAAGACGAGAGAGAAAGAGAGAAATGGAAATAAACAGAAAGATGGCGGGATGTTGATAGAAGGAAAAAAGAAACAGGATGGAATGACACACAGAGAGAGGGGTGGAAATAAAGAAACAGAGAGATAGAGGATGCCAACAGAAGTGAAAAGGAAACGAGAGAGAACAGGAAATTGTCAGAGGCTAATTAGGTATAGAGATAAAGAGAAAGCGAGAGAGAGAAAATAGAAACAAAGAGAAATGAAGGCGTGGTGATATGGAGAAATACAGAGTGGGAGGAAAACCTGAATATATATATACAGAGATAGAAAGAGGGAAATGGAAACAATTTAACGGGGGAGACAGGAAGGAAAAGCAGCAGTCATGGAAATAATAGGACGAACGATGAAGAAAAAAGAGAGAGATGAAAATATGGTGATGTAGAGAAATACAGAGAGGGAGGAAATAGAAACACGAACACACACACACACACACACACGGGGAGAGAGAAAGAGAGAAGTATAGATGTGGCGTAGAAAAGTGGAGAGAGAGAGAGGGAGAGAGAGATCATAATAAGGGAGAAACAGAGGGAGAGAAACAGTAACAGAAAGCACTCAAGGGACGAAGACGAAAAAGGAAATAGAGACAAAGAAACAGAGAGAGAGAGAAATATCTCAAACGCCATAGTAATCTCTCAAGAGGACCCGAACAAAAGCAAACGCCCTGAATCCAACTCAAACACTCCGTTCTCCGCAGCCCGTGGACTCTCTCAGGGAAATCTTTTGCTTCAGTCTCTGCTTAATATCCAGGCTGAGAGACAGGACCTCTGCATTCAGCCCGAAATTGACAGAGATTACCAGAAAACGAGTCGACGGCAATCGTCCAGGGACAAATAGGAAAGCGGAGAATTGGGGTAAACAAACGAGATAGAACTATCTTGAGAAATGATAAACGCTAAACATGAGTCGGAGGGACATATAAAAACGAGGAAAGCAGTCAGTCATTACGGGAATAAATGGCAAATAGGAAATAAATAGATACATGTGTTGGTAAAACTTCGGTATGGTCCCCCAACACCTCTCACTCGTTTCTTTCCTCATTTTAAACATTCGTACTACCTATTCGGCATTACGAAAGATTCTTCAAGGTGGAATATTGCTCTTTTCACGAAAATAATTTCAATTTGTGACCGAGGAGTAATTAATGTTGTTCCTTATTTCGCTTCCGTAAGACACAATATGGCGAGACAGCTTGACTAGCGTGGTACATCATCATTGGGTATGCAGTGTTTCCAACCTTGTCAACCGAAAAATCCCCACGAACCATTCACAGATAGCCCCAATTCATGAATAGCCCCACGAACCATGCACGGTAAGGTAAGGTTAGGTTAGGTTACGTTAGGCAAACATAGTTAAAATTGTCATCTTCTTGCAAAAAACGGCGTGGTTGGAAACACTGACAGGGAGTTACGTCATCAAACATTCGCAACATTTGGTTCACGTAGTGAAAGGAAATGAAAGGAACGAAAATTGTGCGTCGGAGAGATATTTGTGTTTAAAAATACATGATTTCCCGGTGAAATAGATTCCACGATGAAAGAAAATACCTCCACGAACTTCTAAATGCTACAGCATTCCCGTAAGTAGTTTCTTGTGTAAAAAGGAAGAAATCCGTAGGGACCGTTTCTTTATTTTTAGTTTCTAAGTCCTCTTTATGCACAGATAGGCTAATCGGGACTGGACCTCCAGTTTAAAGTGGAATTCAAAGAACTATACGCCACCGGCGGGTATCAGACCAGGGGCCCGTTTATTACAAGGCAAGGACGTTACCACTAAGCCATCGGCAAGGCACATACATATGTAGAAACGTAGAAAACATTGCTAGTCGAGAAATGTACAAATTATTACAAACAATAAGTCCGTGGCGGTGTGGTCATCACAGCGCACTACGACGCCTGGGGTACCGAGTTCAAATCCTGGCCTGGTTATGGTGTTCCTTGTCAGTGTCCGTTCATTAATTTCATCATATCATCGTCGCGATTAGCAAAGTGACAAAGAGCGACGCTGAATAACAAAATAAATAAAATCAAAGTTACAACGCAGAGACTGAACTCTGTCCAGGTAATCTCTAAGGCAAGTGCATGGAGGAGAAAACGAGGCTGCAGCCAGTGGTGTGTCGTACACTATAAGTTTACGTTTACATGCGTTGTCTACACGTAATCTACGCGTAGATTACATTGGGTTGTAGTTTACATAGACTACGTAGACAATCTCAAGTGTATTAAAATTAATTTGCAAGGTTTTCATGAAAGGAAAGTGACATTTTCAACTATATTGGTTCCTAACAAACTGAAAAGAATCCTATTTACAACAAAATTTCTCTTCTCTGTCATCAACCAAGGAAGAAGGTAGTATGCAAAATAAAACAACAGATGGCAGTCGTGAGGCAAAATTAGTATTTTCCCCATACAACACTACAATATTTCCTGTTAGGTTTCTTTCCTAGGTGAAAAATTGTTCGAATTTGGAGTAGAGTGTTTGAAAAGTTCTGCTAACACATCAGCAACTGATACGCAGTATAATTTTGTTTTAATTCCACGGCGCTCTTTCTAAGTTATCACCTCTCGCCATGTTGTTTACATAGATTACGTAATCTACGTGTAGAGTGTAGACTATCGTTGTTTACGCGTAAACGCACATCACTGGCTGCAGCTACCAGCCGTTTACAGCAACACGGACTGCTATGTTCCGTCGACTTACTTTTCACGTACTCTGCCTCAATGTACTCACTCCTCCACTCTCTCGGGTTCATTGGTCGAGCTCCCTCGAATCCCTACAAGGGCAGAGAATTATTTTCGTTCGCTTGCTCCATAGTTTCCTGGTGCAGTGTAACAAGGACCTCTTGCCGACCGTACACCCTTGGAATTTTAGACTTTCTTTAATCAATCGACAAATTTCAGTGTGTTACGAAATATAAAATCTATTTAGAGTGGGTATGCTTTCAATTCTATTTCATTGGTATAGCAACATCCTTGAAGGGATAAAAATAATTTCCTTTTGCGTGAATACAACATTCCCTTCCGTTAATTCGCAAATTGATGGATACACAAGCAGTGGCGCAACCACACGGGGGCATTGCCCCCCCCAACCTTCGACGGAAGTAAATTCTAGGGGGGCAAACATTGACGGCCAAGGGCACCTGTAGGGGGGTATAGAGGAGAATTGCACCCTTCGATTTCAAATCTTATGCAAATAAAAGTACATTTCGTAAAATTTTCTTGCTCGCATCGCTTGCAAAGTCTGCTTATCTCGATATCGTGCGGTTTACTGCCGTAACTAGTGGGCGGCGGGAGTCGGCCATGGATGCCGAGCGATCTTAATGAAAATAGTTGAATAAGAGAGAATGTCATGGCATCCAGTGAAGTTATTTGTGCCCAATTGAAAAAATTGGATCTAAAAAATTCCTTGCGCGCTTCGCTCGCAATGTGGTTCTTTTCTCTGATGTGATGTATTTAAATAATATGTTTTGTATATGTATTGAATAAACTTTCAATCCGTACGCAATTAATTTTAGCATGTTGCATATGTATTTTCTTATTTTATGTCGCTCCATGTTGCATATGTGTGAAACATATGTTGTAAATGAAAGTTATAAGTAGTGGGATTGGTACTATTATAAACGCGAGAAAGGAAGAGCTCCCCCCAAGCAGAATTGTCTACACTTAAACCTAGCTCAACATGCCCATATGAGCTTTTTGCTCAAGTGCGGAACCCCCTCTAATCTAAGATTTTTGTAAAAAAGCCCTCATGGATTCCATGAGAAAGGAAGAGCCCCCTCGGATTGATGTGTCTATACTTACAAAAGGCACTTCTGTGAGATTGTTGTCCATAATTCTGTCAAAAATATGCTCCTCTTGATATTTTTTTCGGCCACACTTAAAACTAGGCCACGACACACATACACACCCACACACACCCACACACACCCACACACACACACATATTTACTTCCGGTCCACTTCCGGTCCACTTCCGGTCCACTTCCGGTCCACTTCCGGTCTACTTCCGGTCCACTTCCGGTCTACTTCCGGTTTGCCGCAGAGCTCCTCTAGAATTGCTCTGTGACTCTCTCATTTCTTACATCATAAACATATGATTTTTCTCCTATGAGAATAACACTACATATGGTGTCATCAGGCAATGCTTCATGGAATTCACAGATAATTTTAATATTTGTTCTGTCATTCACCACAACCTGTTTTCTTTTTGAAGCATTGATTACAAACATGGGCCTCTGTGCTTTGAATTCATCTGGTGTGTAATACATGTCAGTATTGCCTGTAGTGACTCTTTTGAAAGCCGAAAAAGCTTCATATAA
Organism: Lepisma saccharinum; assembly: GCF_977018435.1. Lineage (NCBI taxonomy): Eukaryota > Metazoa > Arthropoda > Insecta > Zygentoma > Lepismatidae > Lepisma > Lepisma saccharinum. The sequence goes on from NC_139244.1 coordinate 39,793,081, forward strand.
TTTGAGGAAATCATCCTTGGACATGTCTAAATTGTAATTTTCTCTAGGAAATACCTCATTTCTGCCATTTTTAAGATATATGTTCTTGATGTTGCAGTTATCAAATTTACTTGAATTTTTTTCCTGATTGTTGTGTCTTCCAGTCTGAAACAGTACTACCACAAAATCAGGCATGTCAAATTGAATACTGGAGAATGAATTTGTAGCATCAAACTCATAATATGTACCAGATGCGGGCTTCTGTACGCATTGATATGTATAAAATTGCAGAGGAATCTGTGGATTTTTTAGAATATCAGCTTTGTATTTAAGACCATAGCTGGCCTCATACTCAACAACAGGGATTCTTAACTCCATAGTCTGAATAATGCATTTGCCTGCATCTGGTAAGGTATCAGGCAGAGCTTCTCCTGTAGAGTTTAATGTGCTGTACCTCATCAAAGCATTGTTATTATTTGCAGCTCTTCTAAATGTAATTCTTAACCCACCCTTCCACATAATATCTTTGTAATCTGAGAAGAATCCTGGCAACAGGCGCATAGGGAACAGCACTGTGTGGCTCTTGGATAATATTTTATCACCAGCCTCGAATCCACCTATTTTGTAGTACGAAGCCTCGGTTTTGGATAATTTTAGTGTGGCCAAAGCTGTGGAGGTAATGCCGGGATAATCCACTCTGTTTATAACAACGCCATGCTTTCTGATCTCAATTTCAGAGAACAGATGTGGCACAAAATTGTCTACCAATCTTATATTTGAATTTGCTGGATAATCTGTACCATCGAGTTTTACAACATCAAATTTGATATATAGATCTGCTCTGTGGGGGTGTATAAAGCCATCCCCTACATCAAGATCAACCTCAATTTCTGTGTTGGGTTGATTTAAATTTGCAAATGTCCTCCTGTTTGGGGGGAATGATTGTAGCTCATAACTCTCAATATTTTCCATTGTATGTATTTTTATTTAAATGTTAATCTCTATGATTGCAGTTGTTGTGGCTCCAGCAAAATCAACTAATTCTTCTTTTTCATTAGTGACCATCAATTCAATATAATCTATTCTATTATGGCACACAGGAAAATATAATGTTGGGGATGGATTGTAGATGATTGGCTCCATAAATTCAGAATTAGGTTTGAATGTTGCAATAATGCCGGTTTGTTTGTGAGTGCCTATGCTATTTGATTTGGTGATCATACCCTCAGCTACATTACAGTGAATATTCAGAGTCTCTATGGCTAAGAATTTAGGTATATTCATAGCAGTGTGTTTGATGCCTGGTTCAAGTTTTGTGTTGTTCTCAAAGCCTAACAGCTCTCCTATTGTACCCAGATCCACTGTTTCTGTGGCAGATACAATTTCCACTCTGTGAGTGACAGAATTTTGAGTTAACACTACACCTCTGGGTAATTGAGCATTTAGAGTGGACAGATTATACTGCCCTGGAGTAATGACAATTTTTTCATCCCCAACTGCAATTTTGTTGTTGTGGTGTGTAATATTGGGGATCAGGTACATGCCATAAAATGCTCTGAGAGCTATTGTTTTGGGATACACTATGTCATCATGTAATTTGAGTTTCAATATTGAATTTTGGCTGGTGAGATGGAATACCCCCATGATGTTTTAAATACCACAAGGCTTTTTGAAAATCTTCAATTGATGGTTTATTTATTTGAGACATATATCTAAGAACAAACAAACACAAATGTCCACAATTAACATCTTTGAAATTTTGAACACGGGCATTATTGTAATAAAGATTAGCTGAATTTAGATATTTTATTAAATTTTCAGGTGGAACACCTCCAAATGAATCAAACACAAATGCCTCATCTTTTAAATATTTAAGATAGCAAATCCAGTGAGTGCCCTGATTTTTGTACTCATCCAAATTAACAATGCCACACTCTTTGTTGAGTGGTTGTTCTGGTAAAGAATCAGACATGTACACACCTCTAAAATGTTTGATGCCCAGGGGCCTGATTAAAGCTTCAATATCTTGGTTTGTAAGCGGCTCTTGTTTTTTTTAAACTTATTCATGGCTCTTTTAACACCCTTGCCTTTTTTCTCCATAGCCAGGTTATGGCGCTTCTGCTCATCTAATTCTGCCCTATTCTTCTTGGCATCTATTACTGTTTTTGCTATGGCAGCTGAACCCCCAGCCAAGCTCCCAACAGCCCCGAGAGCAGCTAAGATGGCAGGGATGGTAAATATAAATCCCCCCACATGTGATTTTTTTCTAGATTGCTGTAATTTTTTTAATTGGGGGGTGCTAAGCAACAATTTCATACCATGACCCTTTGCAATACAAGAATTTTTTTTCTTGCGCTGCTTTTTGGTTAAAAGACTGTCAATAGTTTTAAGAGATTTGAGACCTGCATAAGGTATTTGATACATAACACCCTTGGCCTTCATTGTAGGTTTATTATATACATATTCACAACCCCCACCCCAATTTTTGTTTGGTGCTCATAGCTATGGTGGTTCCCAATGCTGCAATTTTTTCACTCAAAGATGCATCTTTGCTTACAAATCTGCCAAATGCAGCCTCTTCTAATTTCTTGTCTGCAACATATCTCTTGTCAAGATCAGAATGTGTGTTGTATGCAATATCATGGTCTCTACAAGCAGCATCTAGGGGATTAACACCAGGATCACCTCTGTTTAATCTATGGTCCAATTTTGTGCCTGGACCACAATACTGATAGCCTGGAATATGTAATTCAAATGGCAGCTTGTTTATAATGTCATTAACCAAGCCCCGACCCTCAGAAATATTCCAAAATTTAGGGGGTAAAGTATTAATAATTTTTATGAGATACCCAATCCCCTTAGGGTCATTCACTATAAAATTAGACAATTTGGTGCTTATCATGTCCATAATTCCAACCTTTTCATTGTAAAAATTGAGGTTCCCAGCATTTTCCTCCCCAGCTATCACCAATAGCCTATCTACAAGTTTCCTGACATCATCAACCCACACAAATTCTTTAGGCAGTGTGTTGTATTGTTTGATTCCACTGCCAGTCTTGATTTGAGACCATATGGGCTTGATTAAATTATTGTATTTTGCTCCACTGCTCGACTTAACCCTTTTTTGTGTGGGATCATTGTTCTGGTATAGAGCATCTGATTTTATTAATATTTCCTTGTAATCCTCATAATCCTGATCTGTATAGCTGCCAGGCCTTTTCCTAGTCATCAGTTCCCACAATCCAGGTGTGCCCGTGTACTTAACAAAAGCACCTTTTTCTCCAAGTCGAGATTCTGAATATACAATTATATCATCTCCCATAAACGTTACTCTGAAATTGCCAATTCTATGAATGATGCTACCATCAAGCTCTGTGTCAGCATATAAGCCAAACACCTCATCTTTATTGTCTTTAGGTGTTGTTAAATATTTTTGAGCAAGAAGACCCAATTCAATAGGATCCTGACTAGCCTCAATTCTTCTAGGAGGACTAGGTGTATGAATACTGGAAAGTGGGGTGAATGGATAATCTAATATGTTCCTTGCAGCTACAGGTACAAGCTCTGTGAGCAAATTTTGATTTTGTTCTGTAACAGTTTTGATATTCTTACCTAAATTATTAATAGCATCAATTACAGGCTGTTCTGTTTGTTTGTGTTTTTCATAAATTCCACGGTTCTCTGATTTCCATCCCTTAAATCTTTTTACAAGATAATCTCTTAATTTAAGATCATCAATAATTGGCCTTTTCATGTTTATTTATATACGTCTCAACGTCTAGAAAATTGTTGATTTTATTTCTGTATTTGCCAGTATCAGGTGTTCTTGTCATATCAATTGTGACAAACCCATAACTGTCCTGGTTCCAGCACCCACTGCAAAACTTGGAAAAATCATTGTAGCTCAGGTCCCCACCTACATATTCATCATGTATGTGTTTGAGGTTGGTATGGTCTTGATGAAATATACATATAAAATTGCTGTTGTCTCGGATCAGCTGCTTGGGTATTTTTGAAAAAGTCTGTGCCAGGTAGAAGCAATCAATGTTTTTGTGCCGGCCCTGTGTAAAAAAGTTTCTAACCTTGTTTTGATTATCCAATATAATGTCATCAAACACAACAACAGAATTATCGAGACATTCATCAAGTGGCTTAACATCTGGTTCAAAAGTGGCAATATCCAATCCATCATATAGCTTCATCAGCTGCTGATATTTTAATTGTTCCAAGCTCTTAGAGAAGATATACAAGTGCCTGTTTTTCCAGTCTAACCAGTTGGGTGCCAATAAAAAATTATCAACCATTAGTGTAGTTTTACCACAAGCAGATGGCCCAACAATAAGACACCTAATATTATCAGGTAGCAATTTGCCATTTCTCTTATTCTGCTGTTCAGGTTCTGGCAGCCTTTTTATAACATCCCAGGTGCTCATATTATCACTTTGTCTGCATCGATCCAGCTGTTTTCCGGATGACCCAGCCATTTGACAAATAACTTGTTGCCTTTTCTGCGGATAATTTTTTCTATGAGATAAGTGTCAGGCTGTTTAGTTTTGCTGAGCTCTTGTTCATAGAACCTGCCTTTGAGAATTTCTCCTCGGTGATCTTTTATTATATATGTGTTAAGAGTCCCGGGTTTAACCTGAACCACTGTAAATAATTCTGTGCTCCAGTTTCTTGTAAAGCCTCTCTTGAATAAGTGCTTATATTTGCTGATTCTTACTTGATCCCCAATCTTGTATTTGGCCTTTCTTGTTGTTGGCCGATATTTAGGATAATAAACAGTGCTGATCAATTTTTGCTCATCAGATGAGCTCATTACTTCAGAGGGTTTCATGTTGATTGTGGAATGGACCGAGTTGTTATATTTATGTAAAAGTTCTGGTAGGATTGTAAGCCATTTATAATTACCTTGCAGGGTAAATTGTTTATACATAAGATTTTTTAAGGTTCTGTTGAATCTCTCTACAATTGAGGCCTTGAGGTCACTGTAACTCGAATAATGTTTTATTGACTGGCTTTTAATAAATTGTTGAAACACTGAATTATAAAATTCTTTGCCATTATCTGTTTGCAAATAGCGCGGGGATCTTCCACTCTGATTGATAATTGTCCTAAAAGCTTCTGTAACACATTTTCCAGTCTTGGATTTGAGTGGCACAGCCCAGGCAAATTTTGAAAATGTGTCTATTACAGTGAGTAGATACTTGTAGCCCTTGTTGATTTTGTCTAAGTTTTTCAACTGTCCACTTGACATTTCAATCAAGTCGCTCTGCCATAAATCATCTATGCTTTTTGTGACTACTGGGAGTCTCTTAAAATTATGTCTGGCCTGTCTGTGTAATTCATCAACAATAATTTGTCTAGACATAATATGTAAACAAAAATATTGCAACTATAGGGTGTTCAGCAGCTGATACTGCAGGATTTTCTAAATATAATTTGTCTCCAATATGTATTTTAAATTCCAGAGTGCCATCATCTTCAGTATAGGCTGTTTCTAATGTATTGGGGTCTGTAAAATCCTCTAATTCTACACTGGTGATTTTCACTTTGTTATCAGCATTTGTTATTGATAATGTAGGGTAGTGGTGTGCCTGTGGTTGAAGCCAATATTTGATCTTGATTGGTCTCAATGTGCCCCCAACAAAAAATTGATAATAAAATTGTGCAGGGGACAGCATATATATTTTGCCACCTGGTGTAAATGGAGAATCATATTCTTTGTTGGGGATGCTGTACAATTCAAGAATTACTGTATGTTTTGGATTTTCAATTATGCCTGTTATTTCCTTTTCTGCTGTGAGCAATCTGCTTGTTACAGATTCAAGGTGCTCATTGATAGTTCTAACAACATCATCATGGCCTGGCTTTATTTTTATGTCCACAGCAAGTCTCTTGTATTGTTGCACAATTTCTTGTAGCTGGGTGGCAAAAACAGACAGAGCATTTGCTTGATTGGATTCCATAGTTCCTAGCTGCTGCTTGATATTAGCTACAATTTGTTGCAAATTTTCAACAACTGCCAATTTTGAATTTTGAGCTGTAAGATCATGGACCTGTCTTCTGATATCCTCAAACAGGGCATGCAGTTCATTAATATGTTGATTGGTTGGAAGAGTGGCCACTGTCTGGGTGAGATGTTTGATCTCTGCTTGGATATTTTTGATATCTTCTGATTTCAATATCCTATTCACTGCCCTCTTAATATTTTTAAGTTCCTGTGATGTAGGCAGATTTGATACTGTATTTTGCAAAGATTCAAGTGCCAATTTTACATTGTGTAATTCAGAAGCATCAGCCACATTTTGCATAGCATTTTGGAGCAGGGCTATATCTGCCTGAGAGGGTGTTGATTGCTGTAAAATTTCAAGTTTTGTTTGGATATCATCTATCAAGTGATGAAAATGAGATAGTTCAGATTCAGTGTTGAGGTTTTCAAGCTTTGTGATTTGTTGCTGGACACTGACAAGGGTATCTACAATCCCAGGCAATCTGGATTCTAGTACATTTGCCAAATCACTTTGCACTGCTGCTATTGTACCTTCAAGATGGGTTATGGAACTTTGAATTTTTCCAAAATCTTCATATGTTTCAAGTTGCAGCTTAATATTTGCTACACTGCGAGTTATTGCACTTAAAGCATCAGAAGAGGGCAAGTTGTTCATAAAATTTTCAAGTGTCTCAATTTTTTCTTTAACCTCGGCTATGGCATTGTTCAGAGGGTCCAGATTAGGTATTTGGAGTGACTGAATCTGTTCTTTTAGAGTGGAAATCACTAGATCAAAATCTTCTTGTGATTTTATGCTTTTGACAATTGTTTGGAGTTGTGTCTGGACATTATTTATCTGCTCTTCCAATTGTTGTTTCAATTGCTCAGAATTGGTGGCCTGGGTCTTAAATTTGGCTTGAAGAGCTGCTACAGCTTCTTCTAAACTTTGAAAATTATCTAATGTGGCCAGGTCAGTATATTTCTGAAGCAGCAACTTGAGTTCAGAATCAATTTTAAGAAGAGGGTCCATGCATTGTGATTGCAAATTTGTAATTTCTAATTGAAGACTGGCATTGAGTGTAGTTTGTAAAGCTTGTAAATCACTTCTTAATTTCTTGACTCTGACATCAAGCATCAGAATCTCATCACTGTGATCTTCATGTCTTGTATGGCCAAAAATATCATTAGGCATTTTTGATTTAGTAGTTATTTATTATTGAATACCTGATTCTTAATTCTATAAAAAAGGGTATAAGCTTATCATAGGATCCAGGGACCTCAATATATAAGCAGTCACCAGCAGAAACAGTATAAACAGTGCCAGAAACCATGTTTGAGTGCTTAATTCTGTAAATATTTCTCCCTACTGAAATTTTAACATCACCCTCAGGGGTTGTAATAAATTGCAATTGCCCACCTACAGGTAATTGGTAATAATTTAAATTATTGTTAAATATGTACAATGTTTTGCCTGTTTCATCATCAACATCTGTAAGTATGCTGTTCAGATGAATAATTAACAAGCCACTCAGTTTAGATATTATATCAGGAGAGGGTTGTGGTGTTGGCAGCTCCATAACAGCCCGTTTTTTGAACCCAAATAAGTTCATAGGCATGTTTATTTATTTCAAATCATGCTCTGTGATTGGGCATTGATTCCCATTTTTCAAATCACAATGACCCCATGGTAGAGTATGTATGCCACATGATAAAATGCATCTCTTATCATCATGTGGGTCCAGAGCCACTTTTCTTACAACATTTGAAGTCAATAGGTGATCCACACTCTGAATTCTGGATTCTGATGTTTTGATTAAGCTCTGGGATTTGAGGCAATTTTTATAATCTTCAAATTGGAGCTCTTTTTCCACAGCTACTTTGCCAATACCCTTGGCCTTTTTGACAACAGCATTACATGTTTTAAAACTATACATCTTGGCACTTAACCCAGCAAATTCCACAATAACATCACCAAGTGTCTCATCTTTTAACTTGCCGGGTACTTTTTTGTTGTGGGGTTGAATATTCAAATGGCTTGGCAATTCACTGGTATCAAAATATTGAAACAATTCAGGCTGTGACATATCTTGATAAACATCTTCTGTTTGAATATCAAGAATAAAACTATCCGTATCCATGTACATCAGTTTTACATTATCGCCATAAAAAGGTTTCAACACATCATAATACAATGTTAACATATGTAATTTGGACAATTCCAATATTGCAGCCCCTACATAAATAGGTTTATCAAACTTAATCCTTGTTTTTTTCATGTTGAAAAGTGCCATATCTTCATCATAAATTCTTCTGTAATTGAAATTGGGCTTTGCAACCAATTTTTTGCTCAGGCTGGGGTCAGTAATTATTTTAACATCGGTATGTTTTCTGACATTTTCAATTGTTTTGCCATATACAGAATTTACCATCAATTTAAACAAGCCCTTATCAAATTCGCTTTTTGCAGATGTTCGAAGCTCCGTGTTTGTATCAATGTATGGTTTCAACCATTCTGAGTGCCTGAACCTCAAAACTTTTCCAACTTTGGTCACTTGAACACCATGTTTCATCAGGAACTGGAGGTTCTTGTAATATGTAACACAACCCTGTTTTGACTCCAGTGTCATCATGAGCTTCTTCTGTTTAGAGCCAGGTGAGCACTGAACCTCGGGAATTGGGGGCAGATCAGAAAATTTGTTATGTAAATAATCTGGAATTGTCAGATCAACCTCTAAGAACAGGCCATGTTCTCTGTCATCATAGTTCTGAAGATCCTCAATATTGAAATCTTCAACCCATTCAAGCCCTGCATATGGCAGTTTTTGCATCATGGCATGACCATAGAGGCTGTTTGCATCCACATACAATATATAATTTGATGGCAGTGCTGGATTATAATCAGGCATATATTTGTTATTTGCTCTGGCATATCTCTGAGAACATTGCACCATCCCTCCTCTTATACCTTGCTCCATAAACAGATACATATCTTGATCTTGGATCAGATCCAATGGCATTTTGGTGTTTAAAAACATTGCAGACCATGCTAGGCCCGGGGCACTGTAAAAATACACTGGGTCCAGTCCATAATTTTGCATACAAGATTTTCTGAATGTCTGCATTATATCTGCTGAGATGGTCACATCAAGTTTCAAATATGCCATGTGATAATCACCAAATGTCCGGCATTTTAAATTGTCCCACGCCAATTGGGCACGGTGATAATCCTCATCAGTGATTCCAGATCCTCTGATTTTGCTGTAAAACTCATGTTGTGGTGGCAGGGAGCACTCATCAAATTTAGAAAAATCTGTAACATAATCATATGGATATACACCCTTCCGCCTAATTAATTTCGGGTCCTGATTTGGAAACACTGCACGTGTGATTTTGAATTGATCATCAGGTAATTGAGTGGCCAGTGTATCCAGGCTATCAGGTAAAAATCTGTAAGAATCAAGAAATCTTATTTGAATAGAAAATCCATTAACTTTAATTATTTTGCTAATAGATATATATTTCTCATCATTTTCAGCTAAAATATTTAAATTCTGCTTCTCAAACCCCTCGTACCTGATCAGATGATGAAAATCATAATTGGATGCTCCATGACAAAATATGGGGACAAATCTTGGTCTCTTGATCTGAATATTACAGCTATTACACAGGGCCATTTTGAATTTACCATCTGTATGAGAATGGTGATGCACCTTGATATTTGTATCTGAAAATTCAGAATCACATAGTGGGCATTTTTCTGCATTGTTGAAATCTTCAATCTGTTTCTCTGTTAAAGGCAACATGGGTTTTGATTTTAATAAGATGTTAGATGCTATGTCACGGCACTCATTTTCTATTCTATGTGCAAATATTTTGATGGCATCTGGCCCCAAGTATGAATCTATTTTGCTAACAACACCATCCTGTACAATCACATAACAAAAGCTGGAAGGTTCATGTAGCTGATATGGTGTAACTGAAGATTCTTCAGGATCTGGATTGCAGAATGCAAGAGATTTGAGATTTGATTCAAAATCACAGACAATATATGCTGGGTGTTCCAACAAGGCTTCAAACTTTTTGAATTTGCAATTTTCACTTGGCATTGGCATCACCATATGAACAGGTTTATGATTGCCACAGTATTTCAGATGCTCAATTAATTTGTTTTTGGCAATTTCTGCACTCACTTCCCGAACCCCATTCACCATTTTCCTGCCATCAAATTCACTTAAACATCTTCTGCACAACCTGAATATTGTATTGGTTTTGTCTAGTTGTGTTCTCACTAAAGCTAGAAGATTATGTATCAGAGTGTAATGGTGTGTGTCATCCCCTTCAATTAAGAGCAAATCAATCGGAACAGTAGATTCATCAACAAATATACTGATTCTGAGAGGTGCTATCAAGCAATTATCACGACCAGTGGAACAAATATATACATTAATAGATAATTGTCTACCATTCATATCCCTGGCTCTTTTTTCAAATTTATCAATATTCTGAACAGACATTGGATATTCTAAACCCTCCATTGCCTCATCAAAATCATGTTCATGTTGTTTGTAATAACTTATTCTCTGAGGATCCCTTGAAACTGGATACAGAACAGCTAAAATACACCACAAAAAGCATTTATTATCATTATTTTCAATATTAACCACAGCTCTTTTGTTTTTAATATTTGCAGGTAATGGCAGATATGTAGAGCCTTGTAATGGGCTGAATTCAGAAATATTAACATAGAGCTTGTGTGAAGAACCGCATAGGCTCCATCCAGACTCTTTTGCTGCAAATTCAGAGTGTTTAATGTTCAATTGATCTATCAAACTGCTTATTATTGTTTCTGAATTTGCATTTGAATATACCGGTACAGTTTCTGTTATGTGGGGCTGTGTAAATTTTGTGCCATTTGGTTTCTTATATTGTACAAACAATTTGAGAGAGAGCTTATAAGAGCCATTTTGTGCATTTAGAATTGCCTGCACATCAGGATTTATATTGTTCAAGAAATTCTCAATGCCACATCTTGGCTCTGATACAAACCGATAATCCCTAAGTTGGCCATTAAAACTGCTATGGATAGCTTCATAGCATGGCTGTTTTGCTACTCTGGCATTAAGAGGTGCTTCATGTTTTCTTTTCAGACCAGATGTGGATGGTTGTGGGGGCAATGTTGATGACTGTGCAGAGCAAGTATTTTTATGTTTATATGTGAAATATTCCATGCTATATTTTCTATTGCATTTGGGGCAAATTTTTGTGGGAGTTCTGCGTTTGTCTGGGTTACAAATCTTTTGGTGTCTGGCCCAATTAGAGCTAAATATATTTTTATTGCATTGATTACAATATTTTTGATTCGGCATTTTTGTTGTTTGTTTATTATATACAATTTCCTGGGATACAATTCAAAATTCTATACTGGTTCAGTTGGGTTCAACACTGTGCTTTGTATACCTAGTGTGTATACCTAGTGCATGTGTGTGTGTATGGCTATGGAATTTTTGTTGTTGTTTATTATATACAATTTCCTGGGCTTCAATTCAAAATTCTATACTGGATCAGTTGGGTTCAGCACAGTGCTGTGTGTGTGTGTGTGTGTGTGTGTGTGTGTGTGTGTGTGTGTGTGTTAATATTTTTGGCTTTGGTATTTATATAAAATTTCTTGGGGTTCAAATCAAATCTCTATGCTGGATCAGTTGGGTTCAGCAGTGTGATTTGTAATTCAATTTATACAAATCTGCAATTAAAAAATATAAGCAGCACTGGAACAATACAACCTCACTCTTCAACAGCTCTTACAATACTGGCTGATATGCAATACAAAATCTCTTTATATACCCTAGGCACGGACCGCATTGAAACAATAAGCCAATCAGAATATAACACATCATCAAATTACGTCATAAGCAACCAATCGGAAAACGACACATCTGAAACAATAAGCCAATCAGAATATAACACATAATCACATTACGTCATAAGCAACCAATCAGAAAACAACACGTATCTAATAATTTATTGGATGTTGCACAGCATGATGCAATATAAATAAACCAGAAATAGGCCACAAGTAGACCGGAAGTAAATATGTGTGGGTGGGTGTGGGTGTGTGTGGGTGTGTATGTAGGTGGGTGTGGGTGTATATGAGGGTGGGTGTGGGTGTGTATGAGGGTGTGTATGTAGGTGGGTGTGGTCAAGGTCAAGGTCAAAGTCAAGGTCAAGGTCGGGGTCAAGGTCGGGGTCAAGGTCAAGGTCGGGGTCAAGGTCGGGGTCAAGGTCAAGGTCGGGGTCAAGGTCGGGGTCAAGGTCAAGGTCGGGGTCAAGGTCAAGGTCGGGGTCGGGGTCAAGGTCAAGGTCAATATGTGTGTGTGTGTGTGTGTATGTGTGTGTGTGTGTGTGTGTGTGTGTGTGTGTGTGTGGGTGGGTGTGGGTGTGTGTGGGTGTGTATGTGTGTCGTGGCCTAGTTTTAAGTGTGGCCGAAAAAAATATCAAGAGGAGCATATTTTTGACAGAATTATGGACAACAATCTCACAGAAGTGCCTTTTGTAAGTATAGACACATCAATCCGAGGGGGCTCTTCCTTTCTCATGGAATCCATGAGGGCTTTTTTACAAAAATCTTAGATTAGAGGGGGTTCCGCACTTGAGCAAAAAGCTCATATGGGCATGTTGAGCTAGGTTTAAGTGTAGACAATTCTGCTTGGGGGGAGCTCTTCCTTTCTCGCGTTTATAATAGTACCAATCCCACTACTGTTATACATGTTATATGTACAAATAGAACTATCTTTGGAATGCATTTATCATTCATTTTCTGCCATTCAAAAATACAGTTTGTGTCCTTGTTTTCCATTATTAGCTAATGTGAAATTGACTGTGTTGAAAAAATATTTCAAATAGTTTGTTCCAAACAAATGCTTTAGTACCGACTTCTGCCCCCTCTTTGCGTAATCTATGAGGATAATCACATCTTTAATACTACCACCACCACCACTAGTAATAATGATAAAATAGTGATAGTAATAATAATAATACCATTATTGTTGTTATTAGTATTATTATTATTATTGTTATTATTTTGTATGTTTATTCTGGTACTTGCTCCCACCCCCAGACAAAAATTCGTGGTTGCGCCTCTGTACACAAGCGAATAAAACACGTGGAAAATCGAACATCATTAACCCTGAAACTCCTAACGTAACGAAAACTTGAAATTACAATCGGCAACGACGTCATGACGTGATAAATAGTGCCATATAAAACGATCAATTACTTCCTATAACACATCACCGCGAGCTGAAAAAGAACAGGAAACTTTCACATCTATATGAACAATGCAAAATTTACATTCTGATGGTCACCATCGCAGTAACAGTAAAATCAAGTACCGGACACGTAGCCAATCAGGAAGTACACATTTCAAACGAGAGATGGCTCTGAAGTGTTTGGAGTCTCATTTTAAAATTGTAATCTTCAATACCGAAATTTCACTTTGCTTGTTATCTGTATTTAAACATATTAATGAGCAACAAAAGTATTTTAATCATTACACAAAAAATAATTACATTAATGTGTTTATTGTATATTAAAATTGGGTTTCTCGCTTGAATATCTATAAAATCATTTTACAAAATAATCATTCAATGAAAACGAGATATCAAAAATTTTATCTGGGGGAATCTCAGCACATGCATTGTGACTACAGGTTGAAAAAGTTAACTAAACGCACTGCCATGAAAATATGCGCATGGCAGAAGTTTACGTTGTTGCCACGTCGGCGCGCAACCCTGTGTTCGGAGGTTTAAGAGAATGAAAGATCTCGTTGTAAAGTTGGTCTTTGTAACCCATGTGATACAAACTGACAGTATTTGCTCGAAAGGTCAGGGATAACACAAAAGTGCCCCGGAGAGAGAGAGGTCGGTCTGTCGCTCGAACTAGGCAACACAGCCCGGTTGACGTTGCCACACAGTGCGCGGGAGCCAGCGACTTTAGTCCCGCTCATGCTTTGCTTTCCCCACATGTGGCATCAGCACAATTCTGCGCAGCCACCTACTTTCATGGCTGTGTGTCTAGCAAAATAATATCTACAGACTTGTGTAGAATTACCAGTTTCGTATTAAGGTCTGCTTCTCTTCTTCCACTCAATTTCGGATATTTTACGTCGCTTTTATACCTCTTTGGTTAATTGCGACGGCGAGGATGATGGGACAACCACAATAATACATCCATCCCATTCAAGATTCAAACCTGAGATGTTTGGTTTCGTAGCGCGTTACCTAACCATTCCGCCACGGATATGGGTGCTGTAACGTAAGACGATCATATCTTTCACTGCTTCCTCTTGTACTCATTTGTGAAAATGTCAGACAATTCATATTATAAAAATATATGCCTTTAAATTCGTAACCTATTAACTCTTTTATTCCATTTCATACACATTACACTAGTATTACTAACCTGTTCTCTCTAACTTTAAAATCTTAAAATCAATAATTGTAGATCTAATACAATAACATTTTAAACCTACTAACACTGTTATATGTAAACCAATGATTATTCTGGTCTTGGAATAAACATTGGTCCTTTTTCTGGTATTATATTGAATCATACCATCACTTAAAAAAAAAGGAAATTACAAAGAATAAAGAACAAGGATAAAAAGGGGAATCCCGTAATTATTTCGCGTAACTTACAGTGCTCAAAAAAAGTTTTGCATATTCAGGGTTAGTGATCATTTTATTGTACTAGATACATGGAATCATATTCAAGAGTACATGGGAGACATACAGACAGAAAGAAAACAGTGCAGCCATGCAGAAGAAGCAAAATCATACCAGAATCACACCACAAGCACAAGATTGAAAATGTGGGATGCAAAACACAAAAAAAGGCAGTGCAATATCGTGTACCTACGGCTCGCAGGCATGCTTGGGATCAACAGATGGGAGTTCAGTACTTTGTATAGCCACCTCGAGCCCGAAGACCTGCTTGAACACGACGGGGCATGCTAAGGATAAAAGCATTCAACTTCTCCTGAGGAAGACTGTCCCACTCTTGAATGGCAGCCTCCCGCAATTGCACCTTGTTCACAGGAGGATTTTCGCGGCTGACAATTGCTCGCTTCAGATGTCCCCATGCATGTTCCACACAGTTCATGTCTGGAGAATACGCTGGGCACACCATGCGTCGAATGCCGTGCATATCAAGGAACTCTTGAACCACTCAGGTTCGATGTGGTCGAGCGTTATCATCCACCAGCGTGAAGCCATTGCCCACAGTAAGAGAAACCTGCTACCACGGGTTCGAGAATAGCGTTTCTGTACATCAGACCAGTCACGTGACACTGGAGAGGAATTAGAGGCGTACGTCGACCAAACATGATTCCACCCCAAAACATGATGGAGCCCCCCTGCTGCTGGTGACGTTCCTGGATGAAGGGTTCGTTCAATCTCTCATCTGATCGTCTCCAAACCTTATGCTTTTGCTTAACGGGTGCAAACTGATGGTGACCTCGTGTGTAAAGAGCGTGTGCTCCCACTGTTCCTGACTCCATTTGCTGTGCATTGTTGTCCACCTTACACGGTCTCTCTTATGGTGTGGATTAAGAGGAACCTTGGGTATGAGTCTTCTTGACGTCAATCCTTCCTCATGAAGTCGATTCCGCACTGTCTGATTGGAAACATTCTCTCCTGAGGCCCTCCGCATATCTTGGCACAAACTGGTAGCAGTTGCAGTGGGTCTATGACGTGCCGAAATCACCACGTAGCGATCTTCCGTGCATGTTGTTTTGCGTGGCCTCCATGTCCTTGGTCAATCTGCAACTGATTGTGACTCCCTGAACTTCTTCCACACTCGAGAGACATCACCTTGGCTCACTCCAACATGGGCAATCCCTCTTGCAGCAGTGTTACAATTCGAATCCGTTCCGTAGTAGAAACGGTTGCTCGAGGCAAGTTGCCCTTCGTTTTCCACCCACTCTCTGTGCAGTTTCCAACTCACAAGTGCGGATAAGACACGGACAATGCCTCCCATCGGGTTGCTTTCAAATCTGCTCAGGGATCATGTGGCAAATACTGCCCTCTATCTGCTGAATATCGAACTCACTTGGGGCATTATGTCGATTTCTGTCTCGGGCATTGCTCACATAATGAACATTGTATACCTTTTGGGGATATCGCGACTCAAACCGCATGCAATCATAATATGCAAAACTTTTTTTGAGCACTGTACGTTCCGGTATAATTTAAGGCACCAGGACAATAGCGTATACCTCTGAATGTATGCGGGTGCATGAGGGCATTTTTCGGGGGTTCCACCCTTTAATAAATATACCCCTCATGGACAGAATCCTAGTGAATACAACACGATGAGAACGACTATACCCAGTACCTTACGTCAGGAAAATTGATTTTCAATTGATTGATTGATTGATTCATTGAGTTGGTATTTTAAGTCCACTTTATGTACAGTAAGGCTATCGGGACTGAACCTACATTTTAACACTCCGAACCACTATGTGCCTCCACCGGGTATCGAACCCGGGACCCCTTGATTACGAGGCGACGACGCTACCACTGCGCCATCGGTGAGGCCCCGATTTTTCAATTTAAAAGTAAATCCAATTTATTCGAATAACTCGAATTCTTGAAAATCTCAAATTTTCAATTACAATACACAAAATATTTTATGGCACAAAAGAACATTTTTGCGTTCAAAGTGTTTCCTTCAATAGCTTTCACAATTTGAGAATTATTCACTTATATCACACAAAAATCACAGTTACATATTTCAAGTTCGCATTGCTAATAATAAAAATAGTATTAAATGTTTGGCATTTTTTTTTGTTTTACGATAAAACAATAAATGCAGCATTTAAGTTTAAAGCAAATTATTTTGCGAACAGTAAGTAATATGATTTAACTTTTCTCACACACGATTTTTTTTTCTTTTGAATTCCTATGGGAATGTGTTAATTATATAGGCACAGATAATATTCAATTTAATACATTGTAGATTTTCACTTCAGTCTTCTTCTCAAGAATGGTTAGATACTTTGTCGTCGGAAATTGAGGATATTTAAGTGTGTCTGAACCAACGAAAAAGATCCACTTGCATACTTCGAGGAAATGACTTTAATTTTATATGGTTTTCAATGTATTCTTTGTTATTCATACGTATTTTCTTTCTACAAGGCAAAGGTTCGACAATTCAAATGGTTAACCCAAAGGTACATATTAACCCACTTAAATCCACGTTGTTGGATAATAAACCACAGGAAAAGGTTTATTATCCAACAACTTGGATTTAAGTGGGTTAATATGTACCTAGGGGTTAACCATTTGAATTTTCGAACCTTTGCCCTGTAGAAAGAAAATTCGTATGAATTACGTTGTTAAAACACGTTCTTAATTGTATTGATATTTCTGTAATAATCTCCTTTAGCATTTGTCTTCAACCTCTTCGCATTTCTATCCCTGCTTCATTTGATTATTTAGAGTCTGGCATTTTCACAATGGTTTATATTTCGTTTTATTTAAGCTCTCACACGGGTCTTCTGTGAGAAATGTTAGAAAGCTTTGTTAATTTTCTTGCCTTTCTACTTGGCGCCATCTATTAACCTGATTAGTAACTAATTTGTTTACGTGTTAACGTCCAAACCACCATATATCCTCATTTTCTTGGACTTGCTAACTAGAGTTTAACACCCACTCAATTTAGAAACAAAAATATCACAAAGTGCAAGTAAACAACTGCAATATGTAGATGAATAGGAAACAGAAATAGCAAGGAATAAGCTGGTATCGAGACGAGACATTGTTATATTCTAGATCTCCTCTAGAGATTGCATTAAAATTGCATTGACGCCGGGAGGGAAAGTCACTTGTCTCTTGGAAAACGAAAAAAATATCTCCCTCTTTTATTTTTAATTTAAATGTTTGTGCTTTTCCATCTGGCTGCTTTCCTTTCTTTGTATTATACCTTTTCTTGGTTCTAGTATCTCTTTCTTGTTACTCATTCACTTCTTCACCATTTTCTCTTCTTTCTTAGCTTCACTTTCAGTTTCTTCAGTACTCTCTCTTCCTATCGATCTCCTGTCTCGCTTCTTTGTCTATCTTTCGCTATCTCTTCCTATCGATCTATTCTTTCTTACTCTCTCTGTCTCACTTCTTTGTCTATATTTTTCTCCCTCTGTAACTCTTCCTATCGATATCCTCTTTCTTACTCTCTCTCTCTCACACACACTTCTTTTCCTCTATTTTTCTTGCATCTCTCAATCCCTCTTTCTATCAGACACTCCCTTCTTCTCCTTTCTTTATCTCTTTCTCTCTCTCTCTGCTTCCTTCTATCCTTTTTTATCTGTCTGTGCCTGGCTTCTTTATTCCCCCTTCTTTCTAATTTCTGTCATTCTCTGCCTTCCTATCGGCTTTAGAACATCCGCAGCATATAATGGAACAAAGATAGCGACAACATTCCACTAAAGTACAGGACTCATCGACTTTAACCCACTTCGCAGAATGGTCTATAACCAGATAGGTTATACTACTTTTTGCTTTAGTAATATCGTAGTTGTAAAGAGAGAAAAGAACTTGGATTAGGATCTGGCAACAGTCGAGAGTGCCAATGGAAGACGGATCAGAAACGGTTGCGTGAAGTTTTTAGTGTCGCGGACTTTCATGATAAATACTCTATGTGATCAAAAGTACCCGGACACACCGCGAAACGTGTGTTTATCATAGAGGGCGACACAGTACTGCCATCTACCGCGTGGAACACATAGCCAGCGAACTCAGTAGTCTGCAGACAGTGTGAGACAGCAGTATGGGATGGTCTGAGGAACTCACAGACTTTCAAAGTGATCAGTTGGTTGGGTGCCACTTGTGTAGGAAGTCTGTGTGTAAGATTTCCACCCTCCTAAACATCCCTCTGTCCACTGTTTCCAATGTTATAGTGAAGGGATGTGTACAGTCCAAAAGCGTGCAGGACAGCCTCCCATGTTGACCTCCAGAGACCATCGAGTGTTGAAGAGGGTCGTACAGCATTATCGTCAATCATCCATCGCCACCGTCACACAGGAATTCCGAACTGCATCAGGATCTACTCCAAGCACCATTACTGTTTTGCGCAAGGTGCGGCAACTTGGTTTCCATGGCCGAGCAGCTGCCCATAAGTCAAACATCACACAGACAAATCCAAAAAGGCCGCCTCGTGTGGTGCAAGGAGCGTCGAAACTGGACCATAGAACAGTGGAAAACCGTTGTGTGGAGTGATGAATCACAGTACGGAATGTGGCGATCCGATGGTAGGGTGTGGGTGTGACGAATGTCTGGTGAACGACATCTACCAGCCTGTATAGTGCCGACAGTGAAATTCGGATTTGGCGGGGTTACAGTGTGGTCATGTTTCTCCTGGAGGGGGCTTGGCCCCCTTGTTGCTTTACATGGCAATGTCACGGCACAAGCTTACGTTAACATTTTAACAGCTTTCATGCTGCCTAACGTCGAAGACCAGTTCGGGGATGACCATTGTGTCTTTCAACACGACCGAGCACCCGTCCATACTGCAGGGCTTGTGGGGGAGTGGTTTGACGACAACAACGTCCCACTAATGGACTGGCCTGCGCAGAGTCCTGATTTGAAACCCATAGAACATCTCTGGGATGTTTTGGAATGCAGACTTCGTTTTAGTCCACACCGATCCACATCAATACCTCTTCTCATTTTGGCGCTCTGCAAGGAATGGGCTGCCAATCCTCAGGAAACCTCCCGGCACCTGATTGAAAGTATGCCTGTGAGAGTGAACGCTGTCATCAAGGCTAAGGGTGGGCCCACACTGTATTGACTGTCAGTGTTCCCAATGGAGGGTTGCCCAAACTTGTACTTTATTTTGAGGTGGGTGTCACATAGAGTAGCTATCTGGAATGTGCGATCTTCAGTGTAAGTTGGCTGTTATTTATATATGTGTTTAGTACATTAATACATCATTATTCTATAAAACTAACTGTTGTTTCTTGTGACTTGAATAGTATTTTGCCTGTAAACGTGTGAGTTGTACTTTTCACCATTTACCTCCTACTCGCTGTTCCGAGGTAAAACATATCCGGTAAGGTTTGATTCAATATCGCATGTGTTTGTGCCTGTATCCGGTTACAGCTCTGTGTGCGCCCCTGCTTACATGTCTCTTTCTTGATCTCGTCTGATTTCTGAAATCAGTCTCTAATTTATCTCGACCCTCGAAACATCAGTTATTAGTTTGACTGTTTCATTCCGCAATCACGTTAAACGGCAGGATGTAACATATTATCACTCGCATATCCAATTAGCACATCTGGTTAAAAGCTTAATAACCTAAATTGAGAGACTCAAGTTATTCATCACTGCACTGCACACGTCTGGTTAAGATGCACAGTAAGTTATATTCTAGTCCGCTGAAATTTCCTACATAGTCGAGAGGAGTTGAGACTTACCAACAGTAAGTATCATCTCGACGTAAGCTCCGTATCAAAAACACATAAACACTTATGTCGGTGGAATAAAGGAATGGATATTATGGAGATGAACTCCTTTGTCAAGAGCAAACCAAAACCCTGTTTAGTATCAGAATTACCGCGCCATCTACAAATGGGAGAGAGAATGAACTCCGAGTGTCCTCAAAGATGATCACCCCGTACACACCGGGATAAAAAAGAAAAAAGAAGTAAATAAAACAAGAAATCAACAATTAGTTGAGGACTAATAAGAGCTTTGTTGAGCAACAGAGGACTATGATGTTCAGGGCGAGTGAAAGATGAGACAAGTCGAATTTAGCAGGAGGAGCAAATAATTGTAGAGGTGCATTTTGGAACGCCCTATATATGTTACGTCCGACTACCACGCGGAAGAGTCTGGTTCGATTCCTGCGGTGGCTGTATTGAGGTTGGAATTTTACTGATAATGTCGCTGCAAAGATTGGCTCAGGGGCTCAGCCAGTCTCAAATCTATGGATACCTGGGAGGGGGGAATATAGATGGCCGGAGTGTGATGCTGATCATATCACCTTCGATATGGCTCAGATTGAGCATATGTTCACAGTGCGCACAGGGTAGAGATTTACAGTTTCATCTCTATGTTTAAGCGAAAAGGGCACCACAAGAAAAAACGGGTTTGTTTGCATTCACAAGACACGTTTGCTTAAGGAACCGTATTGATTGACTTGACTTAGTGTTTTAAGTCCACTTTATGCACAGTAAGGCTAATCGGAACTGGACCTACAGTTTAACGTGCGATCCGAACCACTATGTGCCTCCACCGGGTATCGAACCCGGGACCCCGTGATTACAAGGCAACGACGCTACCACTGCTCCATCGGGAGGCCCCTTAAGGAACCGTAAATAAACAATATGCAGCCTTTACTAAATTTCTTAATTTTGACTAAATTTTTTTTTTTGGTAACTAAGCTATTACTGATGAGTAATCATTTGTTGGTCACCTACTTAAGCAAAGATTTGGTTACGAGA
Organism: Lepisma saccharinum; assembly: GCF_977018435.1. NCBI lineage: Eukaryota > Metazoa > Arthropoda > Insecta > Zygentoma > Lepismatidae > Lepisma > Lepisma saccharinum. Next base: position 39,814,545 of record NC_139244.1, read on the forward strand.
AACTATTCGAAAGAAACTGTCTTACACAGCGTGTTCCGCTTAGAGCGATCGAGAAATAAATGCTCACCATTTGAAAACAGAGCAAGATATTATGATTTTCATTTTTCAAGATACAGAAACTCTCCGAGTGTATACACCAATAGTGAATACATATGCTTGCGCATGCGCGTCAGTGTGTAATGCGGGAATAAGCCTGTCAATATTCCGTAGAACAGAAGACACGCGACGCGACGGTAAGAATGTGAACTGTTTAGATGTCTGCAGGGTAACTCAAGGCGCACACATTTGTATTAACCATTTTCCTAAACTTTGAGACTTTATATATCAAGGTGTGTAAAAAGATGTGTTAATAAACCATTATTTACACTTCAAATTCTCAATTATTTCTCGCCATCTCTAAGCGGAACACGCTGTGTACATACAGAGTGTTCCAAAGAGTGTTTACACTCTTTGAACGTTAATAATGGGAACAATAATAACAGCAAGTCTGAACTTTTTTGCATGTCACATACCTTAAGATCTTCATTGGAAAACAAAAAAGAGTAGATATGGTTTCCACAGGAAGAGAAGCACATCTAGTGTCAATCCATTGACCTAGGGTTTGTGGGGTAGGCATCGTTCTTCAGTTTCCCAGGGGTAGAAATCTAATGGTGTTAAATTGGGAGATCTGGGTGGTTATTTGACACTTCTCACACTGCTCAAAAGAAAAAATTACTCACATTTGCCACATTGGGATGCCTACCGCCTGGTGGGCTGTGATGGAACTAAAAACAACAGAATGCCTAAACGCGCTCACACACACACTGAATGTAGATATTGCAGCTTCAAATACAAAACGTCCAGTGAAGTTATCTTTAATAGTTTCTCTGTTACCAACATTCAGAGAGTAAACACTATTTTGGAACACACTGTAGTTTAAAGTGGGATCTGAACACTATTTGAGCGGATATCGAACCTTGGACAATGTTGCCTCTGCATTATTAGGGAGGCCAGAGGAAACTCGAAGAAACCAGGAGAGAGATGATGACGTGAAATATGAAAAAGGAAAAAAAATGAATGCCTTAAGAGACGTCGCATATTGCATAACGAGAAAAAGCGGAAAAGAGGAGACTGCAAAAGAAAAATGGGGAGAGGCAGTCGAGCAACATCATTACATCCATAACGGAAAAACCTAAAAAAAAAAAACTGTCTCAGGATTGAACCGGACGAAGTTATTTCGTAAAATACCGAGGATCGTAAATTCCACTTTTGTTACGGCTCCCCTCGTAAGGGGGGGGGGAGTTCGTAAAATTAGAAAGAAAACAGGAACCTGCGTAGGCAGACAGGGGGAAGGGGAGTAGAGGGAGGGAGAGGGGGATAGATTTATCAGCGGCAGGTGGAGAGATGGGACTGCGTTTTCTGGCATCGCGGAGCGCTGGGGATGGTCCTGGAAGACCGCCAACCCTTTCGAATGCTGCTGAAGCCAATATCTCGTACCTGCAGCGTTGTCGAGCCCAGAGTCTGTCTGTCTGCGGCTTTCACGAGGGGGCTGGGGGTAGGAGGGGGATTTTTTTTTGGGGGGGGATAAGATGTCCGGAACTTCCTGCCATGTTGTGCAACACGGCTGGTTTGTCTTCGAAAGGGTTCCGTCTGAAATATGTTCTCCGCTGAAGAGATGGGAGTGTGGGGGAGGGGGGATATGTCGAAATCAGAAATATCGACTGTTGCGAGAATTTCTGTAACCGTTCGTGTGGACGGGAGCTCCACACAATGTTCTATTTTCTGAAAGATTAAGCTTTATGTTGTGCTGTTGCCGTCGATGATTAATTATGCGTGTACGGTTATTAACTGAATAACATCTTTCACAATTCGCGAAGGTAGGCTGAATACATATCTAAATTACCTGAATATTTGCATGAATAGAAACGCAGCAAATCACTTTTTGATATAAAAAAAAATATCACCCACTTTTACAACTATCCCTGTAACCATAGCAACGGCAATGTTCCCAAGCTCATTAACGTAATACATCTTCTCATAAAGAGAAAACAAACGTTATTAAACATCAACCTTAACAGTAACATTTGAAGTTAATAATAGATAATAACTATAATTGTATATTTACAAATGAACATAAGTAAAATAAACTTGTGCTTTAAGATAGAACAGTCACAATGCGGCAGCTTGTTTCATTCGCTGTTCTTATTTACAGGGTTAATCGCAACTGGATGTAAGAGCAACAAAAATGTAGCTGCAGTGAACAACATGGTGAGAGCAAAAGCACGTAGTGATGGCAAAAGACGTGGTGAGAGCAAATAGGCATGGCGAGAGCAAAAGGCATGGCAAGAGCAAAAGACATGACGAGAGCAAAAGGCATGGCGAGAGCAAAAGGCATGGCAAGAGCAAAAGACATGGCAAGAGCAAAAGACATGACGAGAGCAAAAGGCATGGCGAGAGCAAAAGGCATGGCGAGAGCAAAAGGCATGACGAGAGCAAAAGGCATGGCGAGAGCAAAAGGCATGACGAGAGCAAAAGGCATGGCGAGAGCAAAAGGCATGGCGAGAGCAAAAGGCATAACGAGAGCAAAAGGCATGACGAGAGCAAAAGGCATGACGAGAGCAAAAGGCATGACGAGAGCAAAAGGCATGACGAGAGCAAAAGGCATGGCGAGAGCAAAAGGCATGACGAGAGCAAAAGGCATGGCGAGAGCAAAAGGCATGACGAGAGCAAAAGGCATGACGAGAGCAAAAGGCATGACGAGAGCAAAAGGCATGGCGAGAGCAAAAGGCATGACGAGAGCAAAAGGCATGACGAGAGCAAAAGGCATGGCGAGAGCAAAAGGCATGACGAGAGCAAAAGGCATGACGAGAGCAAAAGGCATGGCGAGAGCAAAAGGCATGGCAAGAGCAAAAGGCATGACGAGAGCAAAAGGCATGACGAGAGCAAAAGGCATGACGAGAGCAAAAGGCATGGCGAGAGCAAAAGGCATGACGAGAGCAAAAGGCATGGCGAGAGCAAAAGGCATGACGAGAGCAAAAGGCATGACGAGAGCAAAAGGCATGGCGAGAGCAAAAGGCATGGCAAGAGCAAAAGGCATGACGAGAGCAAAAGGCATGACGAGAGCAAAAGGCATGGCGAGAGCAAAAGGCATGACGAGAGCAAAAGGCATGACGAGAGCAAAAGGCATGGCGAGAGCAAAAGGCATGGCAAGAGCAAAAGGCATGACGAGAGCAAAAGGCATGACGAGAGCAAAAGGCATGACGAGAGCAAAAGGCATGACGAGAGCAAAAGGCATGACGAGGCAAACGACACGGTGAGAGCAAGATACATACTGAGACAAAAGGCATGACGAGAGCAAGATACATACTGAGAGCAAAAGGCATAGCGAGAACAAAAGGCACAGCGAGAGCAAAAGGCACAGCGAGAACAAAAGACATTACGAGAGCAAAAGACATGACGAGAGCCAAAGACATGACGAGAGCAAGATACATACTGAGAGCAAAAGGCATAGCGAGAACAAAAGGCACAGCGAGAGCAAAAGACATGACGAGAGCAAAAGATATGACGAGAGTAAAATACATGGTAAGAGCAAAAAGACATGGTGAGAACAAAAATAATGAGAGCAGAAAAACAGTGGTAACATTCATTGATTGATAGAAATATGTTATTTTACGTCGCTTTTCTGCCACTTTGGGCTAATCGATCTGATGAAAGATGAAGGGACAGTCATAAAAAACACCCGTTCCGAGACCAGAATACGAACCCTGTACCCTGTCGTCGTAGCCGCTCCGCTACGGAGGTTAGCAAAACAGTGGAAGGAAGTACATAGTGAAAACAAAACGTCGTGAGACAAAAAGCATAGTGGGAGAAAAAATAGAACAAAATGCATAGAACCCGAGCAAGAACGTAGGACTAGAACAAAAGTGTACAGCGGGAACAAGACCAGAGAAAAAAATATGGTGGGAGCAAAAAACATAGCGAGAAAAAAACATACTGAGATTAAAAACAGTGAGAGCGAGAAATACAGCGATAGCGAAAACAGTGTGATCACAAAAACAGTAAGAAACATGGCGGAAACAAAATAGCATAGTGAGAGCAAGAAAAACAGTTAGAGCAGTGAGAGCAAAGAACGTGGCTGGAGAAAAACATAGCGAGAACAAAACTGAGAGAGCAAAGAACGTAGCTGGAACAAAAACATGGTGAGAACAAAACAGTGAGAGAAAAACAGAAACATCGAGAGCAAGAACAGAGCGGGAGCAAGAACAGAGAACGCATTGTCAAAAACGAGAAAGAGGGAGGGGGGGGGGCAGGAACGAACTATGAGAGAAGGAGGTTGCTGGTTAGCATTGAATTGTCGTCTCCGTCTTCAAATCCACCCTTTCCAGACAACAAACGCGGGACAGACTGTAAGCTTCCTGCAGAGTGTTCCATTAGAGAAGGTAGGGAGGTAGGGAGGTGACGGAATAGGAATAGGGTGCTTTATTCGCGATGGAACGGATCATTCACGGAGCCGCAAACGACGGAACGAAACGAAATCGGTCGGAGGAACCGGTAGAAAATTTCTTCCACTGCGATTTGGATGCCCTTATGCGACAGAAAAGACAGATTCTCATATTACGAAACCTGGATTGGTAACTTAATATTGTGATTGTTATTGGCTTCTATGGGTGTACACCTTAGATACTGGAAACGGCGCTCTGGCGCCTGTGATCTTTTTCCCGTCCATGTGGGTTCGTTTGAAATGTTTTAAGTCAACTTTATGCACAGTAAGGCTAATCGGGACTGGACCTAGAGTTTAAAGTATGATCCGAACCACTATGTACATCCACTGGGTATCGAACTGGGGACTCTTTAATTACCAGGCGACGACGGAGAAAGCCATACGGTAAAGCATCTTCTGGTTTTAATCCATCACGAGTTTTAAATTTATCAGACATACCTATACAGTTTCTTACATGGGTCTTACTTCCCGTTTCGTTGAGGCACATCCTTGCCATATTAACAAAAAATTGGTAATACTGAAACTCACTCACTCACTCTCTCTCTCTCTCTCTCTCTCTCTGTATGTATGTGTGTGTGTTATTCTCACCCCCTCTCACTGTTACATCACCCAGACACTACCTGTATCTCCCCTCCTATCTCTGTTTTCTTGCGGGATTCCAAACTCCACTAATCTCTATATACTATATATAAAAATGGATGCATGGGTGGGTATATTTGTTTGTTCCGGCATAACTCTCGAACGCCTGGAACAATGTCAACCAAACTTGGTACACGTATCACTTGCAACCTGGAAATAAATACTGTGGGGGTAAGACACCCCTCGCACCCCTAGGGGCGGGGTGGGAAGGGGTGAGATGTAAAAATAATCTAGAACCACCGATATTAAATTCCGCACAAACAGACATCCGTGACTCTACGCAACCCGCACAACGAAACTGTTTCTCGGGTTGTCTAACATTCAGGCTGTGTTGCGAATGGAATCCATAGTTTTCGTGACACTCCCAATGCGGTTCAACTCCACGTTCATCACCTATCGGCATGGGGGGTGAGAGGGGGTGACAAATATAAAATGCCACAAATGACCTAGATTAGTGTCGAATCCATAGTGGTACCTGAATCGAATTGCAAGCTAAGATTTATTGCAAGTGCCCCTTCATCAATTTCGTCAAATCAACACTCGTCCTCAGTGGCGGCGTGGGGAGGGGCAGTTGCCCCCACTTTTACCTCCGTATTATGCTAAACCTTATCTGCCAAGGGAAAGTAAACTGTCCTTGCCTCAACCCCCGTTTGGAACCCAATCGTCGCCACTGACGTCCATATGAGTTTGGTCCGTGACACGTCCAGCTGCTATCACGCGGCGAAAATCCGTTTCCCAAACATGCTGATAGCACCGAACTTGTGATTTTAATCTCTAGTGTTTATTACGGTCTAGGAATGAGCTTATGCAACCAATATTGCCATTAGCACATTGTGTGTGTGAAGAAAAATTGAAAATACGTAATTATGTATAAAGTTTTCTTGCATTTAATAAATTTAAGGAACACAATCCATACTATACTACAAGGTTAATAACAATGTTTACAAATACTTTATTAACACACAAATAATACTGTAAATTATTGTTTTTGCTGCAAATAATGTTCAAACACAAAATTATAGAGATAACTTTATACGTCCTGCCATCTCTTGGCGTATAATTGAATTAAGAAATTTGGTAAAAGGCAATATGTTACTTTTATCTAAAATGCACAAGAAATCTAGTGTGAACAGTGGCGGGGTTTGACACTCAATCGCTGCTACTGCTCGTTCTCATGTTCGGGATTAGCCAAAAGTGACAGAAAAGCAAAGTAAACCACAACAATGAACGTAAGTGCTAGTCTAAGTAGACAATGAGTTTGCAGACGTGCTTTTTGGTTTTGGTTGTCCTCCATAAGTTGTGGGATCAAGAGATGTCTTCACACCAGTGGCGGCTCGTGGTCTGACTTTATGGGTGTGCACTTCAGACTCGTGTCCAGAAGAGGTGTTATCGACCCTTTCAAATACTCACACCCGTTTTTGCGTACAATGATGCTAAATGTACTGGCAACCCAAGTTATAGCCACCTTTTACTGAAAATGAGGCTATGAGATAGTTTTATTTCATGAACAATATCAAAAAATATTAATATACCTAGGTACATAAATTTGAAATACTTCGGTGAATTTTCCGTCGAACACGAGAAGAGTGATGTTATTGGGTATAGATAATTCTACATTCGATAACCTGACAAAATCACTATAAACATAGAAATACCGTTCTAGTACAATATTCAATATTATTGTCGATATTCAAAATATTTAGCAAAAATTTTCTCCATCGCTCCACTGATAATAGTGAACAAGAATAATAACAGTTGCATACATCAAACAAGCAGGGCCAGGCGATTTATCCGGGGCGCCGACCTCTTAGGGCCACCAAACCGAGGATCCTCCTTGATTAGAGGCAAATCCTAACAGTGGCTATTTGTTTCTTTGTTTGAATTTATTTTTTAGCTCCACTTTATGCACAGAAAAGCAAATAGAGACAACCTACAGTTTAAAGTGGGATCCGACCTACTATGTGCCCCCACCGTGTCCGTGGCTATTTGTTTTAAAAAGAGTTGGACTTGTTGTTGACAAGAATCAATTGAAGTTACTGTTGAATAAGTTAATAAGTATATTGCAAAATCATGAAGCAATTTAAGCTAAGAGATTTTTGTTGTTTTGATGTAATTATGTAGTTATTAAATAAACACATACCTTAAATAAAAGTGTTCTTTAACAGTATTAAAGAATTTTTCATCATTAAAACCGTAAATATACGAGGGTCACTATTTATATTTTGAGCCTTGGCAACACTGATTGAAGTTAGGCGCGATTTGACGTTTGCACGGAATCGTCTGGCATTATTGACCATAACGTACTTCAAATGTTTTGTCAATAGCTTCATTTGTGTTGTTTATGTTGCCTTGGAGATTGCGCGACAACAATAAAATGGAATTAACTCGTGAACATTTTCGTGCGATGATTTTTTTACGATTTTCGAAGTGGATTATCAAGACAAGAGTGCATCGATCAACTTACTTCCACATTTGGCGATGAAGCCCCATCCTTTGCCACTGTGAAACGCTGGTATAACGAATTTAATCGTGGCCGCCATTCGCTCACCGAAGAGATTCGCGAAGGTCGTCCAAAATCAGTTGTTGTTCAAGAAAACATTGATGCTGTGCAAAACCTAATACTGCAAGATCGTCATGTGACATACTGTGAGATTGAGGCAATCATAGGTATTAGTTCCACCAGCATATATAAAATATTACATGATCATTTAGCTGTGAGAAAGGTATGTTCTCGTTGGATCCCACACAATTTGACAAAAACTCAAAAAGACGCTCGCGTCAATTGGTGCAAACAAATGCTCAATAAATACAATCGTGGTGCTTCAAAAGACGTATATAAGATTGTAACAGGTGACGAATCATGGATATATGCATATGAGCCGGAACGTAAACAGCAGTCGACTGTATGGGTGTTTCAAGATGAACCCAATCCAACAAAAGTTGTTCGCGCTCGAAGCACATCGAAACAAATGGTCGCCTATTTTTTCGGGAAAACTGGTCATGTGGCAACTGTGCCTTTAGAGGAACGTAGAACGGTCAACTCTGAATGGTACGCAACAATTTGTTTGCCAGAGGTCTTCGGTCAAATACGGAAAACAAACAAACGCCGTCGGATCATTCTTCATCAAGACAATGCCAGCTGTCACACATCTCGTCTAACAACCGACTTTATGAACAGTCAAAAAATCGAATTGATGGGTCATCCGCCGTACAGTCCTGATTTGGCACCCAATGACTTCTTCTTGTTCCCGAATGTCAAGAATAAATTGCGTGGACAACGATTTTCGTCGGCGGAAGACGCCGTTGATGCATTCAAAAACCATATTATGGAGGTGTCTCAAGAAGATTGGAAAAACTGCTTTGACAAATGGTTCGAACGAATGCAAAAGTGTATTGACCATAAAGGAGAATACTTCGAAAAACAATAAAGTAGTTTTCAATGCCAAATTCCTGTTTTTTCATTGTTAGGCTCAAAATATAAATAGTGACCCTCGTATAACATGGTTATGGTTTATATTGGACGAAGGTGGAAAGCAGGGGCGCCAAAATGCCATCTCGCCCGGGTGAAAATTTTATCTTGAGCCACTCCTGCAAACAAGGTGGCCGATCCAACGACCACATGCAGAAAATCAGTTGTAATCTATCCAGCACTTGTTTACTTCTAATGACCAACAGAATCAAGCGAAATCAAAATAATAATAAAAACTTTTCCTTTCCTTTCCGCAGTCGCTGCACGCTTTGTGGCTAACTTCCTTCCAAAAATTCAACAACGTTAAATATTATGTCTCTGCTTTCGCTATGTACAGTTTTTCCTTTCATTATGAAAGCAAACACTTTCCACTGAAACAGGACGAGCTTTTGACAGTGCAAAAAATTTGCAACGCACGAGCAGGCACAGCTGACTGATCCACGGTTCCCCTCCACGGGTTGATAATTCGACTACAGCGTCACAAGGGCAGTTTGACCAAGCTGCACTAAGCAAAGACAATGCAAGACATTGTTTAAAGCACGCGTTTCGTTTTCAGTCCCCCCCGCCCATTCCGTCTTCCCTTCTTTCTTGGCCAGTCGTGCTCAGAACAGTGTGGGCGAAGATATCATTGAAATTCCCTTTTCCAAAAAAAAAATCCTTCGATTTTATGACGATTTGCCTCTACTCCGCTACACGATTTCGAATGGAACGAGATTGCAACACTGTTGTATCGCGAACACAACGCTAGCAGTGTGCGTGGAGCCCATAATACGGAGAACTTTCTTGCGTGCTACAAACAGCGGCCAATGAGCACAGGGCGACTTGTGTTCCGAGCGGCAGGCGCTGGTAATGCGAAGCCGACGGGGCGATTGGACATTGGAACGTTTGATGTTTTGAAGGAGATAGTGTCCAGTGAATATGTATAATAAAAATTAATTGCATTGCAGTTTATTTGGGTGTGCACGTGTGAATGTGCGAGTAGACAGAAGCCGCTACTGCTTCACACTCGTAAGAATGGTAACAAACCACAGAATTAGTCAATTATACTGATATTTAGTTCGCGTTATACATTTGTACTGCTGCAAAAATTTGATTTATAAAAATCCTCTACTTTAAAAAAAAAAAAGAACTCGTTGATATTCCAAATACTGAAAAAATACTTCTCTTTGTAATTCTTTCAAGAGGATTCAAATCCACTGTGTGTCGTTGCTGTTTAGATATTCGTGACAGTTTCGTGCTACCGAAAACCTATTTCCTATCGCACATATGTTGACATAACTTACTGCTCCTCGACATCCGGAACGCATGTTCAGCTCGTATGTCTTTAAGACACAATTAAAATATTTTTTATTGGGCACAAATAGTGAACACATTAGTGCAAGCTTATACGTTAGGGACAAATCACAGATAAGGGTATATAAGCAGATCTGGAACGAAGGCAGGAGAACCTCCTGCTTAGAATCCCCATATCTGTGGTAAATTGCGTAAAGATTCGTTGAAAACGTACTTTTTTTTATAACGTTGCTTCTTCAGTCTTATTTGTTATGAATGAGTATAATATTCAGGTATTTTTCAGAATCTATTATTTACGTAGATGCACATCATTCTATTGTTTCCTAACGGCTAACTAACTAATGCCTTCGCGGTCAGTTTTCAATGCCGAAGCATTGAGGAGGCTTCGCAGGTGAAAGTTTTCTCGGAATCCTTCGCTTCAGGACAATGGTTTCGGTGACGTCAGGCTTGAAATTTAGCAGTGCCATCTCTTGTTCTGTTTGTCAGACTAAGTGGAAGTAAGATTGAGAATAGTGCCTCTCAGCGCCTCTTAGCGGATTATTACAAAACTTCTTGCGAATGCGGATTCTCAGCAGGAGGTCAGTGAACCGGTTTCCTGCCTTCGTCCCAGATCTGCTTATATACCCTTATCTGTTGACAAATTGAATACAGTTGAGTGTAGAAAAACACTGAGATCCCCTATTCAACTTAATATTTCAAATTACTGTCATGCATATACGAGCCTTTGTTTGTGTGTGTGTCTTTTGTTGTATGCACTCGAGTATACGTAGGATAGACTTTTATTCCCGTATGTATTTTTATTTTTATTTGTAATTTTCTCTATAATTTTATATTTTTTCTTTGTTTTCAATATTTAACTTTTCATGTAAACATGGCTAAGTGATAGAAAATGCCACAAAGCCTTAATTTCGTCAATATAAACAAGATGTAATAAATTATAATAAATAATTAAAATAAGAGATTGACTTGAATGCTCTGCACCATGCTAAGTATCTTTGACAATCTTTTATTTCTCTTGACTCAGATTATCCTTGTCCGTTATTGATTCCTCTCTACCAGTCACCTACAATCCTTTAGTTACGATTAATCTGCTTCATCGACCCGCTGTCTACCTTATATTCCGATATATTTACGTATTTCCAACATTTGGCAAGTTTCCTTTGTTTACTACCTTAGCAATACTGCTGGTGACATATGCTAACTCCATGTTACGCATAATTCATTTCCTTTTTGTTCTTAATTCATGATCTTACAGGTTTCTTCACGTCTTGTGTTACTTGTTTCTTATTTACACCTAATTTTCTCTTTCGTAAATACGAATGCAGCCAATATCTTTCTATTAAGCTGGAAGCACACTGAGCGTAGTAAAGGTTATGGAAGAGAAATTCAATATTTAGATATTAAAAAAGGTTGCACAGTGGAAAATGAAGGCTAGGTCAGGACTCGAACCCTCCTGAATAGCGTGCCAGACCCAGCTCTAACTACACCTGATAGACGTACATCATGTTTGTGTAATTACATATTTGACTCTAGTATGTAGCCAATCTAAAAGTAGAATGAATGTACGATAGCAGCGCTACTAACTTCCCTATTTTAGGAAAAAAATTACAGACAGAGAGCATATATGAATGTTTAGTTGGATTCAATATGGCGGACGTCAGCTTGGAACACACCAGTATAGTTCCCCCTACACCATTTGTACCCAGCCAAACCCCTTTACATTATATAGGAAAATGTCCATGATATGAAAAACTAAATATGCTGACCAAGGCTGACCTTCTAGCAAGGTCTTCTTCAGACTCTGCACCAAGTACAAATGTAACAAGGTACAAAAACAGGACGATAGACTAAGTGAATGGATCCACCTATATATTCCCACCTTTGTGAAAAAGAAAGGTCTGGTGAGGTTTCCACCAGTCCGGGCCCGTGTCCAAGATTACGCTTCGTGTTTTCGTGTGCAATGACGTGATAGCGGTAAAGTGAATGCATCGCTTGAATGTGAAGCCACGTGAATGACGGACCGACAGTGTTGCAATATTCGGATATTAAACACCAGAGCAAGAACAATATCTAGGTAAGAATGTTTACCATAGCCTGTGGAAAAGGAGATGCGATAGACACTAGCGCCGTCAAACGGCTGACATTGTTCCCTGTCTGCATATTGCAACAATAGCACATAGATTTGGAATTCGTTTCATGGATAAATTCACCTCTTACCGTGTTTTTAGTTGGTAGTGAATGACATGCTACAGTTACGGCCACTTCTGGGTTGTAGCTATTCCATTGAAAGTACAAGGGTCCGTTACAACCCAGAAGTGTCCGTGACTGTACAAGAATGTTTTCCATCCTTTCAAGGAATTAAGTTACTAATATAAAGAAACGGATGTAAATCTGTATGTTGTTTGTAAATTTATATATGGTGAGAGATATATGTGTGAACATCAGCGGCGGCGATTAGGGGGCGTGTGGGGCGCTTGCCCCTCCCCGCTTTTTGCAACTTCTCCCCCTGCACTATGCTAAATCTTATTTACCAAGGGAAAGTAGTCTTTGCCCCCCCCCACGTCAGTTTTGGCACCTTGCCGAGTCGCCACCACTGGTGAAAAAGTGTTATTGTTTACTACCCACGAAACGTGGAGAGTTAAAATTGGAATCTCTTGTTCCCGACACCAGTAAGGGACTAACTTTGTGACGACCTGTACAGTCAACGGCAAAGATAATGGTAGGCAAATTGTCCATCCCTAATTTCATTACTTTTTTTATTCTACATCTTGTGTTGTTTTAAGGAATGACACAATGTTAATACGAAGCAGGCATTGTTCTCTGCTTATTGACGTCATTATTTCAATTCATTGTCATCACATTGAGTAATACAGACCGAATGAAAATGTTGGTGGACAAATCGCCTACTATTTCTTTCGCCGTTGGGTGTACCAATTGGTTAATTTATTTAATTTTAATTCGCTTCTCTGTTCCTTTTGACTAATCGTGAAGATGAGGATGAGTGATGATATGATGAAATTGATGAAGGGGCACTCACAAAGAACACCCATGCCGAGATTCGAACCCGGGATCCCGGGCGTCACAGCACGCTGTGCTAACCATTCCATCAAAGAGTTCGGCACGACTTGTGTCAAGTTAAGCATGTAAGTGGAAGACCTTGCACTTTTTATTTGTCCCGTAGTGTACAGACAATAAATAAGAAAACAACAAAATTGAAAATAATGAGCGAAATAATAAAAATATTATTTTTTCTTTTAAATGTTGAATTTTCGATAATTTGCTTTAGGACATTGCGGACTCATCCTGTGGGTGTCCCTGTACAGTCACCAGCAGCAAAAACTTGATTCTGAAATCTTCAATTCCCTGTATGGTGTCGTGTGTGTTGCCTAATTTAAGGGGGGGCGAACTTGCTACTGGGAACTTTCCTAATAGAATTCTCTCATCGTCGTAGAATCAGGCAACACAGATCACAGGAAAGTGAGTATTTCATCTAGGTGTCCGTTTTCAAGCACAACCCCCACCTGCCATGCTGTGCCTGCAACTTCCGCCATAAATTGCAAAGGTTAAAAGTCGAAGAAATGGGGCTACTCCCAACCCTCCCCCCGAAAAAAACATCCTCCCGCCTTGAGATTGAGTTGTTCCACGCTTCATAAACCCTTCTCTCGAATGACCTATAAAACATGCTTCGGAAGTAGGGGGAGGGGAGGGTAGAGAGGAAAAGGGTGGGGGAGAATGAAGCAAGAAACTGCTCAATATTTTAACACTGAAGCTCCCTAACTCAGCCGTTGAAAGCTTTCATTGTTCCCATCGCCTCCAGATGGCAGGGCGAGCGGTATATTTCCTTTCGATTTGCAAGATGAAGAAGAGGAAGAAACTTTCTTAATCTGTGTAAACGAAAGATAGAGAGACAGATTTCACATATGAGGAATGGGAATATATCATATAGCGTTAGATAGAACGGATGTAATTGGAAAGAAAACCAATGTCTCGCAGAAATAACTAGTTGGAAAGAGAATGGGATGATGTAGAAATCACTAAAACGTCATTCTTATCTTGGTTTCTCTCACGAAAACAATGAGGCTTCTAACACACACACTAAACCTAAACCAGGATTCATATTGCTCTTAAAACTGGACGAAAGGAAACGACACAAATAGCAATACTCACTTAGTTCAACTCCTCCAAGGCAAGTGAAGTAGCTTGCATTCTTTGACCGTAACTCTTCACTCGCGGAAAGGCTATACCTCGAGCCCAGGTAGCGACGTCAGTGTTGCCATGGCAACTACCGTAAACAGCTATCTTTGTGTGCATGGATATTGCTTTCCCAGTCAAAGCTCTGAACTTCTGGATGGATCGGTAAGGCAAAACTCTTCTAGAGGGCGCCACCACGTCAACAATGCACAAATACGTTTCTTTTAATACCAATACACGTGATGATAATTTAATAAAAACATTTTGTACATTAAAATATGGTTAAGTGACACTTCACCTGAATAGCCGCAATGGAAAGCAGTATTTCGCAACCGAAGAAGAGGACCTTAGGAGTCATAAGTCAATATGATCACACAATTCGTATCATTTGGGTGAGATGAGTCAAGGCAAGGATACTATATACCTTTATGGGGGAGCAGGAAAAGGTTTATAGTATCCTTGCCTTGACTCATCTCACCCAACAGCTCGTTAGGTGCCGGGGCTTGCCCCGAGTTGATAGCTTCCTGGAGATGAGGCCTGTTCGAAAAGGTTTGTAGTACAGGAAGACCTGGGCTTTCCATATCTGCAAGATCATATGGTATCAGAGTTCAGGAGGTTACGGACAAGTATTGGCGTTCGCACTAACCTCATTATCCTTAAAATTGGCCAGGAAAACAAAAATTGCTTTTCTCAATCGCCTGTCTGCTTCCAGCTAAGACTACTCAATGGCTTGCTCAATTCATTACACTGATATATCTCCACTCACCTCGTTTTCTGTCCTACTGCTCTACCAAAACAAGAAAGCATTGCTGACATTTGCAATCGTAAAATGGGTTCCTAAACCGGCATATTCGTTTAAATAAAGAAATAAATTTTAATGGCCTCAATTAGAGAATATGGGTATTGCTTAACGGTATGTTGCTGTAAAGAACCAAAATATTAACTACTAGGGCAAATCAAAAAGTAAGTTATAAAACAAACAAGACACATTAGAAAGAAAATAATTATTGGAGAAAATTGCATGAACATTTAACTTTTTTCGACATAGTCACCAAGGTATGCCAAGCACTTTTCGAATTGTGTGACGAGCTTTTTAATTTCTTGTGTGTAAAAATTCCGTCCAATTTAAATTAAGTTGACTTTTGTGATCATCGGTTAACAATCTTGGCACCCAGTGAGAACACAGTTTACTATACACCCAACTGGTCATGAATCAGCATAGACACACTATTGTATGATATGTTCAGTTCACTTGCAATCTCTTTAATTTAATTTTTGGTTGGCAAGGGTGATTGCATTCACATGCTCCGTTTTGTCGATAGTGTTCCAGTTGCAGGCTGCCCAACACACTGTTCGTCGTTCACGTTCGTTCTTTCGAACATCTGGCAATTTTCGCTCCGATTATGCCTTCGTGTACACAGAAATCGGACGACGGAGCGCAACTCAATGTTGGACGCCACGCCTCAGTACGACGCGCCATACTCACACTGTGACTACTCGCATACTAAACCAGCTGAAGCACGGCTGCTTCTGGGGTGTACAGAAAACATTCTAGACAGTGTTGCCACCAAGCGTGATTATTTTCTCTCTTTTAGTACACGAACACGGCTCGGGTGTAACTTACTTTTTGATTCGCCCACGTATGTCGATTTAGGAAACCCAATCATTGACGTATGTCGATTTAATGAACAACGCCACATAGCAATAAGCTCATAAATCTATAGACACCCACATCTTCACAACAAAATAAATACATGTTCGGAATCGTTATTCTATCTACAATAACATGATAAAAACTGTAAAACTTTACTCACTTTTCCAATATGAATATACTGTAAACCCTCGTTAACACGAATCCCAAGGGACCGAAAAATCAAGAGTTCGTGTTAAAACAAATTCGTGCTCACCGGCGACTCAAAATTTATTGTTGCAATATAGTTCTTTCTACACATTAACCATTTACAATACGTATTACGGTATGTATGTCATCATAGATAACACTACTACAGTAATTAACTTTTTAAAAAAGTACTCGTAGATCATTTTCTGGTGAAAAAATTCTGTATATTGCGCTGTCGCAGACGGGAACGCAAATGCCTTGTAACTTCATGGACAACTGTACTTATAGCTTCCGTAAAACTAGCAGTCAATTCGGATCAAGCTCGTACTGGCTACGTATTAAAGAATAGAAAAACACATTTGAACACATTGTTGATCTGAATCTGTTGGTTACAATACTGTATAAGTTGATTGTTGGCAAGATGATAGAGGTTGTTGAGCGATTTCTTACAGCAGAGAAACGACAGAGGAACAAAATAAAAAAAAAATAAAAACTTTGAAAGTTCGTGTTAAATGAGATCTAATGACGCAACGGACTAAAAAGCAGTTCGTAATTCGTGGTAACCGAAATTCGCGTTAACCGATAAAACATTCTATAAGATATAATACATCCCTGCCGGGACCAACATTTTGTTCATGTTATCCGAGTGTTCGTCTTAAGCGAGTTTGTGTTAACGAGGGTTTACTGTAGGTTTGTACTGTAGTACAAAAATCTCTCCCTGCAGAAAGAAAACCGTCACCAACGGTCGTTTCGCTGCTGGCACAATATCTTGGGAGTTCAAAGAATAGTTTCCCTGCTACCGCACAGTGGCAGCACCTCCGGCTGTGAAATAGTGGTGGGTCGTTTTAGGAGCCCTATGCCAGTTTTGGTGACTTTCCTATTATATGAAGAGGACTAAACTAAAGAGGCAAATTGAGAGAAGAGGGGGAATTATACGTAGAATTGAAAATCTAACACGTTTCAGGACAGAAAAAAATAGTCAATTAGATTAAAACGTAAAAGTGCAATGAACCCAAACGAAACAAACTCTAAAAGAAACAGTGTTGCACCAATAACGGGTCCAAATTGATCTTCGTCTTGTTGATTGATTTCGTTAAATATGCTATCATAAACTAATGCAAAATAAGATAAAAACGTTGAGAACTGAAACTTCTTGAAGGGAATAAGAAATGACTGCAGGTAAATTTCTGTCGTAGTAATTGGAACAGAGAATGTAGAGATAATAAAGGAACAAAAGTGTCCAGGCAAGAAAAAATAAAAAGTAACAACAAACTTGAGGTCTGAAAACGGAGATTTTAAAGAAAGGAGAAGTAAGATAATTGAAAGTCAACAGACTTCTAAGTAGTGAGAAGTAAGATAGAATTGTAACATATTGAGGGAATATAAAATAAGAAAGAACATTTTAAAGAACTTTTTTGAAAGTATGAAAAATGCGTTAAAGATCAAACAACAACGGAAATTTGACAATAAGTGAAATGAAATTAAAATTGATCATAACCGGGACGTATTGTTGCTACGTAAAAGTAAATAAGAACGTAGCTAAAGTTATAATAGTTTAACGAGATAAAAGACGACTGGGAAAAGTGTTTCTTGTTACTTACTCGCCCCTTACCATTTCCTTCTTGTCTTCTCTTCACTTTCTTCTGTTCTTACTCACTCCCTCTCGATCGCTCTCTGTGCCTGCCTATACTCTCTCTTTTCCTCACTTCTGTCATGAAATCGCAAAAAATAAGAAGTGATTGATTTTAGGAAATTAATGTCAAGAGAACCATTTTTATAAATTACTAGCAGATTACCCGGCGTTGCCCGGGGAATTTTTTATCCCAATCTTCTATTAGACAGGAAAATAAGGAATTCTAACTATTGTAAAATGTAACTAATTCTATTTACTGGTACTGAAAAGTATAAATACAGTACCTATACATATTATAAAGTAAAATCGTTTACAAATTCACTATAATATCCAGATTTTAACAGACGCAAATGTCGCCAATTAGCTTAGCGACTCCGAAAACTATGGATTCGACACCAATGTAGGTCATTTTTTGCATTTAATTTTTCACCCCCTCTCACCCCCGCCCTGCCGATAGGTGATGAACTAGGGAGTTGAACGGCATTGGGAGTGTCACTATTCATCTTAGCGACCCCGACAACTATGGATTCCACACTAATATCGGTCGTTTTCAATTATTTCTACATGTCGCCCCTTCCCACCCCCACCCCTAGTGGTGTCTTATTCCCACAGTATTTCTTTCCGGATTGTAAGTCATATAACCAAGTTTGGTTGAAATTGCTCCAGGCGTTCGAGAGTTATGCCGGAACAAACATACATACATACATTTTTATATATATAAAAATAAAAATAAATAATACATATAATAGAAGATAATGATGTAGTGACAACAAAAAAAAGAAAAATTGTAAATAAAAGAAAAACTACATGTAGATATAATAAAAAAATAAAATAGCAAAATATGAAATATCATTTTTATATTTTACGTCGTTTCTATATTTTTCTACGGCCGCCCTCAGTATCAGAGTGGTTAGCACTGCTCTCTACGACGCCAGGAGTCCCGAGTTCGAATCCTAGCCTGACTATTGTTTGCCAGTGTCCCTTAATCAATTTCATCATATCACCACCCATCCTCATCGTTGCGATTAGACCAAAGTGGCAGAGAAGCGACACTGAACAACAAATCAAATAAAATCTGATTATGTATGCTAACTAGGACGGTGAAGATGAATGATGAGTACCTATGGTGGCGATTGGATTCCAAAATAAAGGGGGTAAATAAGCTGCATAGTGCGGGGGCAAAAGTGGGGGTAACTGCCTCCCCCTAATCGTCGCCACTGATGAGTACATGATTATGATTTGATTTGATTTTTTAACGTTGCTTTTCTGCAACTTTTGGCTAATCGTGACGAAGTTGAGTGACGATATGATGAAATTGATGAAGTTACAAATAACAACCATGCCCAGGTCGGGATTCGAACCCAACTGCCTCTGGCATCGTAGCGCCCAACCATTCCGCCACAAAGGTCGGCTAGATAAAAATTGATAAAGAAATCTCTCAGAGACAAGAGATTCTAATTCAACCTCTCAATGAACTCTGTCACGGAGGCGGCAGAGTATATAAAAAGAGCCTAAAAATAACTAGAAAACAACCAATTTAGCGTTTTTAAGAGATGGTACAATCTCAAACCATACATGTAGAGTTCCAGTTCGTCGTGATACTTGGGACTTGTAAATGTGGCGGCCATGATTAATCCCCGTCTGCGTAGTTATGGGAAGAATTATGAAGAGATTGGCAACGCAATGCGTGTCCCAGTGAAAGACACGCACCGCACAGCGGGCGATATTTCGGGTTCTGTGGGTGGGACCATTTAAGGAATGCGACGTCGCTATGCGTAACGAAAGACGCCTAGTATCGCGAGGTGTCATGATGTAAGTGCTTCATAAAAAACGACCGAAGCTAAAGACGTGGATGTTTCCATTCCGTATGCGTTAAGGAAAGGAATCTTGTTTTCTTCATCCTAACGTAACATCTCGAGACAGGCCGGAAGTTCAACTCAAGATGGGAATTTGTGTTTGCATTTACGTCTCCTAACATCGCTCTGCCGTTTCTAACCCCCTAGCATCCATTCGGCGGTAAAAGGGTTAGCGCTTTTGCCTTTAGTGCAAGCGGTCAAAGTTCGATCTTCAAGGGAAACCTCAAAATTTCGTTGTCAGGCCAATTCTCTCTTACTTTCCTAATAAAAAAAGCACAAATGTTGATACTTTACGTCTGTTATATTTGCATCAGCCACCGTAATAACGACAATTCGCATCCTTTCTTCCCATGGTCCGTGGCGAAGTGGTCAGCACAGCGTGCGATGATGCCAGGGGTCCCGCGTTAGAGCCTGGATGAGCATGAATGTTCCTTGCGAGTTCCTTCTACAATTTCATCATATCTTTACCCATCCTCATAGTCGCTATCAGCCAAAAGTTGCAAGGAAGCGACGCTATACAAAAATCAAATCGAATCGTTTCTGTTGAAAAAGCGAAGGAATCCAAATAGTTTTAACTTCATGAAGAGTTCGTAAGAAATTCATATCCTGGAGCCTCAAATGAAAGGAAATAATGCAAGCATGGAACTTTTCTATGCTTAATAAGCACCAAAATATTAGTTCAATCCATTACATTATTAAAACAACCAGGAAACTGATCTACATGTGCAGTAAATAAATATCTTCATATGGTAATAAAATCAATGTTATTTAGCATTACCTTAGCGAATCGTGGTATGTAAACTCAAAAATTTCTGCTTTAATTTTCCATAGTTTACGTATACAGTAAAACCTTGTTAATCCGAACTATTGTGGGAGATAATTTGACCGGTTTAACGAAAGTCCGGATTAACTGAAATAACCTAAAAGAATAGTAAAAAGTGCATTAAAACTCAGTTTATAGCAACAAAACACGTTTATTATGGTGTATTTAAAGGGCATAGGCCTAAATACACTATACAGTACAGTACAAAGTGTGCGGGAAACATAATGTCATCAGTGGTTGACTGCCTTTTCTTTCGGAAGTTCTCTTGTTGACTTCTAGCCACTTTCGAAACCTTACACACTGCTTTTTTTTTTAGGGGAGGTGGCTTTTCCCTGTCCAGATTAAGCGAAGTAAGGTTTATCGGGATCAGGATTAACGAGGTTTTACTGTATTCGATTTTATCACATATTTTAGTTATTTTTACATATGATTTCCATATTTTCAAACATTTTCCGACATACATTCCATATTAATGTTATTGCTATACTTTTCTCCCTCTTGTGTTAAATACCAAAGGTTTTCCACTCATCTGAATTCCGCTCGTTTTGCAGTCCCTATTCACTTTAAATCTTCACATTGTATGGTATGAAAACACAGCTTTGTAATCCATTGTTTTGGTAACAGAAAATCAAGCACATTTCGTATTTTAATTTAGCATAATGCCATGTAGCCAACATTTTATTCAGCTAGGTAAGCCGCTGCTGAATAAACATTGCCATTTTTCCCAATTGTAAGTCCATATTTAATTTCACATTTTGACTAAAATACCTAAGTATATATTACATATCTAACACCTTTTAGTGCATACATATCCTTTCCATAGGCGTGCGAACGGGGGGGCAATTGTCCCCCAAATCATGGCCGTCCGCAGATTTTTTTCCACGGAGGGACAAGCAAGGTATTATTTTTCCAGGGGGCATATTACCCCGATAATAGTGTTTACCCCCTCAAAAAACAACACTTGAGTTTGAAATTGCATTAATGCAATTAATATAACTGAAATCAAATTATACGTGTGAAATATATATATTTTACGTTGACATTCGATTTATAAGGGGGAGGTGTGGCCATCCTTGTCCCCCCTTCCGTCCAGACGTCCATGTCCCTACATTATTATACTTTCACCTAGAAATTTAGTGCAGAGGAATCTTATCGTCGTTATTAAACGATATTATACTCTTAAAGAAAATTATGGATTTTCAAGCCAATACGGGGGAAGGGGGTGCAGTGCCGCAACCACAGGGGGCAACAGGCATTGCCCCTCCACAACCTTTGACGGAAATTAATTATAGGGGGACAAGGCGGTCAAACATTGAGGTAATAGAAAGCAAGACTAGCAGAATCTAAGAATAGCAGGGCTAAAGGATACTCAACATGGAATTAGTTTTCATGTCTATATCTTGCATCATTTCTTCCAGAGGGTGAAGAGCACCTGCAGGGGGCACAGAGGGGCAATTGCCCCCCTCGATATCAAATTTTATACAAATAAAAACACACTTCGCCCGCAATATCTGCTTTTCTTACAGTCCTGTCAAGTTCAAAGCCGTAGCTAGGGGGCGGCGTGAGTTGGCCCTAGGTGGCGAACAAGATAAATGAAAAAATTGTAAAAGAGAAAGCCATGGCACCCCATGAAATATTTTGTGCCATACTAAATCAATATTGTTTGCAAAAATTTGGATCTAAAACATTTATTGCTCGCTTCGCTCGCAATTTTGTTTCTGTAATACATTGTAAATTACCAGAGAGAGACATTATAACTACTAAGTACTTCAGACATACATACACACACACACACACACACACACACATATATATATATATATATATACCTAGGTATATATATATATATATATATATATATATATATATATATATATATGTATATATATATATATATATATATATATATATATATGTATATATATATATATATACACACACATATATGCATACACCCATCATTGCAATGAAACTAGAACAGTGAGATAAAATGATTTTTTTCCTTCCCGACTGAACTTTCATCAAGGCTTTTGCCCCCCCCTTATCAGAAGGTCTGCGCACGCCTTTGATCCTTTCCCTGTTAATAATCTTTTGCAGCATGCAATACGACAATAAACTTCCTCCATAATTAATTCCATTATGGTAAAAACAACAGAGACAATACAACAATTATTACCTCGTGAAGTATGTGATGGATCATATATCATGCTCTTATAGCATTTTAGCCACAAAATGAATAGAAATGTTGACATAGACTATAATAGGAATATTCTGTCCAGGAAATCTCTTGAGCGAATGAATGAAAACAAGTATCATCGAGCTAAGTTGTTTGCTGCAGAGTGTACTGCTTCGCTCCGCCAGTCAATTTCTCCCCGTCTCTACCGTTATGCGCTGCCTTGCTCCAGAGATTCCCGGGATAGAGAGAGAGAGAGAGAGAGAGAGAGAGAGAGAGAGAGAGAGAGAGAGAGAGAGAGAGAGAGTGTGTGTGTGTGTGTGTGTGTGTGTGTGTGTGTGTGTGTGTGTGTATATATATATAATGGATAAAAGCAAGGAGGGCCAAAAGGGCTAAGTAAAAATCAAAGAAGGTAAAATGAAACTCACCGGACAGTAGAAAATTTTTGAATTTTTCTACTGTCCGGTGAGTGTTTCCTTTTACCTTCTTTGATTTTCATATATATGTATTGGAAGAATATAACTTCTTGGAGAAAATGGTATTAAAAATCATGTTTACAACCCTTTCTATTTCCTTAGTTAAATTAATAATTGGTACAATACTGAAAATATTAACGTATTATATCTATGATATCAAGTTCTCTTCTAAAACTATATTATTTCTAACAGACCTACTAATCTTCATGCACAGACTCTATAAAAATATGTATGATTACATTACTGGCATTCTCCACTTACATTCCGGTGTTGGGGTAATCTAACTTGTCTCGTATTCTTGAATCGTCGATATAGCAACACTTCTTTGGGAGGTTTCTCGAATCGTCGTTATGGCAACACTTCTTTGGGAGATTTCTAGAATCATGGATATGGCAACACTTCTTGAAGGGTTTGCTGAATCGTTGGTATTGAAACACTTGGTCGAATCACAGATATGCTTAGCGGATTCCTGGAATTGTTGATATGGCAACACTTCAAGACGGAAAGGAGTTGGACGGACTATTCTGAAACAAATGCTAGAATCCGCCGCAACTGCCTTCCCGACGAGAAGTGTTAGCAACACTTGCACACTGCTATCTCCTCTGGGTCAGCTCTCTCTTCGATGTTGCCCTTCCGTTGAACGCAATGAGGAACATTAGAGGCAAAGAAGAAGAACATAGTCTTAGAACAGTTTGTATGAATAAATCACTGGCGAATTTAACTGGACAGCATGTAATTTGGGAATCTGCCGTATCCACTGTGCTTTTCAAAAAGAAACAGACATCGCCAATATTCTGTAAAATCGAAACCGTTAAATACACACACAAAAACGAATTCAAGACTTTGCGTAGAGCAATGCTGAAAGTTGGAATCACTGCACCGAGTATTGTGTAGCGTGACCAGTTGAACAAGTTTGTCGCTAGTTCTGTGGGTAAACCTTATTGTGATCTGGGATTAGCCGTCCAGCAGACGACAACATGTCACTTACACGTTGGCCACCGTCCGGATCTAACACCCAATGACTTTATTTCTTTCCTTCCGAGAGACTTTTTGTCCTTTCACTTCTTTCAAGCGTACAGGCTATGAAACAATGCATCACACCAAACTGATGTAAGTGTTGATCAGGATGGATCCACAGTGTTTTCAAAGAATCGTACACAGGGTTCACCCAATAATAAACAACCATGTGCATACAAGCGAAACACTGATCTCTGGCCATGTGTGTTATTTGTGAGTGTCCCTTCATCAGTTTCATCATATGATCACCCACTCCCATCTTCGCGATTAGCTAAAAGTGGCAGAAAAGCGAAGAACAATAAACCAAATCAGTCAATCTATATTCACACATGATACATACTTATAGGGTATCGACGTACAATCACAGATACTTCTGGGTTGTAACAATGTCACAATGTACATGGAATTGTTACATTCCAGAAGTGTTCCTGACAGGCGCCGGGAGAGCTTACAAAGAACACTGTCTGAAGCTCACGTTGCAGGCGTAATTGTTGTTGCTCGCTTATCAGTACAGTTCTGCATGTCCTAGCGTTCAGTGTAATTTCTCTCTGCTTTTGTAAGCAATTTATTATTTATGGGTAGCCCCTAAAAAATGGAGTCTACAGAAACACTCCCCACAGCATGGATGAACTGAAAAACAATATAAGAACAGAACTTACAAGAATTACGGAAGATGAACATTTGAGTGTCAATAAATATTTCATCAAAAGATGTCTGGAATGTATGAATGCAGATCGCAACCAGCTTGAACAACTCTTATAACTTAGTTTAGTACTCGTTATGCAATATAAATATTATTGCCTCCATGCTAAATATGTGTGTAAAAATGAGCGAGACGTTACGGGACGAATATACCGGCATATGTGCCATGCCTCGCCGTTCTGCAGTCAGACGCTATCTCGGCCCCGAGCCAAAATGAACGCACTGCACTTGGTTGCTTTCATGCATGTTACGTTGTGTGTGGGTCAATTCATCATCATCTAAACAGCATTCCTCCTCTTGTGAGCCTCCGCGATGGCGCAGTGGTAGCGTCGCCGCCTTGTAATCAAGGGGTCACGGGTTCGATACCCGGTGGAGGCACATAGTAATTCGGATCCCACTTTAAACTGTAGGTCCAGTCCCGATTAGCCTTACTGTGCATAAAGTGGACTTAAAACGCCATATCAATCAATCAAAACCATGCCTCCTCATCGTCACGACTACTTAAAGAAGTAAGATAAGCGACTTATTTTCGGAAAGTTCTTATCATTCATTTCTGGGAGTATCCCATTGTGATGGATTAGAACATCACATCAAAGTGCAGGAACAAACAGGCTCTGATTGGTCGGTTGCACCCCTTTCCCCTCCCACCCTTTGTTGTCCTTTAAACCAATTAGACGCGTCACTTGTTGCCAAGCGAACGGTAAGGGAGGAGAACGTGTAGATACTCTGTCGTTCCACAACACATCGACCGCACACCACACACGCACTCGCGGGGGAGTCGCATGCACAAGATATGTAGTATGAACAGCTTGGGTGATCGGCTTTGATGCTGGCTGATTCGGTGGAGGGGCATGGACGGGCCTCATCCCCAATGTACGAATTCTATTTTTTTTATTTTTGAATATGTATTTCTTTTGTAGGAGATTAATAGGTACACATTATTATCATGATTATTCATACTTCATACAAACTAGTTATCTTTCTGAGTATTCACTGTTCCAGGAAATTAAGTGGCAGTTTGCAGGGAATTTCTTGTGTGTGGAGATTTTGTGAATTGATATGCTTACCAGTGTTGAATTTAGCCCCATTCCTCCGGGCGGGGGGATATCGAACAAGTGTTGTTAACGGTCCAGAAACCAATAAATTCTATAAGGTTCTATTGGGTTTCGTAACAGGACCGGAACCTTTTTCTTCTCGTACAATTTAAATTCGGTCCAAGTCTTGTATTGTTCATTTCAATACGGTACTTGGACCGTATTTAAATTGGTCCCGAAAAAAGGTTCATGGACCGAATTGTAATACCTTTACAGATGAAAAGGTTCCCTGAACCCATTTACGCTTGCAGATTTTCTCCCCTGGACCGGAATTGAATATAAATACAAACATGTATCAAACTTCCCGGGAGAGAATGTCACAGGCAGCAAATTATAACACTATTAAAAAAATACTAATATTATTAAATTGCCTTGTACATCTATGTAATTATATTAAATTAAGTGTAAATTTCGGTAAGACTGCACAAACACGACATCACAATTCCACACAATTTCAAGAAGTTGAAATTCGTTAGAATAGAAGCTTATATTACACCAGGCCTGATTTACATGTGTCCATTATTAGATCCATTCATTATTTGAGTTCTAATTGCGAAAAGGATAGGAACAGTGCTTATTATTACGAAAAAGCCAGACATGTATGCTCCATGTTAAAGTGAATGAAAGAAACTCAGAGTGAATATGGTTGCCAAACGACTTAGCTGCTGTCCGAATGTTCTTTCAGGCTAGTGATATTTTCAGGGGAGGGACTTTTCAATTTCGCGAGGGGATGACCCTCCTCCTCTCGCAGGGCCCCCTGAATTCATCACTGATGCTTACAATGCGACAGCAGCAAGAAAGGGCCACTACATATCTACCAAAGCATCAGCACGTTTCGTTGCATCAACACAGCAAAAAATAACTGTATGAGACAAATTTCCCATCTGACACCTCTCACCAGCGAGTTCACCGAATCAGGGAAATAAAACGCTGTCCTCGGTTTGACCTCACTCAATTTTTACTTTTTAATCCATTTTTATCTATTACTTCATTTAGAAAACGTATTAGTCCTGAGTATCGTTATGCAAGAAATTAATATTTAAATCCCTCTCATATTTACTCAAAATTTTATACAGGGTGTATCACAATAGAGTAAACAACTTTAAGATTTTTTTTCGACTAAACTATATGAAATACTGCAATGATATCTGCAAGTTTCTATGAATGTCTACAATGGCTACCAATAACTACAAATGTTCAATGTGCCTTCCACCAGTTACGCGACACACATCCCATCGAAATTCGAGTTCTTGCCACACTTTTCCCAATAACTCCTCGTCTCCTTTAGCTGTTGTACATTCTGTGGCATAGTTGGCACATAGACTTTGTCCTTCACAAAGCCCGGGAGTTCTAGAGGTGTAAAGTCTGGGAACATGTGAAAGTCGCCATTTCTTTCAACGCCACAATGACTGTGTTTACAAAAGTCTTCCGCATGAAAACAAAACTTGAAGATTTGCTCACAATTATACAACAAACCTCATTGTTGTGTTTCAGTTAAATGTTTTAACAATAAACCTGATAATTTATTTACTCTATTATGATACACCCTGTATAACTTCCGCAAACAGTTCAAGCTTTTCTTCTGCATACATTTATGCAGCTTGACACATGCTGATGGTCGCGCAGGCATAGAGGAAAAAAAAACACTACACGTGACAAGCGAACGACGTTGCGAGAATTCTTCGTTAGAATCAGCTTCAATGCAAGTGACGCGAATTTGCTGCCACCGTTACCCTCTGTGCACCGCTCATACGGGTTCATTGCCCGGTGTATATTGTGATCTATACAGGGTGATTCATTGAAAACGTGTAAAAAGGAAACAGGTGAACAAACTAGAGACGGAGAAGCCAGCGTGCCGAGGTACGGAGCACCACCTCGCTTCAGTGTGGATGTTCGCAACGATTTGGATGCTACCTTTTCTGTTCGCTGGATTGGATGGAAAGATTCTATTCCCTGGCCTGCGAATTCGCCCGACCTGAATCTCCTCCATTTTTCGTCTGGCGGTATCTCAAATCACTTGTTTATGAGACAGACGCCAGTGGATTACGACATGGAACTAGTTGTTTGAATTGATCCTGCTTGTGATGCGATTCGTTACAACACAGGAATATTTTTAAGGGTTTGACAGAATATGGTACACTGGTGTCATTCTTGCATTCTGGTTGATCGTCGACATTTTGAACAACTGTTTTGAGATACTCCATTGTACACTGTTAACACCTGTTTGTCAATGCTATTAAACTAGTTTTCAAACGTCAAACATGTAACTCATATACGTAAATCAATGTCCAAATGTCGCTACCCATTGTTCGTCAGCAAAGCCCATACATGTAACTTATTTGTCATTCCTAAGAACCATAATACATACTAGAACTCGATATAATTCTGCCACTATCTCGTTTTGGTAGCTTCTCACACCCTAGGTCCCCTATCTCAAATCGTTCAGTGGTGCATCACCTATTTCCTGTTTAATTTTTGCACGATTTTACTGAATGATCCTGTATATTGCATGACTGACGAAATATGGAACCCCTTGTAATGAAGGGGTACCGGGTTCGATACCCGGTGGAGGCATCTAGTGGTTCGGATCCCACTACAAACTGTAGATCCAGTCCCGATTAGCCTTACTGTTCATAAAGTGGACTTAAAAAACACCAATTCAATAAGTTCAACCAACACATGTGCACCTTATATAAATACATACCTTTTACTCCTATTTAGCCTTACGTTTCTCATCCTCTAACTTCTAACTGAGTTAATGTCACTAATTTCAAAAAGTAGCTAGTTACAGTTAATTCTAACACTTTAATTGTTACATGTAACAGTATTGCAAGATATTTGTTACTTTCCTCTGTGCCCAACTCGCGTGAATTGACAGACATTAACTTTCCTCCTTAAAGAAAAATCTGGATTCGCCACTGACGCCCTCTGTCTTCTATCATAAGTATCTCCTAAACGACATGCGTGTGGATCTAAAGACGCACTAAAGTGCGTGGGAATGCGACATAAACACAATCTAACACACCCGCGACGCAACGAGACGAAACTACCAACAGATAGACACTTTAATGGGTTTTTTTATTCAGCGGGGAAGGGGAGATATATATTTTGTACCAGAAGGAACGACTGAAATACAGAAATTTTCCTTTTTATATCCCGAAGCGATACACGGTGGATTTCGAGAATCGATTGTCTGTTTGTATTCAAGTGGACCCATCGCCAATATTTTTACGATGCACACTTGGTCGAATTCCCTATTCTCCGCAATTGAAATATGAACCGTAAGGGGCTCTACTGGAAGATGGGAGGCAATAAAATATTCTATGCTCAAGGTTCCATGACGTACCGCTGTCTTGTCTGAATTTATTGCAAGGTTTCCGCCAGCCCAAATAAGGATCACGCTATCGTATGTATCCTGAAAGGGTATGCAATGCTGCATGCGTGGAAGCGTCTAAATTGACAGTCGTTCTAGGGGCGTTCGAGAATTTTTATGTTTGCATATTACGACCAAGTGCTTTCAAAGTACATCGAATAACTCGATGAGTTGTGTAAATGCAACTTCCATAATCACGACCCTTGCAGATAGGGCAGTTCAAAATGGGCCCCTTCTGTCTGTTTATTCCATTATTGTATTTTTATGATAACAGTTCTTTTGTGGAAACGTCTTCGGGTACTGGCACGGGATGCATCATCTTACTACCACGCAAGTATTGCTCCTCAGAAGACCAAAAACATATATGGCACTGGCAACCATGGGAGTTATACACATAGGATAGATTTATTTTTAAGACTCGTGGCTCCAGATATACATAACCTTGCTTAAGAAAGGTGTTCTTGATGTCTTTTAAAAGCCGAGACGTTAGTCGTATGCAAAGTCCTGGATATACAGGGTGTCCGAAATAGACCTCCTGATTTTTAAAGTAATGTTATTACATTCAGAATCGTAGATGTAGATAACGTATTTTATGGAAGTGCAATGTTCAAATTCAATGTGTGCACCATTTACAGTCCTACAGAAGTGGAACAAATGCTCCATTACAGTCCACACTCGGGCGAGCATATCTATAGGGATTTCAGCGATAGTTGTGGTGATTCTTTGGTGCAGGTAGTCAAATGAATGAAGTTCTTTCTTGATGCACAATATACGAGGGTTATTCTTTAAGTAAGGTCCGTTTTGCAATAAAAACGAAGGAAGTAAATGTTTTTCTAGAAACCATTTATGAGGAGGGTATCCAAAAAGTCGTAGTTAAAATGCTTATACCGGCAAGGAAATTATGTAGAAAAATAGAGAAGTGTATATAAATTTAGAAAATAAATGGTTTCTTGAAATACATTTACTTACTTCGTTTTTATTGCAAAACAGACCTTACTTTAAAAACAACCCTCGTATTGTACGTAACCTCAAAAGAAAAAAAAAATCATTGGTGTAAAATTGAGACTTCTTGATGGCCAATTCATGTAATCTAGTCCGGACATAAATTTTGCTAGGAATTGGTTGCATGGCTTAATGAAAAGTTTAGCATGTACAGTAATGGGAAAAAAAAACTTCCCCCGTACAGCCTTAATACCAAAAGTCTTATGGGGGGAAGTGTTTCTTTCCACGACTGTACAATTATGTGACGTTGATGCTATCTGGTGAGGAATGTGTGAAGTAAAATTTGCTTGCGTTGCTTCACGATTATGCTTCAACACAACTGTATGCTGCAACAAAAATTATATGTTCTTGTTCGAAATCCCGGAGCTCTTTTTCGGCACGCTCTATATAGGGCATGACTACCAATGAGAATGTTAGGAACCATAAAATAAAATGAGCTAGCAACACTGAATGTTTTCTCTTTGTTTACACTTCGTAGTGCCCGTATCGATGCATTATTGATTGTGTTGATTGACTGTCCATGGGGAAGAATCGGGGGGGGGGGGAGCTAGGTGGGTCCGATTTCCAAAGGGGATGGGCGGGTGAGGTGCAATTCTCTGCATGGTGCGTGGAAGGATCTGACGTATTTTTGTCGGTTTGATTCAGTTTGTGTTTGTGTTCAGGCTAATCGGGACTGGACATACAGTTTAAAGTGGCTTTGTCGGAATACATGAATGATGGAAGGATAATGTCTACAATGACTCCAGTGGCTAACGTTGTAGCCTTGTAATCAAATAAACTGGGTTCGATACCAACATGTGAACATACAGTGCATTTTATACATAATGGTAAAAGTTACTCGGTACTTTGAAACAATGTGAAGGAATGATGGTGGATGTGAAAGTAGGGCTCCACACATTTACAATCTCGGCCATTTGTTGAGGTGATGTAATCAGCACCAAGCTCCGGCTGTAGGTAAAATATTTTCTTTCTCCGTTTCTGTAAGTTTTCCTCTATTTTTTTTACTTGTCCTTTTTTCTACTATTGTTTCACTATATTTCTCTCTCTTTCCCTTTTTCTGTATGTCTTTTTATCTGCATTTTTCTTCCTGCTGTCCCCTCTCTCTATCCTCTTACTTATGTTTTTAATCTATTTTCTATTTTCATCACTCATTTAGGGTTACCATACGTCCCATTTTGACCGGGACAGTCCCGTTACAGAATCGTGTCCCGGTCCATACCATTAGACAAACACTATTTGTCCCGTTTTATAGAAGTCTAGGACTTATCTTAAAAACCAAGTCTAACTTTGATGCTAACATTTCATGCTAGAAAGATGCATTGTTTTGTACGTGTTCCGTTGTGCGTGGAGCAAAATAACCATGCAGCTTCTTTGCGGAATTGCAACAAGGAATTTGAAGTTCCTGCGTCTTGACACAAACTCAAAAGAAACATCTAGAGTTGTCTGTCTGATATTTGGGTAAGGTTTTCGGGGAGATTTATAAACGATTGATAAAGTATAAAGCTGCTGTCAAGAAGATTGGTTCTTCTGGTAAATACTTCTGGCATTCCTCAACTCCAGCGTAGGACTAACATCAAAGGTTCATCAGAAAAGACGAGAAACTCTATATAAATCATAGCAAGATTATAATAATTAATACCTTTTGACAATGGCAGATCATATATCGTTTATGACGTATTTATGCGATCCATCCTTTAATAAATAATAACAATACGTTAACAATAAAAGTAATTTTATAATTAGGCCTAACCGATTTTTTCAGGATGTCCCGTTTTTGGGTCAAAATATTATGGTCACCATACTCATCAGTGGAGGCGATTGGGGGGGGGGGCGAGGGTGGGCAGTCCCCCCTTTTGCCACATTTCCACACTTGCCCCTGGACTATGCTAAATGCTAAACCTTATCTACCAAGGAAAAATTAAGTGTCCTTGCCCTGCCCTCATCCCGTTTTGGAACCCAACCGCCGCCACTGCTACTCATTTATCATTTCTGCGTGTATATATGTTCCTGCTCCATAAATATTTGGGTGGATATACCAGTGGTGATCCCCGTGCGGACACACACACACTCGGAAATAGACAAGGAAATAGAAATTGAATTAAAACAAACGTTAGATCAACGTTTAACGGGAGACAGATATACGTTGCATACTTCACACAATCAGTCCATAGTTTTCCAGGCACAGACGAACGATTCTCTATTTATGCCTCCGCACTGATTCAGTGACCAGAGCCCATTAGTAATAATTAAAGTGAAATCTCGATTTAATGGGTTTTGCATCGACGCATTACGCACTTACGGTTCGTCGCTTTCGAGCTGCAATCACAACGCATACCCCCGGAAATTGGCTCCGCTTAACCAATGCTAGTGCAGGAATACAACTGCATTCTGGGTTAAATAACCTTTCCTGGAATTAGATTTTTGCAGAGGCCGTTTCAGAAACTAATTTGGGCAAATATATTTCCCAGAATTAATTTTTGTCGCATGTTAATTGATTGAGAACATTTTCCCAATGTGGCTTAGTCGCATACTCGCTCTCACGTTTCCCCACGGGCTGGTGCTGGCAACAGTGCATGAAGGTGAACGTGCGTCAATGAACCGTACTAGAAGCCATCATTAATAGTGGTTTCTCTTATCGCACACCTCTCTTAACAACTTTTCCGTCAAGCTCCGCCCTTCGTTTTCTGACGTCAGATATTTCGTTCTTAGGTTAGGTGTGCTAGGTTTCTTAGCATAACCTTTTTGGTCAAATCCATAAAAATTGCAGTGTATTTTTCCTAGAGACCTAAACGTGACACGCCTTACAACGAACGTATTCCTATTTTACGTCAAACAGACGGGGCTTGACGAAAAAGGTGTTAAGATACATGTGCCATAAGTGAGAACCCCAATTACATTGCAAAGTTGGCAACACTTGACTCGTTGGTGGGTTCTGGCCGCGGATGACAGCAGGTAACTTAAATTCAATATCCAATATAAAGTAGGTTTCGATCAGATACGCAAAGTGACACGAAGGGACATCAAATATTAAAATATAATATAAAGTTGGCAACACTTCAGTCAACTATTTTTGTTGTTTCCAACTTATTATTAGACTTCGAATTTTAGGTTTTTAACCTAGTTTTTCCTTTTCAGGTAAATAATAAATAAGTTATATCAGCGTTTCATTAAAAAAAACTAAACAAGTGACGAAGTTTTACAGTGCCTATTTTGCTTGTTAGAACCTATTTTAGGTTTGTGTGCCTAAATCAAACCTTTCTTTAGGTTTTTATATTCTTTTTTAGGTTTTACAGGATTTTTATATCTCACAGAGGTATTTGCTAGGTTTGGTGGCGAAATAATTCAATGCCTGGCGTGTTTGAAACATGTTTTCTGTTGATTTGCCTCCCTCCAAGTATATGATGTTTATCAAAGCTTTAAACAAAACAAAAAATGTCTGATGTCACTGTTATCTGCAGACAGTGGCGGCGAAAGGGGACAGTTGACCCCTTCTTTTTACCTCTGCACTATAGACTTTTATTGCTAAGCCTTGCCTACTAAGATAAAGTAAACTGTCCTTGCCCTCCCCCCTTCCCTCCTCCCCATTCTCAGTTATGGCACCCAAACGTCTCTACTGCCTGCACAGTCCCAAGTACAAACTTCTGATCTGTATTGCCTGCTCACTCTCGTGTCAGTTCGGTCCTTGCGAAGTAATGTTCCAGAATTAAATTTCCTTTGATTGAATGATTTGGAGCTTTAAGTCCACTTTATGCACAATAAGGCTAATTGGGACTGGACCTACAGTTTAAAGTGGGATCCAAACCACTATGTGCCTCCACCGGGTATCGAACCCGGAACCCCTTGATTCCAATTTCACTACTGACTAAGTTTCTGTTGAATAATCAGCACATGAAATGATCCTCACAGACAATAGGTGGAATTTGATTGTTGATATCGCAAAAAGATTCATGGGGTAAATTTCTTATATCCGGGAAACGGCTGAAATTTGCTAGTTCATTTAATTTCAATATTCGTACTTACGTATTCTGCATTGAGAAACATTGTTGAAGGTGGCATTTCGCTTATTTCACGGAAAAAAGCTCTATTTTCAACATATCGAGTAAGTTTTCTTTGTTTCTTTTTGCCTTTGGTAGCACTTAAAATGGCGGTCACAGTTTAACTACCGTACTCGGAATGCAGTGTTTCCACCCCACTCCACCCAAAAATACCTACGTAGCCCCACAAACCATTGACTCATAGCCCCACGAACCATTTATACATACCCCTGGAACCATTTCCGGTAAGGTTAGGTTGGGTTACGTTTAGGTTAGAATAGTTAAAAATTGGTTTAGAAAAAAATGCATAGCCCCACATACCATTATCGCATAGCCCCACCAAGCATTGACACATAGCCCCACAAACCATTTGCGGAAACGTACCTTCCTTAGTTACAAAAACACGTGTTTGGAAACACTGACCAGCATTGTCCGTGATTGCGTCATCACACACAGACAATATCTGGCTGGAAGAAAATGTATGCAACAGCTTTCGTGCATCGGTCATTATATCGAAAAATAGATTATTTACCGGCAAAATTCAATGAACGATGCGAGAACACACTTCCCCGCACTTCCACAACTATAAAGAAACTGCATTCGGTAAGTAATTTCTCCTGAAAATTTGAATAAATATCCATAATCCACTGTATTGACAATGAAATTTCCTTTTAAAAGAAATATATCAAATTTGTACCTTCCTCTCATAGATGGCAGCAGAGAATTATTAATTTTCGTTGATTACAAAATACATGTAAATATAGGAGGTTGGCGATTATTTTAAGCTCTTTTATAAACGAT
The DNA here is from genome assembly GCF_977018435.1 of Lepisma saccharinum. Classification (NCBI taxonomy): domain Eukaryota; kingdom Metazoa; phylum Arthropoda; class Insecta; order Zygentoma; family Lepismatidae; genus Lepisma; species Lepisma saccharinum. The sequence goes on from NC_139244.1 coordinate 39,849,441, forward strand.
AATTACTGCAAAAGACGTGGGAAAGCAGTATTGAGTGTTCCATTTTATAATAATAATAATTGACAGATTCATTCCAGATCTACACGAATGTATAAGAACAAAAATGCAATAAGTTCTAGTAAGTCGCCATTTGAAGTAGAAAAAATAAATTAAGTTCGGTCGTATTCATCTTTTTATAAACATGTTGCAGAAGTTTCAAAGTTATTAAGGGGATAGATGGGGAACGAATGTATTTTCTCGACTGACCACAGAGTAGCGCTGTCCCACAGTCTGAGGTGAACTTTTGTTTTTCAACAGCTGGTTCGAGATCTTCCTTACGTAAAGCCATTGAACTTTCCTCAACACGGAGTGTTACGCGCTGGACACTGGCACCTCTGCTTCAAGGTCGTACTTGTCGCAAAATATGTTGAAACTACACACAACTATACTCTGGCCCGGGAGTGTGTGGCAGAGGCGCAACCATGATTTTCTGTCGGGGGGGGGGGGAGGAAGTACCAGGATAAACGTACCGATAATAATAATAATAATAGCAGTAGTAGTAGGAGTATCAAATATATTTTTTATATTTTTATCCTCGTAAATTACGCAAAAAAGGGGAATAGAAATCGGTGCTAAAGCATTTGTGTTGGAACAAATGATTTGAATTTTTCTTTTTCAAAACTTTCGATTTCATAATGGAAAACAAGCACACAAACTGTATTTTTGAAACCCAGAAACTGCTTGATAAATGCAATCCGAATATAATTCATTTTGTACATATCACATGTATATCTTTCATGCACGATATATGTTATACACATACGCAACATGGAGCGACGTAATATAAGAAAATACATATGCAACATGCTAACACTTAATTGTATTCGTATTCAAAGTTTCTTTGATGCATTAGTACACAATGTATTTACATTACATAATAAACCAACAGCAAAAAATATATAAATTGTCTCTCAATTTTGTACATTCCCTTTCCTCAAAACAATTCTTCATGCATTTAGGCCAAAATCAATTAAGATAAGTCTTCCTTCTCTCTCTGGAAATTTACAACATATTACAGAAAATAATCACATATTTCGAACGAAGCGAGCAATAAAATTTTACGACTGTATTTAATTTGCATGAAATTTTAAACCAAGGGGGCCATTGCCCTTCTGTGCACCCCTACAGGTGCCTTTGGCCGTCAATATTTGCACCCTATTCCCCCCTATAATCGATTTCTGTCTAAGGGTGGGGGGTGAATGCCCCCTGCCCTCCTGTGGCTGCGCCACTGGTGTGTGGAGCAAGCGAACGAAAACAAGTCCTCTGCGCAAGTAGTGACGCTAGAGGGCTCGACCAATGAGCGTGTGAAAGGACAACGCGACCGCAGCTACCAGACGTTTGCAGCAGCGTGCACTGCTTTCCCGCCACCTCGCTTTCTCCCCTTCCATACCATTATGCGCGGCGAAGATAGTAGTTTCGAAACTATAAAGCCTCCACTTCGTGACATTAAAATTATTGCTTTCGTGCTTGTTCCTGAACGGCTGAGGTAGCTTTTACAGCAAATGCATGGTTAATCCTACTTTGTAACTATAAATATTTCTGCCTACACCCTTTTTTTTTAGGGGAAAGTGAAGCCAGGGGTGTATTTTCTTTAACGTGGCAATTTAAACACGGCGCTTTGCCTATAAGTTTTCTTTCGAAAAAAATATTCAATTTCCTTTCCTTTGTCATGCCGAAAATAACGATAGTAAAAAAAAAGCTATTTTGCGAGCCTATAAGTGATTAATATTTCGCTTACAATCGCGCGCGTCCATCATAGCTCACTTTGCGCTCACGTATCTACAAGCTCATTGGCTTTCGCGAGTATAATAGGCTGAGAAGAGGGGGAAAAAACAAGCGAGTAACGTTTTCGGTATGATTTCCCGTCATGCCGTAATTAACAAAGGAAATCTCCTACGGTGTTTCATTAATCGGCGGGAAGGACAAAGGACGGCGAAGAAACTCAAAACCGAATCGATTAAGTTGCAGAAAAACTGGCTACGCTTAACGGAAATTAAACGTAAGCGTTTAGCGTACAAGGGAAGGGGAGGAGGGGGCAAAACCCCCGCACGCAGGGGCTTCGCAATTAAGGATCCAAGAGCTAATTATGAAACACGCGGGGGGGGGGGTGCGAGTCTAGATGCAGGCCGTAAATGGGAAAGTTTCGTGCCAGTCAGCGAGCCCTGCCGTCGACACTTCAGACAAGAAATCCAATAGATGATTCAATTAACACTTGTCCCTGTAATGGAAATGCCATTACACCCCCCCCCCTCTCCCGGGTGCTTCTGTCTCTCTTCCTGTCAAAGACACCCCCCTCCTCCATCCCCCCCACTTCGATTTGATCGAAGCGCGAACTGCCCTAAAAACCCATTAATTGCTGCTAACGAATCCAGGCTTGGCATTTTTTTTGTTTGTTTGTTCGGTTACGAGTAAGTATCTCCTATAAGGATTGTCTACTTGTAATCCATCAGCTGGTGTTACGGGGTTCAATTCTCGGGCAGCGCACTAATGTTACGACAATTACGTTACTAACACGCTACTGCAATTATATGGCGAACTTTAAAGCTACAGTTAAACTCCTAGAACGTAAGTAGTGTTACTCTGTGTTACCTTTATCTTGAGACACTTTAAAAGTAAACGTAGAAATACAAGGGTTGGATAAAAAGTAATGGCAACACTGGTATAATTGGTACTTGACTGTATTGGCAGAGGAGCACGTGTTACATCCCTTCAAAGTAATCGCCCCTCATCTCTACGACCTTCTGTCACACGTATGGAAGGCGTCGTACACCGTCAGCGCGTTCATCTCTGTCGATGTCCCGCAGTGACCGCCCTATAGCACGTATGATGGCTTCGCGCGTGTCGTAGTGCTTCCCGCCCAGTGGTTCCTTCATGTTGACAAAACGGTCGTAATCACACGGTCTCATACCGGTGAATACGGCGGATGTTCCAGTACCTCCCACTACCAGTTATGCAGGAGCGCCGTCACAGTGTTCGCAGTGTGACACCTTGCATTGTCAAGCAGGATGATGGGACACCGTGCCGTCTCTTCCTTCTTCATGCGAGACGAAGGTGGTGTTGCAAGAAGGTGCAGAAGTAGGCTACGTTGACCGTCTGCCTGAGAGACGTTGTTCTTCTTGCCTAAACATATTGTTAGGGCGCTTGCACTCTCGTCCTTTGCTTCAGAGCACTGCTGTTTTTGACTGAATAACATACAATCGCTCCCACTCACTATACTTCCTCGTCTGACATTCCTTTATCAGCCACGAAACGCTTGTGGCGCTGTGACTCACCCCTTTCACGGGACAGCAGTGTTGCCATTACTTTTTATCCAACCCTTGTATTAATGTACTGTCACAGGCATAAAAATGGGAAACCTAAACACACAACAATGAAATTAGGCGGGTGGCAGAAGTTAGCGCTGTTGCCACGTCGGAGCACAACCCCGTGTGTTCGAAGGTTTAAGAGAATCATGTAGAGTCGGTCTATGAAATTCGTGTGACACAAACTGACAGTGGTTGCTCGAAAGTTGAGGGATGACACGAAAGTGCCCCGGAGAGAGGTCTGTCTGACGTTCGAACTAGGCAACGCTTCCCGGTTGACGTTGCCACACAGTGGGCGACTTTTGTCGCGCTCTCGGTTTGCTTTCTCATGTGTGGCAACAGCGCAGTTCTGCCCAGCCGCCTATTTTCATGGAAGTGCGTTTAGATCCCGATATACTGGCTTTCCAGCAATGCGATGTGTGTGTTGCCTAACTGTACGGCGATGAGCTGATTTCAATAGCAACTTTTCAATAGGAAGTTCTATCGCAATACACATCGCAGGGAAGCTAATATTTCATGATTTGGGTGTTCCCTTTTTTCTTGCCTGTGGCTGTCAGGAAGTCCATGATAATACATTTACTTTCATGTACACAGTATTAGTAACTTGTGACTTTAAAGTGTAGAGTATCATTACTCTCAAGGCTAGAATATTGATAATACGTTACATTCAATTCAATTGAATTTTCCTTTATTAAAGGGCGAGGTTCAGCCTACGGCTGTTCCACCACCTAACCCCGATGAATACATATACATACTAAATGTTTGTGCAAAGATAAAAGTAAGAAACATAAAGAAGACACAAAAATAACATATCCAAAATTGAGAACAAAGGCTCGTCTACACACTAAAAAGAGGATTGAAAACAAATACACAAGAGATACACAAATTCATTTACACAATTGTGCCTTGTGTGATATAGAGTTAAGACTAATACAAATTAATATTATGTGTAAAAACATATAGAAAAAAGGTCTAAATATGGGCCCCTCTTTTTATGTTGTCATTTTCGGAGGAAAAGTTAACATGTCAAGCACTTGCCTTTCAAATGCATATCTATGAAATATATACTTAAATGTAATAGCATGCTAAAATATAGAAGGTCTCCATTTTTTTAAAAAAAGAAAAGCAATTTCCAAAAAAATGGTAAAATGATGTATTTCAAAATTGTGGTCTAAATATAGGCTACTAGTGGCAATATCACAAAAAGCAATTAAAAGTTTAAAAAACAGTCATTTATCGCTAAAACATTATAAAATTCATATTTATGAATAATCTGTTGTTTTGAAAATCACGCGGAATGGGAAAATTCGAAATTAAGAAAAACATCCTAATATTTGTTGAAAATGTGATCTCAACATTAGACCTCATGTCATATCCATATTTAGACCATCACGCTATTTTTATTCTTCAATTTAATTTCGCTCTCTGTGGTACATATTTCACAAACAAATCATGCCATTATAAAAGCCCACATTTGTTTTATGTACCGCTAATATCATAACCTATACAAAGCAGATGAGAATTCAGAAAACGCTGAGTTAAAACATACCTGCAAAAAGTTTTCGGAGGTCGCAATTCTATAACAGCGTCCAAGGCCGAAACTAACCACCACTTTCTCTTGCGAATTGGCGCTGCAACTTTTGTCCTTGACAGATAACCAGTTCCCATAGCCTCTGAGTAGTGTAATTGGGTTGTTTCAAAGTAACACTTGGTACGAGTGCTTTTTTTTTATCAATTGAATATCACTTTTTGATATATTTTGACAATTTTTTGTCAACGTTTTAGCGTTTAGCGATGTTTTTAGTACAATTTTCAATGCATTCATTTTTTTTCCCACTCACACTTGGTACGAGTGCATTTGTAGCCTCTTTTTTTATCAATCGAATATCAGTTTTTGACATATTTTGACAATTTTTTGTCTGTGTTTTAGCGCTTAGCGATGTTTTAGCAAAATTTCCCATTTTTCCTATTTTACACTTGGTACGAATGCTACGATCTTACGTGATATAACTTAACCTATTTTTTTTCTTACTTATTGTTTCAAAATAATACTTTGTAGGTATTTTTTTTTTATCAATTGAATATCACTTTTTGACATATTTTGACAATTTTTTGTCGATTGTTTAGCGTTTTAGTACAATTTTCAATGCAATCAAACAGATTTTTCCTAAGTCTTACTGTTTCCAAGATAATCCCACTTCCGGTTGCTATTTTGGATTTCCGAGCATAGGTTCTATTTATATTTTACTTACATATAGGCGTACATGACGAATCCGCAAACAGATTTTTCCTAAGTCTTACTGTTTCTAAGATAACCTCACTTCCGGTCGCCATTTTGGATTTCCGAGCATAGGTTCTATTCATATTTTACTTACATATAGGCGTACGTGATGAATCACCAAACAGATTTTTCCTAAGTCTTACCGTTTCCAAGATAACCTCACTTCCGGTCGCCATTTTGGATTTCCGAGCATAGGTTCTATTCATATTTTACTTACATATAGGCGTACGTGATGAATTACCAAACAGATTTTTCCTAAGTCTTACCGTTTCCAAGATAACCTCACTTCCGGTCGCCATTTTGGATTTCCGAACAGAGGTTCTATTCATATTTTACTCACATATAGGCGTACATGATGAATCCCCAAACAGATTTTTCCTAAGTCTTACCGTTTCCAAGATAACCCTACTTCCGGTCGCCATTTTGGATTTTTGAGCATAGGTTCTATTCATACTTTTTCTCGCGTATAGGTGTACGTGATGAATCCGCAAACAGATTTTTCCTAAGTCTTACCGTTTCCAAGATAACCTCACTTCCGGTCGCCATTTTGGATTTCCGAGCATAGGTTCTATTCATATTTTACTCACATATAGGCGTACATGATGAATCCCCAAACAGATTTTTCCTAAGTCTTACCGTTTCCAAGATAACCCCACTTCCGGTCGCCATTTTGGATTTCCGAACAGAGGTTCTATTCATACTTTTCCTCACGTATAGGTGTACGTGATGAATCCGCAAACAGATTTTTCCTAAGTCTTACCGTTTCCAAGATAACCCTACTTCCGGTCGCCATTTTGGATTTTTGAGCATAGGTTCTATTCATACTTTTTCTCGCGTATAGGTGTACGTGATGAATCCGCAAACAGATTTTTCCTAAGTCTTACCGTTTCCAAGATAACCTCACTTCCGGTCGCCATTTTGGATTTCCGAGCATAGGTTCTATTCATATTTTACTCACATATAGGCGTACATGATGAATCCCCAAACAGATTTTTCCTAAGTCTTACCGTTTCCAAGATAACCCCACTTCCGGTCGCCATTTTGGAGTTTTGAGCATAGGTTCTATTCATACTTTTCCTCACGTATAGGTGTACGTGATGAATCCGCAAACAGATTCTTGCTAAGTCTTACCATTTCTAAGGTAACCCCACTTCCGGTCGCCATTTTCGATTTCCGAACATAGGTTCTATTCATACTTTTTCTCACGTATAGGTGTACGTGATGAATCCGCAAACAGATTTTTCCTAAGTCTTACCGTTTCCAAGATAACCCCACTTCCGGTCGCCATTTTGGATTTTTGAGCATAGGTTCTATTCATACTTTTTCTCACGTATAGGTGTACATGATGAATCCGCAAACAGATTTTTTGCTAAGTCATGAATTGGAGGGTTCTATGACCACCTATATTAATTCTCGTAAAAGAACAGAAAACACACAAAAAAAAAAAAACAATACTGTGGTTACTACAACAAATAGTCTTCTTCAACCCCTATCCAACATCATCCTAACTAGAACCATGTAACTATCTGCCATCTGTTAGATGTTTTGTGAACGAAGTGGTGCTTTGTTTGTGTGTAAAAAAAATGCAATGCTTTTTGCACTTGGTTATCATCACCTAACATGTTATTAATTGTTTTTTAAAATTAATTACAACTGAAAACTAATAATTAATATTATCTAAAGTTACTAATTAATATTATACAAGTAATTGATATATTTTTTTTGTTCTTGTTGCTAGTGTTGGGTAATTATAATTGTTGCAAAATATAGCTCTCGCGTATGACAGTTTCTGAGTTTTGTTGGGTATATATAGACGAATCGAAATTTTACTTGCTATGTTAAATTGTATGTTAGGGTACATGGTAGGAGAAATCATTGTATATTAGAGCGCTCTTTTAATGATTTGCCTATAACTGCATACAGGCAGCCGTAAATTTAGCATAAAATATCCTGATCCTGTTTCTTCTAGCATGTGCGATGTTTGTTGTGGTGGGCTCATTGGGGGAAATGTGATTCTCCCATGATGTCATCTGACTTACTAGCATATGCGATACGAAGAACAGGTGTGTATGTGGCTTACTAGGATTAGGCTCATGGTAATGAGGTCCTAGTAGCTGAAACGTTGTCGGGGTATTTTGCATTTTTTTTAAAATTTTTTTTTTTTCAAATATAAACACGTTAAAACTGAACTGTCTCGGATTTTTGAGTTTTGTATTTGCCCTGAGAAAATTCTATATAAAATAACATACCTGAAAATTATATTCACAGTAGATTGATTTTTTTTTGAGTTTTGTAATCACCTCAAGAAATTCTATATAAAATAACATACCTGAAAATTGTATTCACAGTAGATTGAATTCTTGAGTTTTTGTAATCACCTAAAGAAATTCTATATAAAATAACATACCTGAAAATTGTATTCACAGTAGATTGAATTCTTGAGTTTTTGTATTCGCACACAAGAAATTCTATATAAATAACATACCTGAAATTCTATTTACAGTAGATTGAATTTTTGAGTTTTGTAATCACTCCAAGAAATTCTATATAAAATAACATACCTGAAAATTGTATCGCTATATACTAGACTTTTTGATTTCTGTGATTTTGGAGAAAGCAATGGAATCCACCACCAGTTTCAATCATAAAAATGATAAAACTGAATGTGTTACTTGCGAAAAATTAATATCTAAAACTAATATTAGCAAACACAGGGCAAGATGTAGCGAAACAGGTTCGAGAATTAATCGTTCGTTACCTTCTAAGTCTTGTACTCGATGCGGAAAGATGATCAGCATTGCACATTTAAGTAAACACCTCAAAATTTGCAAACCATCGACCGGACAAGCATCGAAAAGGAAAATCGATGATTCAGAAACGGAAGCTTCTACTTCCAAGCAAATTAAATTATCTAATGAACGCAAACCAATTAGATCTGCATTCAACGACCAACTCCAGGATTTATCATTTAAGTCAGAACCAGGCCGTGACATTCTAAGTTTCTTGGACGAAACAAAAACATCTGTACTAAATATTTTGAAAGATAAACTTGAAAACAACTCTATAAAAGTATACGTTGTTCTGTTTTCTGAATACGAGAAAGTTGATGGCACAACGAGTATTTTTTATCATCGTACAAAAAACCAGACTCTTCATTTGGCGGTCGTCGAAAATTTGGACAACTTCTATTATAAAGTTTCCAACGAACTGGTTAAGAAACACGACGATTTCGAGGCTAAAGGGTCGGGATGGTCTCTGTGTGGAAGTCCTCACACGTTAACTGTTTACGTGAACCAATTCTCGCCTCTTCGCGCTTCCAGCTACGTTCCTCTTCCACCGAACATTCAACACAAGAGGGCTGTGTTAAATATACAGAACAGCGATAACAAGTGTTTTCTCTGGTGTATATTGGCTGCACTGCATCCTGTTCATTGGTCAAATAATCCAGAACAGGTTTCTCATTACAAGCAATACGAGTCCGAGTTTGAAAGTGTAATGTCTGACATTGAATACCCGGTGACATTGTCGAATATAACAAAGTTCGAAAATCGTGCAGGAAAACGCATCGCTATTAATGTATATTCCTTTACGTCAGATAAATATCTCGTGCATCCCGTCAGGATAAGCGATATCGACGATGACGATGCTTGTGTGATTAATCTTCTTCTACTTTCAAACGAGGATGTTCATCACTACACGCTAATTCGTTCTCTATCACGTTTGGTCAGAAGTCAATCAACCAAGCATGCAAACAACATCGAAGTTTGCCCGAGATGCCTAACCACGTTCGACGATCGTGACCGACGTGATCATCAAAATCTTCATAGTCGTCAAATTGCTATCGAGAAACTTGCCGAACATAAAATATATTGCGGTGACAACAGACCGGCTAGAATGTTGATGCCCGAAACGAACGAAGTCGAAGAATTCAAAATGCACAAGGCATTGTTAGAACATCCGGCCATCATCGTCGCAGATTTCGAGGCGTTCCTCAAACCACTCTCCTACTGCGAACCGGATCCTGAAATTTCCTCCACAACGCCGTACCAGCTTCATCAACCTAATAGTTTCGGCTATGTTGTTGTGCGACGTGATAAAATAAATGAAGCATATATATACCGCGGGCCAAATGTAATCGAGCACTTCCTGGAAAAAATGGTGGAGGAGGTTGTGGTAATTGGTAGCGTACTGCTTACATCAAAACCGATGGCACCTTTAACTGAAAATGAACTTCAAAATTACAATTCCACTGAGGTGTGTCCGGTATGTGATCAAAGTTTCACTGATGAGAACAAAAAAATATTCCACCACGATCATTTCAGCGGAAACTACATAGGTGGAATTTGCAACACGTGCAATCTTAAAATCCAGAAACCTACATTCATCCCCATATTCTTTCACAACGGAAGCGGATATGATTTTCACCACCTGGTGAGACATCTTGGCTACGATCCGAAACGTATAGGTGTCTTGGCCGAGAATGAAGAACGCTACATTAGTCTCAGCAAGCAAGTGTCGATTCCGGGAACGAAAAATACAATCGAGATGCGCTTCCTGGATTCGTATAGATTTCTCTCTGCAAGTCTGGATGCTTTAGCGAACAAACTTACCGACGATCAATTCAAAATAACTAGAGCTAGTTTTCCCAACGTAGACATAGAACTCGTTAGACGTAAAGGGGTTTATCCTTACGAATACGTTAGTGATGGTTCTAAATTTAACGACGACGCTCTTCCACTTCCAAGAGAATTTTACAGCAGACTCAGAGAGAAAGGAATCACGGACGAAGAATACCAACACGCGCAACTCATGTGGGAGAAATTAGAATGTAGGACACTCGGAGACTACCACGACGCATACTTAAAATTAGACGTGACGATACTCGCGGATGTTTTTCAAGCGTTCAGGAAAACGGCAACGAATATTTATAAATTAGATCCAGCGTATTTCTACAGTCTACCGGGATTAGCGTGGTCGGCAATGTTATTCCAGACAAAGGTCAAGCTGGAACTGATATCGGACGTTGACATGTTACTTTTCATCGAAAGAGGGATACGAGGTGGAATGGTGCAATGCGTACAGAGACATGCAAAAGCTAATAACGTACACATGAAAGAAGATTACGATTCAAATCGAGCATCGAATTACATCTTCTACGCCGACGTTAATAACCTCTACGGACATGCCATGGTTCAGAAACTTCCTTACGGGGGATTCGAATGGTTAGATCCCACTTCGATAGACATTATTCATTTCGACGATAGCGAGTGTGGTTTCTTCGCAGAGGTAGATCTCCAATTCTCCGACCACCTGCACGACACGTTTTCGGATTTGCCTCCGACTCCCGAAATCAAATGTCCACCCGACTCGATTCAAGACAAGCTTTTGTTAACATTGGACCCTAAACAGAGATACGTTGTCCACTACAAGAATCTCCGGTTTTTGATTGGGAAGGGTGTTCAGATAGTAAATGTTAGAAGAATACTAAAGTTTAAACATTCCACGTGGTTAAGACCTTACATAGAAACTAACACACAACATAGAACGGCTGCCACTTCCGATTTAGACAAGGACTTCTTTAAATTAATGAACAATGCGGTGTACGGAAAGACCATGGAGAATGTTAGAAAGCACGTAGACGTGAAATTAATTTCCGATAAGAATAAATGTCGGAAGTGGATAGCCGATCCTAGATTCAAGTCGAGAAAAATTTACAACGAGAATTTGGCACTTTTCAATTTAGATATAAAATTGATGAAATTCAGAAAACCAATTTACGTTGGCGCAACGGTTCTCGACTTGTCGAAACTTTACATGTTCGAATTTCATTACGACGTGATGAAACCCTTCTACAATGATAAGATATCACTTTTGTACACGGACACCGACAGCTTCATTTACAGCATACAAACACCTAACCTATACGAAGACATAAAAAATCCTTCCATGCTCGAGTATTTCGATACTTCGGCGTATCCTCAACCCAACAGATTTGGGATTCCATCTCGTAACAAAAAGTCCTAGGTAAACTGAAAGATGAATGTAACGGTGATATTATTGTCGAGTTCGCGGGTTTGCGTTCGAAGATGTATGCCATGAGAACAGAGAGTAGCGTCACGAAGAAAGCAAAAGGTGTGGGCAAAAATACGGTGGAGAACAAACTCACCTTCCACGATTACATCGATTGCCTTTACTCACAATCGACGATACTAAGTATAGAACAAAGAATCCAAAGTGTAGACCACGTGATTACAACAAACGAAGTTAGGAAAGTAGCATTAGATCCGCATGACGATAAAAGATGTATTTTGTCTTGTGGAATCCACACGTTGCCTTGGGGACACTATCGTTTAGAAATTAGTAAAAATTGTGGGCAATGCAAATGAAAAAAAAATAAACTTAAATAACTATAACTAAAATAAAAAAAACTTTAACTGTCTCAAATTATCACATACACAATAAATAACTAGCAAGGACAATGAATCTCTTTGGTTTCCGAAAGCAAACAATGGAGACTGTACACCGCACGGCAGATCATGAATTTCTACCTTCCATGTTATCTGAACTCAACGATCTGTTGATCAATCAATTTTCGGAACGTTGCTCTTCTTGCTGGAACAGTGACGATTTCGGATTCGCGACGATCGACATGACGAGGAAACCCAACGACGGAAAATACAGAAACAAAATCAACGACTTTCTAAACGTTGCGACGTTGTGAGAAACGTTTCTCACAACGTCGCAACGTTTAGAAAGTCGTTGATTTTGTTTCTGTATTTTCCGTCGTTGGGTTTCCTCGTCATGTCGATCGTCGCGAATCCGAAATCGTCACTGTTCCAGCAAGAAGAGCAACGTTCCGAAAATTGATTGATCAACAGATCGTTGAGTTCAGATAACATGGAAGGTAGAAATTCATGATCTGCCGTGCGGTGTACAGTCTCCATTGTTTGCTTTCGGAAACCAAAGAGATTCATTGTCCTTGCTAGTTATTTATTGTGTATGTGATAATTTGAGACAGTTAAAGTTTTTTTTTATTTTAGTTATAGTTATTTAAGTTTATTTTTTTTTCATTTGCATTGCCCACAATTTTTACTAATTTCTAAACGATAGTGTCCCCAAGGCAACGTGTGGATTCCACAAGACAAAATACATCTTTTATCGTCATGCGGATCTAATGCTACTTTCCTAACTTCGTTTGTTGTAATCACGTGGTCTACACTTTGGATTCTTTGTTCTATACTTAGTATCGTCGATTGTGAGTAAAGGCAATCGATGTAATCGTGGAAGGTGAGTTTGTTCTCCACCGTATTTTTGCCCACACCTTTTGCTTTCTTCGTGACGCTACTCTCTGTTCTCATGGCATACATCTTCGAACGCAAACCCGCGAACTCGACAATAATATCACCGTTACATTCATCTTTCAGTTTACCTAGGACTTTTTTGTTACGAGATGGAATCCCAAATCTGTTGGGTTGAGGATACGCCGAAGTATCGAAATACTCGAGCATGGAAGGATTTTTTATGTCTTCGTATAGGTTAGGTGTTTGTATGCTGTAAATGAAGCTGTCGGTGTCCGTGTACAAAAGTGATATCTTATCATTGTAGAAGGGTTTCATCACGTCGTAATGAAATTCGAACATGTAAAGTTTCGACAAGTCGAGAACCGTTGCGCCAACGTAAATTGGTTTTCTGAATTTCATCAATCTTATATCTAAATTGAAAAGTGCCAAATTCTCGTTGTAAATTTTTCTCGACTTGAATCTAGGATCGGCTATCCACTTCCGACATTTATTCTTATCGGAAATTAATTTCACGTCTACGTGCTTTCTAACATTCTCCATGGTCTTTCCGTACACCGCATTGTTCATTAATTTAAAGAAGTCCTTGTCTAAATCGGAAGTGGCAGCCGTTCTATGTTGTGTGTTAGTTTCTATGTAAGGTCTTAACCACGTGGAATGTTTAAACTTTAGTATTCTTCTAACATTTACTATCTGAACACCCTTCCCAATCAAAAACCGGAGATTCTTGTAGTGGACAACGTATCTCTGTTTAGGGTCCAATGTTAACAAAAGCTTGTCTTGAATCGAGTCGGGTGGACATTTGATTTCGGGAGTCGGAGGCAAATCCGAAAACGTGTCGTGCAGGTGGTCGGAGAATTGGAGATCTACCTCTGCGAAGAAACCACACTCGCTATCGTCGAAATGAATAATGTCTATCGAAGTGGGATCTAACCATTCGAATCCCCCGTAAGGAAGTTTCTGAACCATGGCATGTCCGTAGAGGTTATTAACGTCGGCGTAGAAGATGTAATTCGATGCTCGATTTGAATCGTAATCTTCTTTCATGTGTACGTTATTAGCTTTTGCATGTCTCTGTACGCATTGCACCATTCCACCTCGTATCCCTCTTTCGATGAAAAGTAACATGTCAACGTCCGATATCAGTTCCAGCTTGACCTTTGTCTGGAATAACATTGCCGACCACGCTAATCCCGGTAGACTGTAGAAATACGCTGGATCTAATTTATAAATATTCGTTGCCGTTTTCCTGAACGCTTGAAAAACATCCGCGAGTATCGTCACGTCTAATTTTAAGTATGCGTCGTGGTAGTCTCCGAGTGTCCTACATTCTAATTTCTCCCACATGAGTTGCGCGTGTTGGTATTCTTCGTCCGTGATTCCTTTCTCTCTGAGTCTGCTGTAAAATTCTCTTGGAAGTGGAAGAGCGTCGTCGTTAAATTTAGAACCATCACTAACGTATTCGTAAGGATAAACCCCTTTACGTCTAACGAGTTCTATGTCTACGTTGGGAAAACTAGCTCTAGTTATTTTGAATTGATCGTCGGTAAGTTTGTTCGCTAAAGCATCCAGACTTGCAGAGAGAAATCTATACGAATCCAGGAAGCGCATCTCGATTGTATTTTTCGTTCCCGGAATCGACACTTGCTTGCTGAGACTAATGTAGCGTTCTTCATTCTCGGCCAAGACACCTATACGTTTCGGATCGTAGCCAAGATGTCTCACCAGGTGGTGAAAATCATATCCGCTTCCGTTGTGAAAGAATATGGGGATGAATGTAGGTTTCTGGATTTTAAGATTGCACGTGTTGCAAATTCCACCTATGTAGTTTCCGCTGAAATGATCGTGGTGGAATATTTTTTTGTTCTCATCAGTGAAACTTTGATCACATACCGGACACACCTCAGTGGAATTGTAATTTTGAAGTTCATTTTCAGTTAAAGGTGCCATCGGTTTTGATGTAAGCAGTACGCTACCAATTACCACAACCTCCTCCACCATTTTTTCCAGGAAGTGCTCGATTACATTTGGCCCGCGGTATATATATGCTTCATTTATTTTATCACGTCGCACAACAACATAGCCGAAACTATTAGGTTGATGAAGCTGGTACGGCGTTGTGGAGGAAATTTCAGGATCCGGTTCGCAGTAGGAGAGTGGTTTGAGGAACGCCTCGAAATCTGCGACGATGATGGCCGGATGTTCTAACAATGCCTTGTGCATTTTGAATTCTTCGACTTCGTTCGTTTCGGGCATCAACATTCTAGCCGGTCTGTTGTCACCGCAATATATTTTATGTTCGGCAAGTTTCTCGATAGCAATTTGACGACTATGAAGATTTTGATGATCACGTCGGTCACGATCGTCGAACGTGGTTAGGCATCTCGGGCAAACTTCGATGTTGTTTGCATGCTTGGTTGATTGACTTCTGACCAAACGTGATAGAGAACGAATTAGCGTGTAGTGATGAACATCCTCGTTTGAAAGTAGAAGAAGATTAATCACACAAGCATCGTCATCGTCGATATCGCTTATCCTGACGGGATGCACGAGATATTTATCTGACGTAAAGGAATATACATTAATAGCGATGCGTTTTCCTGCACGATTTTCGAACTTTGTTATATTCGACAATGTCACCGGGTATTCAATGTCAGACATTACACTTTCAAACTCGGACTCGTATTGCTTGTAATGAGAAACCTGTTCTGGATTATTTGACCAATGAACAGGATGCAGTGCAGCCAATATACACCAGAGAAAACACTTGTTATCGCTGTTCTGTATATTTAACACAGCCCTCTTGTGTTGAATGTTCGGTGGAAGAGGAACGTAGCTGGAAGCGCGAAGAGGCGAGAATTGGTTCACGTAAACAGTTAACGTGTGAGGACTTCCACACAGAGACCATCCCGACCCTTTAGCCTCGAAATCGTCGTGTTTCTTAACCAGTTCGTTGGAAACTTTATAATAGAAGTTGTCCAAATTTTCGACGACCGCCAAATGAAGAGTCTGGTTTTTTGTACGATGATAAAAAATACTCGTTGTGCCATCAACTTTCTCGTATTCAGAAAACAGAACAACGTATACTTTTATAGAGTTGTTTTCAAGTTTATCTTTCAAAATATTTAGTACAGATGTTTTTGTTTCGTCCAAGAAACTTAGAATGTCACGGCCTGGTTCTGACTTAAATGATAAATCCTGGAGTTGGTCGTTGAATGCAGATCTAATTGGTTTGCGTTCATTAGATAATTTAATTTGCTTGGAAGTAGAAGCTTCCGTTTCTGAATCATCGATTTTCCTTTTCGATGCTTGTCCGGTCGATGGTTTGCAAATTTTGAGGTGTTTACTTAAATGTGCAATGCTGATCATCTTTCCGCATCGAGTACAAGACTTAGAAGGTAACGAACGATTAATTCTCGAACCTGTTTCGCTACATCTTGCCCTGTGTTTGCTAATATTAGTTTTAGATATTAATTTTTCGCAAGTAACACATTCAGTTTTATCATTTTTATGATTGAAACTGGTGGTGGATTCCATTGCTTTCTCCAAAATCACAGAAATCAAAAAGTCTAGTATATAGCGATACAATTTTCAGGTATGTTATTTTATATAGAATTTCTTGGAGTGATTACAAAACTCAAAAATTCAATCTACTGTAAATAGAATTTCAGGTATGTTATTTATATAGAATTTCTTGTGTGCGAATACAAAAACTCAAGAATTCAATCTACTGTGAATACAATTTTCAGGTATGTTATTTTATATAGAATTTCTTTAGGTGATTACAAAAACTCAAGAATTCAATCTACTGTGAATACAATTTTCAGGTATGTTATTTTATATAGAATTTCTTGAGGTGATTACAAAACTCAAAAAAAAATCAATCTACTGTGAATATAATTTTCAGGTATGTTATTTTATATAGAATTTTCTCAGGGCAAATACAAAACTCAAAAATCCGAGACAGTTCAGTTTTAACGTGTTTATATTTGAAAAAAAAAAATTTTAAAAAAATGCAAAATACCCCGACAACGTTTCAGCTACTAGGACCTCATTACCATGAGCCTAATCCTAGTAAGCCACATACACACCTGTTCTTCGTATCGCATATGCTAGTAAGTCAGATGACATCATGGGAGAATCACATTTCCCCCAATGAGCCCACCACAACAAACATCGCACATGCTAGAAGAAACAGGATCAGGATATTTTATGCTAAATTTACGGCTGCCTGTATGCAGTTATAGGCAAATCATTAAAAGAGCGCTCTAATATACAATGATTTCTCCTACCATGTACCCTAACATACAATTTAACATAGCAAGTAAAATTTCGATTCGTCTATATATACCCAACAAAACTCAGAAACTGTCATACGCGAGAGCTATATTTTGCAACAATTATAATTACCCAACACTAGCAACAAGAACAAAAAAAATATATCAATTACTTGTATAATATTAATTAGTAACTTTAGATAATATTAATTATTAGTTTTCAGTTGTAATTAATTTTAAAAAACAATTAATAACATGTTAGGTGATGATAACCAAGTGCAAAAAGCATTGCATTTTTTTTTACACACAAACAAAGCACCACTTCGTTCACAAAACATCTAACAGATGGCAGATAGTTACATGGTTCTAGTTAGGATGATGTTGGATAGGGGTTGAAGAAGACTATTTGTTGTAGTAACCACAGTATTGTTTTTTTTTTTTGTGTGTTTTCTGTTCTTTTACGAGAATTAATATAGGTGGTCATAGAACCCTCCAATTCATGACTTAGCAAAAAATCTGTTTGCGGATTCATCATGTACACCTATACGTGAGAAAAAGTATGAATAGAACCTATGCTCAAAAATCCAAAATGGCGACCGGAAGTGGGGTTATCTTGGAAACGGTAAGACTTAGGAAAAATCTGTTTGCGGATTCATCACGTACACCTATACGTGAGAAAAAGTATGAATAGAACCTATGTTCGGAAATCGAAAATGGCGACCGGAAGTGGGGTTACCTTAGAAATGGTAAGACTTAGCAAGAATCTGTTTGCGGATTCATCACGTACACCTATACGTGAGGAAAAGTATGAATAGAACCTATGCTCAAAACTCCAAAATGGCGACCGGAAGTGGGGTTATCTTGGAAACGGTAAGACTTAGGAAAAATCTGTTTGGGGATTCATCATGTACGCCTATATGTGAGTAAAATATGAATAGAACCTATGCTCGGAAATCCAAAATGGCGACCGGAAGTGAGGTTATCTTGGAAACGGTAAGACTTAGGAAAAATCTGTTTGCGGATTCATCACGTACACCTATACGCGAGAAAAAGTATGAATAGAACCTATGCTCAAAAATCCAAAATGGCGACCGGAAGTAGGGTTATCTTGGAAACGGTAAGACTTAGGAAAAATCTGTTTGCGGATTCATCACGTACACCTATACGTGAGGAAAAGTATGAATAGAACCTCTGTTCGGAAATCCAAAATGGCGACCGGAAGTGGGGTTATCTTGGAAACGGTAAGACTTAGGAAAAATCTGTTTGGGGATTCATCATGTACGCCTATATGTGAGTAAAATATGAATAGAACCTATGCTCGGAAATCCAAAATGGCGACCGGAAGTGAGGTTATCTTGGAAACGGTAAGACTTAGGAAAAATCTGTTTGCGGATTCATCACGTACACCTATACGCGAGAAAAAGTATGAATAGAACCTATGCTCAAAAATCCAAAATGGCGACCGGAAGTAGGGTTATCTTGGAAACGGTAAGACTTAGGAAAAATCTGTT
This sequence comes from Lepisma saccharinum, assembly GCF_977018435.1. Classification (NCBI taxonomy): domain Eukaryota; kingdom Metazoa; phylum Arthropoda; class Insecta; order Zygentoma; family Lepismatidae; genus Lepisma; species Lepisma saccharinum. Next base: position 39,868,149 of record NC_139244.1, read on the forward strand.
TGGGGATTCATCATGTACGCCTATATGTGAGTAAAATATGAATAGAACCTCTGTTCGGAAATCCAAAATGGCGACCGGAAGTGAGGTTATCTTGGAAACGGTAAGACTTAGGAAAAATCTGTTTGGTAATTCATCACGTACGCCTATATGTAAGTAAAATATGAATAGAACCTATGCTCGGAAATCCAAAATGGCGACCGGAAGTGAGGTTATCTTGGAAACGGTAAGACTTAGGAAAAATCTGTTTGGTGATTCATCACGTACGCCTATATGTAAGTAAAATATGAATAGAACCTATGCTCGGAAATCCAAAATGGCGACCGGAAGTGAGGTTATCTTAGAAACAGTAAGACTTAGGAAAAATCTGTTTGCGGATTCGTCATGTACGCCTATATGTAAGTAAAATATAAATAGAACCTATGCTCGGAAATCCAAAATAGCAACCGGAAGTGGGATTATCTTGGAAACAGTAAGACTTAGGAAAAATCTGTTTGATTGCATTGAAAATTGTACTAAAACGCTAAACAATCGACAAAAAATTGTCAAAATATGTCAAAAAGTGATATTCAATTGATAAAAAAAAAATACCTACAAAGTATTATTTTGAAACAATAAGTAAGAAAAAAAAAAGGTTAAGTTATATCACGTAAGATCGTAGCATTCGTACCAAGTGTAAAATAGGAAAAATGGGAAATTTTGCTAAAACATCGCTAAGCGCTAAAACACAGACAAAAAATTGTCAAAATATGTCAAAAACTGATATTCGATTGATAAAAAAAGAGGCTACAAATGCACTCGTACCAAGTGTGAGTGGGAAAAAAAATGAATGCATTGAAAATTGTACTAAAAACATCGCTAAACGCTAAAACGTTGACAAAAAATTGTCAAAATATATCAAAAAGTGATATTCAATTGATAAAAAAAAAGCACTCGTACCAAGTGTTACTTTGAAACAACCCAATTACACTACTCCTCTGCCAGGCAGCATCACCCGTGAGCGCTGACAACTCCAAAACCCATATTTAAACTTCGCCCACATTTGGATCTTCTCCTCTAAATGTTCTTAATATGCAAGAAAGGCCGAAAGATCGTCAAGGGTTGGCAAAATGTAAGGGGGGAAGTAAACAAGCAAAATTGGATTGGTTTGATTTGGTGTTTTAAGTCCACTTTATGCACAGTAAGGCTAATAGGGACTGGACCTACAGTTTAAAGTGGGATCCGAACCATCATGTGCCTCCACCGGGTATCGAACCCGGGACACCTTGATTACAAGGCAACGACGCTACCACTGCGCCATAGGTGAGGCCCTACAAGCAAATGAAAATGAAAATACTTGTTTTTTGGAAGTTGGTTCGGAAATGAGATCTATTATTCGTGAGTGCTGGAACACAGATATTGTTCACTTAACAATAGAGTCCTTAGTATGTCTTCGAAGTTGTTGCGATTAGTGAGGAACGTTCACGCGTAGAATATGAGTAACGCATTATTTTCATGTGGATGGTAACAGTGCCAATATACTTCATAGAATAATGGTAACCATTCGTTTTTCTAAGGTAAGTAAAGTGATTTGCTATGTGAACTTATCCAACTCTACCTTATGCTTTATAGACAGAAATACACGCGCGTACACACACACACACACACACACACACCCACACCCACACATATCTTCTGCCAGGCATACTCGAAAAAAGGCTGGATATAATTTGAACTGACATTGTCAAAATCCACAATTATGTTGGATTAACGAAACAGGTCAGGCATCTTTCATCAGTTGCCACCTCAGTCGTGTGGTAGAAGGTTTTGGCCACATTAATACTTTCACTCTGGTCTTCCCGAGTTCTTCAATGTTTCCATTTGAAAATGTCAATTTTCTCAAAATTTCGGAGGGGGCTGTATCCCCTTCAGCCCCCTCTGCGTACGCCAGTGCTTACGGATATAATACTCCACAGTGCTTATTAGTCCAGATATTGTGAGCATGTATTAGAGACCTGTGTGGCTTCTGTGCGCTTTGATTACAATCTAGAAGTGGTGAGGCAGAGGGCGTGTAATGGCAAATAATCACATAAAGCTGAGATTTCTTGTCTATTATTGCTAATGTATTCCGGATGCAAATCGGAAGGAAACCACAAGATCATATTCAGTGCAAATTACATAGTTGTTGCACGATCTCGAGCAGAAATGGGTTGAAGTTGTTGATACATCAACTTGCAGCTCCAGCTGACAAACCATCTGGAAAGATGGCCCTTTGTTCGAGATTCACGAGCGATAAGAGGGAATTCTTTATCGGCAGTGCTGCTGAACAATGAAAGCTGTTTAGAGGAGACTCCCGCCCCCTCCGCCGTGCCATATCCAAATTTGATTGATTGATTGAGTTGGTGTTCAAGTCCACTTTATGCACAGTAAGGCTAATTGGGACTGGACCTACAGTTTAAAGTGGGATCCGAAACACCATGTGCCTCCACCGGGTATCGAACTAGGGACCCCTTGATTACAAGGCGTCGACGTTACCACTGTGCCCTCTGGGAGATCATATCCAAATTTCAATTTTAACTGTTGGGCCTTTCTAGAGTTACATACGGAAGGGTGAAGCGACTTTCAGCCCGAGCTGGCAAGGGTAAAGCGACTAACAGACCGAGCTGGCTAGGGTAAAGCGACTAGCAGACCGAGCTGGCAAGGGTAAAGCGACTTGCAGACCGAGCTAGCAAGGGTAAAGCGACTAGATGACCGAGCTAGCAAGGGTAAAGCGACGTACAACCCGAGCTGGCAAGGATAAAACGACTTGCAACCCGAGCTGGCAAGGATAAAGCGAATTGCAGCCCGAACTCTGGCTAGGGTAAAGCGACTAGCAGACCGAGCTGGCAAGGGTAAAGCGACTTGCAGCCCGAACTGGCAAGGATAAAGCGACTAGCAGCCAGAGCTGGCAAGGATATAGCGACTTGCAGCTCAAGCTGGCAAGGGTAAAGCGACCTGCAGCCAGAGCTGGCAAGGGTAAAGCGACCTGCAGCCAGAGCTGGCAAGGGTAAAGCGACCTGCAGCCAGAGCTGGCAAGGGTAAAGCGACCTGCAGCCAGAGCTGGCAAGGGTAAAGCGACTTGCAGCCCGAGCTGTCAATTACCTGGAAAGATTTTTAAGTTGACGGACGGTCACCACTGTCAATTTACCGTACTTGACGCAGCAATTATCATTAACATATACATAAAATACATAAAATATTCTTATTAATTGGAATTTTTCAGCACTTACCTACCAAATTAATTTAATAACATTGACCAGAGGAAACTAAACGATATTCCATTAGATGCAGTCAGCGTCAACTAATTGTGTTTGTCAACAAGGCTAGGCATGATCAAACTAACACAGTCGACGATTAAGCCACAATTTAATTATTAAATTTCAAGGACACACATTAATCAACGTTAACACCATTAAGTCTTGTTTCCATGATAATCATAAACTCAATATGCTGACCAAGGCAGAATTTATTTTATTTTAAAACATAAACTAAACGTTACGTTTCAACATTCTAGCAAGGTCTTCTTCAGACTCTGTAAAAAAATACAAATGAAATAAGGTACAAAACAGGAAGATATATATATATATATACACACACACACACACAAAAACACTCTCCTCCAAAAACAAGATTATTAGAAAGTTGTTTATCTGGAACTTTCCTTTCCAGGTGTTCCAGAAGATGGCCTTCTCCTGTCAACAGTTGTTTCACCTGACAGGCGATTTAGATAACATTTCCTTTCATCTGGAACGTGGTTGGACTCCTTATCTCACACCCTTTTTCCTTATCCTTTCTTCATTATTCCTCCTCCTTCGCTCTTGTCCTTTCCACTCTTTCTAACACGTTCTTCCATTCTTTGTTTTCTTTCAGTGTCCCATTCCAGTTCATTGTGTCTTCTTCCCCTTTCTTCTCTATTTCCTTGGCCTCCTGGAAAGGAATGTTCCAGATAAACAACTTTCTAAAATTCTTGCGTCTGGAGGAGAGTGAATTTTGTGTATATATATCGTCCTGTTTTGTACCTTATATCATTTGTACTTGGTACAGAGTCTAAAGAAGACCTTGCTAGAAGGTTGAAACGTAACGTTTAGTTTATGTTTTAAAATAAAATAAATTCTACCTTGGTCAGCATATTGAGTTTTTGATTAATTAACGTATACAGTTTAAAAAATAGAATGCTATTTACGAGTAAAATTGTTGGGATCAGGGGATCAACTTTGAAAAAAACAAATTTGCCGGGCCGCTCACGAAGGTTGAGAACCACTGAACTAGAGGCAGTACCGAGAATGGGACAGGCCACCTCACACACGAGAGCGAGAGAACTCAACACTCTAGAAGCTCGTGTTGCAAATACCTTAGTGCTGGAGGTGGTCACTGTGCTGCACGTTTGTGCATTTAAGCGTATGTTGACTTCCCAACATGCTGGAACTGGCTCAGCCTGAAGCGCCATGTTGATCCGAAAGTTTTTCACGCGTACCATCAAGGAGCGACCCTTAGGCGAGATGAAAGAATCTATATGGAAATAACCGTACGACCGACTCAGGCTATGGGAGAATGAGGTTGACAACATCTTTCCGAGTCTTGAGTAACCCTGATTTCCAAAGCATTTTCCCTGTGAAATGTAAAATTTTACTGCGACAGTGATGACGCTCCTCAAAATTCTTGCTAGCCAGAACAGTCTTTTATTGTTCTACCACAAGAAAACTGCTGCGAGGGCAGAATATTTCCACATGAAAGCATTACCCTCGCGAAAAGCAGGATTCGTTGCCCAAACCTCTACGTCCAAAAAGTTCGGATATGCACACTGCTTAGAGATGCTCAATTGGATTGAGATCAGGACTATGAGCCGGCCATGTAAATTCTTCCGCTGTGATATCTTCAAACAATGAAGGCGAGATACTTGATTTATTAATTTGTATCTGTATTATTTTACGTCCCTATTCTATCACTTTTGGCTAATCGCGTAGGGTGAGGGATACGCATAATGAAACATCCATGCAAAGCCCATGACTCGAAAGTGTATCCTCCAGAGGGTAGATATTGAGTCAGCCACTCTACGCACTTGCTACCAAGGCAGTTTACTTTCGTCGGAACAACGTGCGTTGTTGTGCAAGTGAAAGGGGCTTCCCGATGGTGTAGTGGTAGCATCGTCGCCTTGTAATGAAGGGGTCCCTGGTTCGATACCACCTGGAAGCGTAATGCATACTAGTTCGGATCTTACTTTAAACTTTAACCCCAGTCCCGATTAGCTCATAAGTGCATAAAGTGAACTAAAAGCAACAATTCAGTTCAATTGTGTAGGTGAAGGTAGTGGAAGAAATCAAACTGTTTCTATGGTGTGTAAGGAACATCCATTTTGATATGCTTCTTCTTTTAAATGTATCAATACAGAAATTAATCGACAGTCACCTAAATATGGTGTACAACTAGAACAATGGGACTGTTAATGAAATATGGTAAGCTCCATGAAAGAACTCTCAACATCACAGTCCCCGTTTTCACGAGCAATGGTTGAACATTTGGACGAGAATGGGTTCCCTGGAAATTCACCCCCAGTCGAAAGCCGTACTGGATACGCCAGTGGTCCGCGAGTTCCCTCCGACGCCAGGGCAGTAGCCAATTCCTCCCAGAAGCCAAAGGACCACCAAAGCAATTAATTGCCCTGGCAGAACGGAAGAGGCAGAGGTTGCCAAGAACCACCCTTCAACAGGTCCCGGCTGATTTGTTGGGGGAATAAGCCCAAGACAAAGGAGGGGGGCGCCACAGAAAAATAAAGAGAAAGAGAGAGAAAATGGAGAAGGTTTTTAGAAAAATAAAGATGCATAAGACAGAAAAAGAGAGGAAGCAAAAAGTGTTGCAGCCAGAGAAAGTTGTACAAGGAGAGAAGGGGAAAGATAACTAACACACGAGATTCCACACCCACACACACGTATTACAAGCTACCTTGGTGGTCGAGTTTATAGTGTGATCAACCTAGTAATCTCGACACCGAAAGATGTAGGTTCGAGACTTAGCATGGGCATGAGTATGCCCTTGCCTGTGTCCTTCCATCAAATTTATCTCATTCATACTCATCGCCACGATTAGCCTAAGAAGGAGAAATGTAAACTAAAATATATATATAAACATGACACGAAAATACACACATTCAAACCGAGAAATAGATATATGGTGAGAGAAAGAGAAAAAAGAAAATAATATATACATATGAAAAGAGTACACATAAATAGAACAGAAAGATATAGAAACGAGGAAGAAGAAACAAAAAGTGGCAGATGAAGAGGAGGAAAGCGAGACCAGAGAATTTATGGCGGGGACTAGAGAGAGAGAGAGAGAGAGAGAGAGAGAGAGAGAGAGAGAGAGAGAGAGAGAGAGAGAGAGAGAGAGAGAGAGAGAGAAGAGAATTAATACAGAAGATAGAGAGAGAAGAGAATGGATACAGAAGATAGAGAGAGAAGAGAATGGATACAGAAGTTAGAGAGAGAAGAGAATGGATACAGAAGATAGAGAGAGAAGAAAATGGATACAGAAGAGAGAGAGAGAGAGAGAGAAGAGAATGGATACAGAAGATAGAGAGAGAGAGAGAGAAGAGAATGGAAAGAGAAGAGAGAGAGAGAGAGAAGAGAATGGATACAGAAGATAGAGAGAGAAGAGAATGGATACAGAAGATAGAGAGAGAAGAGAATGGATACAGAAGAGAGAGAGAGAGAGAGAGAGAGAGAGAGAGAGAGAGAGAGAGAGAGAGAGAAGAGAGAATGGTTACAGAACATATAGAGATAGAGATAAGAGAATGGATACAGAAGGTAGAGACATGGAATTGTAAAAAGAGAGAAACCTTGAGGAAGGGATAGAAAGGGAAGGGCCAGGGGTAGTGAAAATGGGAGAGACATGGAGAGAGAGGAATATTTAAATAAAGAGGAATAGACAGATAGAATTGTAATGGAAGACCAGGGCCGATATAGCAAATGGGGATACCATATACGTAATTATGGAGATTATTTAGAGAGAAGTGGGGAGGTGTGGAACAATATAGAGAAAAATAGAGCCAGGGTATTGAAAGGAGAGAAGGAGTTGTTCAGTTGAGTTAGTGTTTCAAGTCCACTTTATGCACAGTAAGGCTAATCGGGACTTGATCCGGACCACTATGTGCCTCCACCGGCTATCGAACCCGGGACCCCTCGATTACAAGGCGACGACGCTACCACTGCGCCATCGGGGAGGCTAAAGGAGATAAGAAAAAAGAGACACGGGAGGATTAGAGAGAGAGAGATGAGAGAGAGAGACCTAGAGAAAATGTAGAAGCAAGGCCGCTCTGCAGCGAGTGCAACCACACGCACTGAATCCTCTCAAAGACCGCTGGACACTCTCCAAAGCCTCAACCAGCGCCCTCGCCGCATCTGTCCGTTTTGGCAAGCTCTCCCGACCTCCGGATCACTAAATCACACAGCTGCTAGTAAACTGCCGGACAAACGATGTGCCCGAAACATATGCAGCGCCGAAATGCTCCAAAATTTTTGTTCCAACTCGTTGGTGACCTAGTGGTGTTTACAAGCACCATGCTGGCTGCGAATGCCAAAAAATTCTGCTCCGCTTCCTGCGTGGTCGCGATTTAGCTTAATGTTGCAAGTTACAACATGTTTCCTCTGAAAAGCGGCGCTTTCGTAGAGGTTAAACTTTAAAGTAAATTTGTCTCGGTCGGCACCATGTCTTTTTCAGTGACCTGGTCTGGTTCTCTTCAAGGTGGACCTAGCATAAATTCTGAAATATTAAAATTAATCGTTCAAAAGTCACTAACGGTTGAAATTTATAAGCACACAAGCACGAATGGAATAGGTACAGGGTGTGGGAGAAAATTGAAAAATATTTTTTTTATATAGCTAATATCATGTCATGGAGTGTTACGATCAGGATACTCTTCAGAATTACAGCATTTTATTCCTCATAATCCCAGTCTATTCTTCAGAATTCCATCAGCATCCTGTTCCTCAGAGAATTCTGCATTCTGTTCTTCAATGAACCCTAGCCACCGTGAAACTGGTTCCTTACATTAAAAGAGGAACATAAATTAAGAGTATTAGAAAATAAAACCCTAGAAGAATATTTGGACCTAAAAGGGATTAGGAGACAGGCGAGTGGAGAAGGTTACATAATTTAGAACTGCATAATTTGTATTCATGTCCAAATATTATTACAATAATGAAATCAAGACAACTTAGGTGAGCAGGCACGAATGAAAAAGGAAAGAAGAGTTTACAGGATTCTTGTTGGGAAACCTGATGGTAAGAGACCAGTCGGAAGGCCAAGACGAAGATGGATAGATAACGTTGAGATGGACCTACAGGAAATCGGTACAGATGGAAAGGATTGGATTTATCTTGCCCAGGATAGGGACAGATGGAAGGCTTATGCTGCTGCATACATAAACCTTCGGGTTTAAGAAGGCTAGAGATTTAGTTGATAGTAATTCCAGCAAGCAATTCTTTCTTCAAAGAATTCCAGCCACAATTCCGTTCTTCAAAGAATTCCAGCCACAATTCCGTTTTTCCAAAGAATTCCAGCCACAATTCCGTTCTTCAAAGAATTCCGGCCAGCATTCCGTTCTTCCAAAGAATTCCGGCCAGCATTCCGTTCTTCCAAAGAATTCCGGCCAGCATTCCGTTCTTCCAAAGAATTCCAGCCAGAATTCCGTCCTTCAAAGAATTCCAGCCAGAATTCCGTTCTTCAAAGAATTCCAGCGAGAATTCCGCTCTTCCAAAGAATTCCAGCCAGCATTCCGTCCTTCAAAGAATTCCAGCCAGCATTCCGTCCTTCAAAGAATTCCAGCGAGAATTCCGTTCTTCCAAAGAATTCCAGCCAGCATTCCGTCCTTCAAAGAATTCCAGCCAGCATTCCGTCCTTCAAAGAATTCCAGCGAGAATTCCGTTCTTCCAAAGAATTCCAGCCAGCATTCCGTCCTTCAAAGAATTCCAGCCAGCATTCTGTTCTTCAGAAGTTACTACCGCCCCGACCACTGTTGTACCCCTCAGGGTACTGACCATTCTCCATGTACGTTGCTTAGGGTGAGAATAGGAGGAGGTAAATATTTATCTCCAGTACAACGTTGGGGCAATGCATGTATTCTACCTATGTCTTTCCTATATCTTGCTTAACTCTCTCGCTCTCATTCTCTTTCTATCAGTGTGTGTGTGTGTATCTTCTTTCTCTCTCTCCTACCCTCTTCTTTATTCCTTCCCCCTCTCTTACCCTCCTACTCCTTTGTGCTCTTTCTCTCCCTTTCTTTCTCACTTTTTAAATAGTTTTCGATTTTCATTTTCCTTCTCGTCCCTCATCTCTCACTCTCTGTTCATTATTCCTTGTAACCGAAAGGTCTTGCGTTCGATACCCGGTGGAGGCACAAGTGGTTAAGATCTCACTTTAATCTGTAGACCAAGCTCCAATTTGCTTATCTGTGCATATAATGGACTTGAAACCAACGTTTTAAAACAACTCATTATTCATTTTCCCATCTCGACCACTCTTTGCCTTGTTTCTTACTTCCTTTCTCTCCCTCTCTCTCTCCCCTTCCCCCCTCTCTCTCTCTGTGTGGATTCTTCATTTCACTTCCTTTTTCACATCCCCTATCTTCTCTCCTTAAAACCTTTCCATCTTTTCAAGATACATCACCGCATTGTCCTATTAAAGACACAAACATCATCCGCTGCTGCCTATGTTGCCAGGTCATACGAAAAGACTGCCTCGTGCAAGAGTGAGGAGCACGCTAGAAGACACTGTGGCACCCACCTCTTACATGCATGCATACGGTCCTGACCAGAATAGCGAGGATGACAGAAAACCGTGCGCAACACGTGTCAACACGTTTGCATAACTTTCAAGGATACATGAACCGATCGCGCGCTCTAGCTTCTCCTGTGGTCGACCGCTTTTTTTTTCGTCTCGAGAGCGATAATCGACAGGTGACCAGCGTCCCTGGAGCGGAAGCTATTTTCCGCCATTTACCGTCCTCCGCTCGACGAACCCCCCCCCCCCCCTCCCCCCGAGCTTTCGCCTGATGATGTCATTTGTGAGCGTGTATGGCGAGTATTGATCAACCTGCTACAGCGACATCGTGTTTCCTATTCTGAACGATCGACGTGTTTAGTGCATGCCTCGAATCGTAACGCTATGTTAAATGCATGTTCTCGTGACAATACCCTCCCGGCCCCCCCTCCACACACGCAATCATTCCACGCTAATACCCCGGCTTGCCTTCTGGTCCAGCATTTCGATTCGACTTTCCATTGTACGCTAAAGCCACAGGTATGCAAAGCAAGAAGCTAGATGGAGCCATGCATACTCATGTCAAGTTGCCGCGTGTTAAATCATTTGATTTTAGACATTAATTCAGCAACCGGAAAAAAAATCTGAGTAAGAAAACGTGGCTTCACGCCAATCGACAGACTTGAGTGCACGAAGGTATTGGAAAAGATTTTCAATTTAGACATTCGTTCAGTCACTCAGAAAATTTCCTTAAGCGGTATACGAGGGTTGGTGCATATGTCATGGTAACTATTTTTTTCCGCGAGAATGCAGGACCGGTACGAGAATCCGAAATATACAAATGAAAAGGGGCAGTGTATGGTATTGTGAAATGTCTGAACATGTGTACCAGGTGTAGGAGAGAGAAGAAGCAAATGTCCTTAAAAATAGAATCTTGCCACATGTGTTTACAAGTCACAAAGCATACATTAGCATTACAGGAACAGTATTCCCCACAGTTTCCACCACCTCTCTGTGGCATTTCTCCCCGAAGAACTGTTGTTTTGACACACCAACGCTGTTCACGCTGTGACACGGCGGTTGAATCAACAATGAATTACCACTGTCCCCTGTGCGATAACAGTTCATCACACTGCCATCTAGTGACGTGTCCACATACCACTGTTTAACAGAGGAAAATTATAATTGCCATGACTTATGCGCCAGCCCTCGTATATTGTTGTCGTGTTGATGTGTCCCTGCAAATTACCCGAAAGAAAATGGTAGAAAGGAAAATGGAATAAATGAAAGAGACAGAGAGATAGAGATAAGGGACAGAGAAAAAGAAAACTAAGAGACTGCATGAGAAAGAAGCGGAAGCGAGAAATGGAGAAAAAGGAACGAAAAACAGGGACCGAGTAATAAAAAAGTGACAAGAGATGAGAAGTAAAGAAACGATGTAGAGAGAGAGAGAGAGGTAGAGAGGTTTGGAGAGAGAAAAAAAGAAACAGATTCAAGGGTACCATTAGCAGTTTGTTTCCTTTTAACCGGAAAATGACAAAATTACTAATTCGTTAAAGACAAATATTAGGCAAGACACAACATACAACCTCAGCAGAGAGTTACATCACAGATAAGCGTACTAGAATACGTTTAACTGTGGTTACATTGATGCATACCCTGTACCAGCTAACTGTAGACCAGGAGAACGAGAACAAGTCTCTGCGCAAGTAGTGACGCAAGACGGCTCCACCAATGAACAGCGAGAGAAACGGGATTGCGTAATGACCGACTGGAGTTAACCGATTTCCCTGCTTTGCTCTGTAAGCGCTGGAAACTTTTGAAAGCGACACTACCGTACGCAAATGGCAAACGGACCGTATTTTTGTCTCCAGGTCCATACGCTTCGTTCAAGAATTTAGTATGGAAATATTAGGGATAAAACAGCAAGTTCAAATTTTGACATTCCGTACATTTAGCATACGGACTAAGGTCTGGACCGTACGTCCGTTCCAGTGATGTGCTGTAGACTATAAGTTGTCTACACGTAATCTACGCGTACATTACATTGGGTTGTACTTTACATAGACTACATAGACAATCTAAAGTGCATTAAAATTAATGTTCAACAGTTTAATGAAAGAAAAGTAAAATTTTCAACTATATTGGTTCCTAACGAAATGAAAAGAATCCTATTTACAACAAAATTTCTCTTCTCTTCTATTATCAACTATGGAAGAAGATAAATAGTATGCAAAAACAACAACAGATGGCAGTCGTGAGGCAAGAGTGTTTTTTTCCCCCCTTAAAACACTAGAATATTTCCTATATTAGGTTTCTTCCTAGGTGTGAAATTGTTCGAATTTGGAAGGGAGCGTATGAAAAGTTCTTCTCACACATCAGCAACTGATAGGCAGTATAATTTTGTTTTACTTCCACGGCGCCCTTTGCTAAGTTTTCACCTTTTGCCATGTTGTTTACATAGATTACGTAATCTACATGTATAAAATAGTCTATGTGTAGAATGTAGACTATCGTTGTTTACGGGTAGACGCACATCACTGGTCCGTACATGCCAGAAATTTCCGCACATGTACGGTCAGGACCGTACGGATGGCAACGCTGCGCTTTCACCGTGTCCGGATTGGCAAGCGCTCCGCTCCGTCCCGTTCTTTCCCGCTGCTTTCGTCTGCCGTCGAAGTCGTCCTAATCTACATGTCCCCTTGCAGTACGGTTGACCCCCCCTTACGTCACCCACCGCGCGCTAGGGGCAGGCGCACAGGATGGAAGCAGAAGGGAGACTCCAAACACACGTTTCAATGATTTCCACCTATTTACTACTCGAGGTGGTCTAAATATGGGCGAAGGTTTAAATATGGGTTTGGAGTTATCATCGCTCCCGGGTGCTGCAGCCTGGCGAAAACTATTGGAACTGGTTATCTGTCGAGGACAGAGGTTGCGGCGCCAATTCGCAAGAGAAAGTGGTGGTTAGTTTCGGCCTTGGACGCTATTATAGAATTGCGACCTCCGAAAACTTTTTGCAGGTAAGTATGTTTTAACTCGGCGTTTTCTGAATTCTCATCCGCGTTGTATAGGTTATGATATTAGCGGTACGTAAAACAAATGTGGGCTTTTATAATGGCATGATTTGTTTGTGAAAAATGTTCCACAGAGAGCGAAAATAAATTGAAGAAGAAAAATAGCGTGATGGTCTAAATATGGGCTATGACATGAGGTCTAATGTAGAGATCACATTTTCAACAAATATTTGGATGTTTTCTTAATTTCGATTTTTCTCATTCCGCGTGATTTTCAAAACAACACATTATACATAAATACGAATTTTATAAGGTTTTAGCGATAAATGACTGTTCTTTTTAAAATTTAATTGCTTTCTGTTATATTGCTACTAGTAGCCCATATTTAGACCACAATTTTGAAATACATTATTTTACCATTTTTTGGAAATTGTTTTTTTTTTTAAAATGGAGACCTTCTATACTTTAGCATGCTATTACATTTAAGTATATATTTCAAAGGTATGCATTTGAAAGGCAGGTGCTGGATATATTAATTTTTTCCCCTCCGGAAATGACAACATAAAAAGGGGGGCCCATATTTAGACCTTTTCCTCTAATATTAGAAATGTTACGATTTCTTAATTTTCAATTTTTCTACATTCAGTTTTATCGATAAAATGTCCAAGAATCACTGAGTCTTACATCGTCTATTTAGTAAACGTTGTCTCCGCAAAGCGGAAGATGCAATATGGCTGCCAAGAGCAGAGCCACAGCGAGTTCGAGCGTGCATCTGTCGCCCCGTTCATCTCTCCCCTCCGATTCCACGTCTGCCGCCAATTCGGACAACGGAGGTAGGCTGAGTCCCCGGATGGAACGGTGCTCTAGGCGACATCTGCTGCCGATTCGGACGCGGCCTCGATTTCCCTTCTCCTCCTCTGCTGCCCTGCTCCACAGTTAGATGGGACAGGGTATAGATCATGTACTATGTGGATGGGAGGCTGGCTTCAGAGTGCCTCTCCCGTAGATTACATTTCGTTATAGTAATATCAGCATGTAGTAGTTCATCACATGTATGTATTTTACTTGATGTTGATACTCTCTATTGTTAGTTTCTATTGTTACTTTATTCCTATTTTCCATTGCTTTTCTTATTACAATGTAAAATGGAACATGCTGTTTTTGGAATCATGTTAAATAAATAATAGTTACGCGAGTTGATAGACCTATAAATAGGGACCTTGATATCTCGCAAACGCGATAACACAAAAAAAAGTTAATTGTTGCAAAAGAAGTGTTTATGAATGTTAAGTGAACATGTTCTAAACATACTTTTCGCCAATTCGAAATCGCGAAATAACGTGAATTTGGCACAAAATGCGAATTGTCACCTTTCTCGCGAATTTCAACACAATTTGTACTTAAAGAACTAAAAATAACCGCGAAAATACGAAGTTCTTGTGTTCGTAGGGTTTAAAACACAAAATGTACTATATTTCTATTATGTATAATGTGCATGCTTTGCAGCATTTTATCCAAGAAAAACTATATTGTGTGTTACACATATGGAATAATTTCGACAGATACATGAAAATCACGTGTAAATGGATGTTTGCCACATTTTTTTACATTCTATAGGAACGCTTTGCATCACTGAGCAAAGTTGCTGGCTTCTGAAAGGAGATCCAGTGCGCACCTTTCGTCACCCGAGAGCCGTTAACATCGGTATTTGTTGCGAGAAACGTCTTGTGTTACCGAGCGAAGTGGAGAGATTTTGGCGGCAATCGAGTGCGCACTTACCGCCACACGCTAGCCGTAACATCAGTACTTTGTATAATGGAAAATCGACAATTTAAAGAGTAAATTTAAAAGAAACAATATTGATACAATTTTTAGGTATATTTGGCAGGAAAATGTGCTAAAATGCAAAAGCGATTTTTCTGGAAAAAATAACATTTTTAGAAATCTCCGCTACCTTAGATAACGTATAGATGGCGCCACGTAAGGCTCAAGTTCAATAGTACCTCAAATAGGCCATTGGGTGCACTTCGTTTCCACCTAGCCAATTGGAATAACCCACACATTAGTCCTGACGAATGACAGACCCGCAAGGAACCCCGACGCGTCCCTGACGAGGGGATAAATGGGTAAATATTTAACGGACCCGCGGAGCCTTCGCTGCAAATATTTGATTTGATGGAGTTCCTGGAATTCTGCTCCAAAGGTTCACTGACCCCTGCGTGACTTTCGTGCTTGGGAAACTAGGGTGGTCACGGTCCCCCTTCCCCTCCCATTTGTCAGCCGACCTTTGCGTTCCGTTTCGCAAGCACACGTAAGGAAAGGACTGAGCAGTGTTGTCACCTATGGAATTTATTTGCTGGAATTGTGTTAACCAAACTATGCATTGTGTGCCAGAGGAAGGGGCTCTAATTTTGAAAACACAATAAGAACGGGTACGTAAATGTAAACCCAGGACCGAACAATTTTTTGACTAATTTAAGGGGACAAGATACCAAGAGAGAAAGTATTTGCAACTAAGAATTTTAAGGGAGTGTACGGTTTGGTTTATTTTTTCGCTTTACTGCCACTTTTGGATATTCACGAAGATGAGGATGAGTGATGATATGATAAAATTAATGAAGGGATGCCCATGCACAGGCCGGGATTCGAGCCTTGTATGTATATGGTAGTATGATGAAGTGTGGTATCGAGACAGACCTTAAAAAATCGAGGCTCTTGTACAGTGGGATGCAGAGGTATTCCTCGCCAAATTATCCTTTATAATTTTCATTATTTTTTCTCTTGCACCCTATGTATTTTTAAGGAATAGGGTTTTTAATTTGCTGGTGCAAAGGCTGTAAGCAGATTGTTCGGTGTTTTGCTTCAATTCTTTAAACTCTCATTGGGTTAAACAAAATGCACGAACATGGTGCCGATAATTTGCTTGGTACAACTTATGCATCCCACCGTACGATATTGAAAAATTTAAATATAACTAATTTACTTTATACTGCAGATTCTTCAAAGTGGCACAAAAGCAAAGTAAAATAAACCAAATCAATCAATCATTTCAAGTATGCCAAAGGAATATCTCCCTGTTAATGTATTGTTGAATCATTAGCAAAATATGACAAGGCAGATATAAGAAGGGCATATTACAGAGGCAGACTGTGCTCGTTGGTCTGGAATGCAGATCTTACGAATTTCACTTGCCTCATCCAGTGTAAAGATATCAGCCTGCATGGACGGATTTGAATTGAAGAGTCTAAGCAGCCGAATCGATCTGAGAAGATCGAAATGAACATTGGCGGTCAGTTCTAGGGAAAATAAAGAGGGGAAGGGATTTCATTCTTGCCTCTCCCGTCTCTCTATTTAAACTCACTCAGTCACTCACGAAAGAGAGTTAAAGAATGAAGAAAATGTAGAGAAAGAGAGAGAGGGAGAAGCGAGAGAGAGAAGGAAGGAAAGAGAATGAGTATTTCTACTAAGCGATCGAACCCTGGAGATAGAACGGAGAAAATGGAGAGAGGGAGATAGATAGAAAGTGAAAGAGAGAGAGATATATAGAAAGTGAAAGAGAGAGAGATAGATAGAAAGTGAAGGAGAGAGAGATAAATAGAAATAGAAAGAGAGAAAGATAGATAGAGAGAGAGAGATAGAGAGAAAGAGTGAGATAGATAGAGAAAGAGAGAGAGATAGATAGAGAAAGAGAGAGAGATAGATAGAGAAAGAGAGAGATAAATAGAGAAAGAGAGAGAGATAGAGAAAGAGATAGAGAAGAGAGAGAGAGATGTAGAGAAGAGAGAAAGAGAGAGAGATAGAGAAGAGAGGGAGAGATAGAGAAGAGAGAGAGAAAGAGTGCGATAGATAGAGAAGAGAGAGAGATAGAGAAGAGAGAGAGATAGAGAAGAGAGAGAGATAGAGAATGAGAGAAATATAGATAGAGAGAGATACATAAAAAGAGAAGGAGATAAAGAACGGAAAAAATGCAGAGAGATAGAAAGAAAAAGAGAGCGAGGGAGAGAGAGAGAGAGATAGAAAGAGAAATAGAGAGATATAGAAAAAGAAAGAGAGAGAGATAGATAAAGAAAAAGAGAGAGAGAGATAGATAAAGAAAAAGAGAGAGAGAGATAGATAGATAAAGAGAAAGAGATAGATAAAGAGAGAGAGATAGATAGATAGATAAAGAGAGAGAGATAGATAGATAAAGAGAGAGAGATAGATAGATAAAGAGAGAAGTAGATAGACAAAGAGAGAGAGAGAGATAGATAGAAAGAGAAAGGTAGAAAGAGATAAAGAGAAAGAGATAAAAAACAGAGAAAATGCAGATATATAGAAAGAGGATAGAGAGAAAGGGGACAAGTAACGAGAGAGGGAAAAAACATTGTCACTCTCTCCAAAGCCGCCCGCAGGGTTTTTCCTCAGGGTGGCATCGGTGGTCAAAGTAGAAAGAAAAGGGTGATGATATCCCCCAGTTATGAAAATTTTCATAAAACATCTCCCGTAGGATAAATTGCATAGACCCCCCCCCCATTGTATTTTCACCATGTTGATCAACACAAACATCTCTACATTTCCCCAGGCTGATTTTTCAAGATATCTCAGGGGGGCACGTCCTTGGCTCCCTTCCTGTCTCAAAGAAAAGGATGAAGAAGGGCCCATCTGCCCCGCCCCTCCCGAGTTAATGTAACTACAGGGTGGGCACTCTAGGACCATGGTAAAATTCAAGTATAATTCCAGCTTTTCAAGGAGAACTTTCCGAAAATTCAAGGCTACCAGCAGATAACTCTCTATTCCAACCTTACACATTATCGCCTCTCACCACCCACATACACACACAAATATATTAATAATATAAAATGTCTGTGCGATTCCAATTTACCCAAAAATTCTAATTTAATTCAATTAAACGGTATATCACGTATCATTTAAAATATTCAATTTAAGGTATACGTAGTTTACATTTGCCACTTCACATACTCAGACTCGAGAAACATATGTTACGGAATACGGAACTTGTCAATTGCATTAGAATTTCAAACTCAAATTTCCCTACTCAAATCCAAGATATCTTATCTTGCAATAATCTTCTGCCTGTCATATACATTGTTCTGCAAAAGACACTAACCACGCAAACGGACTGAGAGAATTCTGTTTATTTTCCACACAGCTTCCTTTATCCTTCCTCAATAAAAATAAAAGCTAAACTGTAAAACATTTGCTTCCTTGCTTAATCCTTGATTTTACTTCGCTCCTTGTGCCACTTTTGGTTAATTTGCGAAGATGGGGATGAGTGATGATATGATGAAATTCATGAATGGACACTCACAAACATCCAGGCCAGGATTCGAACCCGGGACCCCTGGCGTCCGCCACGGAAGCCGGCTGTCAGAAACTTGCCTCGGGGCACTTATAAATGTATGAATTCACTTGGATTAATAAAATTTTGCACTTTTTCACTTCTACGGAGAAAAATTCACGTATAATTCACGCATAATTCCCAGAATTCAAGGAATTCTCGGTGTAGCCACGCTGAGCTAGTCTACAGTGAAGAAACATGAATACAGTTCTGTATAACTAGAAGATGGAAATGCGTCTCTGAGGCGATCATTTATTAACCTCTCGCATGCTCTCTATTACACATTCTTCTTCGAACGTTGGGATCTCACAAGCGTGAATTCCATTTATCAGGTGGAAAAAATATTATGTACAGTCACGGACATTTCTGGTTTTTGTAACAACCTCATTAACTTTCAATGTGATCATTACAACCCAGAAGTGTCCGTACTGTACAAGTCATATATTTTGTTTATAGCAACAGCAAAGTCAATTTATTAGTAGCAACTGTAAGCGTGGTTGCATATACATTTAGGATAAAACCCAGAAGCTCGCAGCGTCAAAACGAGGCGTCAGAGAAAAACTTGATTAACAATAGTCGTTTGCTTTAATAACCATATCGAGACGACGACGATTTGATTCTTGCTACATTGCTTCGCTTTTTATGCCACTTTTGGCTAATCACGACGATGAGGATGAGTAATGAAATGGATGAAAGGACATTCACAAAGAACGCCCATACCCAGGCTGCGATTCGAACCCGGGACCTCTGGCACTCCACCACGGAGGTCGGCGAGTCCGCGAGAGAGGCATTTAAAGATTGCCCAGAATAGGATAATAGCTAGGCGGTGGATTTTTAGGTAAATCATATACAAATTTTTGGTTGCTTCGAAAGTTGACCATACACGGTGAGAGATCCTATCACACGGTTGCAATGTAATTTGCGAAGTCTTATCTATCTTCTATATACCGGGTGGTCCAAAAGTCCCGGAACGGTCACATATCGTGAGAAATACACATCGAATCGGAATACGAAAAAATACGTGTTTAATAGCCTAGAAAGCTATTCAATGATATCACACTTTATTCCCCATCTCCGCCCTCTGCGGGCGGGGCGGGGTTCAACTGTGACATTTTAAATGGAAACCCCATTTTGTGTTGTCGAATCGGAAAGAGGACTTCATTCCGAGTCCAACGAGCTATCAAGCATCCTGCTAGCTCAATTAGGAACGGAGATATGGCGATTTTAAATTTTCGTATGAACGTGAAAACGATTGCAGTTTCGGAATCTGCATTTCCCCTTCCATATACTCTATTGAAAGGTCTTGACGTGCAGATTCTGAATCTGCAATTGCTTTCATTCTAGCTCAATTAGGGGCAGAGATACGTCCCTTTGAAAATGTTTTGGGTTTTATGAAATTTTCATGAGCGATTGCAGATTCCGAATCTGCAATCGTTTTCACTTTCATGCGAACATTTAAAATCGCCATATCATCACTCATCCCCATCTTTGCAAAGTGGTACCAAAGGGAAGTAAAATAAAGCAAATCAAGTCACCAGCATTTGTCAGGAAACAAACATTGCGATGCAGCTTTGCATGTGCGTTCACAAGTGCTAATAGCAGCCTCAGTATGTTCAAATGAATGGCGTTTTAAATGTTCACGACATTATTTAGATTTAAGTAGAGCATTTGTTGCAGTAGACAGTGAGACAAAATAAGCAATCCAGTTCTGCAAAAAAATTCTGCCAGAATACATTTAGGGCACCCGACGAAGGCACGTTGTTTAAACACAGCCTCCCACATGTTACAAAGAAACTGTGCAAGATATTAGATCTGTGCGTGAACATGAAGAAGTGATGGCCAGTCAATCATTTTCAATGAAAATGTCTTTGACTTTTAGCCATATATTTCCGCTGCTTTTAGAACATAAAATCAGGGTTGGTAAAGATCCAGACTCCCATAAATTCTATCAGATTCTATTGGGTTCCGCTGCAGGACCGGAATCTTTGTTTCTCGCACAATTTAAATTCGGTCCAAGTTGAGTATTGTTTCATTGAAAAAAGGTTCCTGCACCGTATTTAATTGAGCCGGAAAAAGGTCCCTGGACCGTATTTAAATTCATCCTGAAGAAAGGTTCCTGCACCGAATTTAAATTGAGCCGGAAGAAAAGTACACGGACCGTATTTAAATTCATCCGGAAAAAGTGTTCCTGGACCGTATTAAATTGATCTGGTAAAAAGGTTGCTGGGCCAAATTGAAGTACTTTACACATAAAAAGGTTCCTTACGGTCCAGAACCCATGTACGCTTACTGATTTTCTCTCCTGGACCGGAATTAAATTTATTTAAAATTTACAACCCTGCATAAAAGATAAATATTTTTCAGTTTCTTGGCACCTCAAAATCCGCTCCCTAATAAGTCGACAGTTTTCTTCCTTCTTAAAGCAGAAGAGTGCGTTAAAATCAGAACCGACTGCTACAATCAAGAAGACATAACAATCGTTACAAATCCCTGCGCACGCGACCGCACTACCCATGTCCGACTACAAGCTACCTTGACTAAGCGATATATCGCAAGGCAGTTCACGCACACTCGCTCCTGATACATTCATGTCACCTCTCGAGAATCCTGAATCGCAGATTCCCGTACGCTGCTCTTTTGTTCTTCCTCCCCCTTTGTTCTTCCTCCCAGTCTTCTGGAAGACCGAAAAGAACAAAAAGTAGGTCGTTGGAGCGGAGAATCAATAGCGCTCATAGGCTGACCGCCTGTTTTGTTAGTATAACGCTTCGGGCATTGCATGAGCGACGGTATCTCCCGGTCCACCCGCACGAACACGCATGCCGGTCACGAGTGGCGAGCAATAAAGCGTTATTATGCGTCTCCGGGCCAACTACCAGTTGCGTTAGTGGACGACGCCTCGGCGTTTCGACTTTTTTCCCCTCTCTTCTCGCCTTCGCGCTGTCCCTGTCCCAACCGCCGGGCCGCAAACCAATACCGGGCCCGCAGTCAATTATACCGGTCCGCGAGAGGATCTGAAGTTTTTAGACTTGCAGCCCGAGCTGGAAACCACCTTCAGTTCCGTGTTCAATAGGCTCGTCTAGTTCGCTGCAGTTTTCGTGTCTGTTTGCAATATCGCATCTAGTTGGTTACAAACTGCAACACTTAAGCAGTGTGCCAGTGCCCATTATTTAGTAATTGCTAAATTCAGAGAAAGACTCTCGGTGATAAACCATAAGCAACAAAATCTAAAAGCTCTAAAATTTAATACAGGAAAATTTGCTGATGAAAGAATTAAGAAAGATTACCAAATTAAACTGTCAAATACATAGATTCGATATTTTGCAGGATTTAAATGATGATAAAAATATAAATGAAACAGATGTAAATAAGAATTGGGAGCACATACGTAATGCAATAGATTGATTGATTTAGTTTAATTTACTTCGCGTTTTGTGCCTTTTGACTAATTTGCGAAGATGGGGATGAGTGATGAATTGATGAATGGACATTCACAAACAACCAAGCCCGAGCGAGATTCGAACCCGGGACCCTTGGCGTCGCAGCGTGATGTGCTAACCGCTCGGCCTAATGCAATAGAATCAGCAGCTAAAGAAAGTATAGGATACCATAAACGAAGAAAAAGTAAGCCATGGTTTGATAACGAATGTCATAATCTAATAGAAATAAGAAATCAAGCTAGACTTAGGTGGTTAAATAACTCTGATGATAAAATCTAAACAATTATAATAGAATAAAGCGAGAAGTTAACCGCACGTTTAGAAGTAAAAAAAGAGATTACATGGAAAGTAACATTGCTGTTTGTTTAAATTTTGTTAAATATAAAAATATCAGAGATTTATATAAAGGTGTAAATGAATTTAGAAAGGGGTGGCAACCTAAAGTAAACTTGATAAAAGATAAAGACGGTGATTTTCTAGCTGATCCAAGCGATATTCTAAATAGATGGAAGAACTACTTTAATGACCTCTTAAATGTTCATGTAGGAGATAAATCAGAAGTAAATGAAGTACACACAGCAGAACCTTTAGTTCCAGAACCTAACTTGACTGAAGTTAAAGATGCTATTAAAAGGCTAAAGAATAACAAAGCACCTGGCATTGATTTAATACCAGATGAGTTAATTAAATATGGTGGAAATTTATTAATATGTCAAATTCATAAATTAATTTGTTTAATATGGAATAAAGAAGAAATTCCTCGACAGTGGAAAGAATCCATAATTGTTCCTGTGTTTAAGAAAGGTGATAAAACTCGACGTGCCTTTCATGCTGTATATGTTATACAGTGTAATCGCAAAAGTTAGCCGAAACGTTACATGAAATGCTTGCGTTGCGTGTATATCTGCTATAAGATTTTTGGAAGCCTTTACATAGCAATGAAATATAAATATAATATGTTAACTTAATGTTAATGTAAACAGTAAAATTTTCGCACCTTGAATGTTTTGAAGTTTCTGTAATTTAATTGAGTAGTTGGTAGTGGAGGATATATTTAAAAACCGTACGAGAAGGGCTTCATTAGAATATACAACTTCTATCGTAATATACGGGTAATGCAACTTTATGTCGTAAAGTGGTATATCAACATATGTTATATGCTCACATTCGCTGCCACGGGTTACATGTACTACATTTTTCAACAGTGCCAATGTTATTCTCTTATTCTTTTAAGAGAAAACATTATTTTCCCAAATCTTCAGCAGTTATTAGCATCTAAACTTGCGAAGTGGTGTACCGTGTTTGTGCTGTCGCCATTTTTAAAGATGGGATTTTAAGGATCGTCCGAGACCTATTTTGCTGCCTTCGCGAACTACGAGGTAAAAAATCTTACGGTAGTTTCGAGTCGGAGGTGGGTAGGGAAGTGGGGCCCTACTTAACCACCGTGTGAGACTGGCTTAAAAGTGCAGCGAACTTGACGGGGCTATAGCTCTTTTCAGTTCTTACGGCGGGCGCTCTAGAAGCTGGCAGGGGAATCGACCAATCCAGCACGATAAGAAACATAGCGGCCAGTAGAACGAGTTTCACGTAGTACTTTTCCGGCCGCGTCGTGTCTCTCGGCGCCACTGCTGTTGTCTGGTTGGTCTGTTGCGTAATCCCCGCTCCCCACTTCCCCTGCCAGCTTCTAGAGCGCCCGCCGTAAGAACTGAAAAGAGCTATAGTAGCGCTAAGAGGGAATTCTTTCTCGCCTGTGCTTGTTGAGGATTCAAAGACTCTAAGAGAGGGTTGTTCCCCGTGCAGTTTCCAAATTTGAATTTCTTACGGTTGGGTGTTTCTCGAGTGGCTGGAAGAGTGAAGCATCTTGCAGCCCGAGCTGGCAAGATCTGCAAATATTGTTTTGACTAAGACAAGAAATCATTTCGCAACAGTGGCAGTGAGCGATCAAGGAATCTCGCCGGAAGGTGCGTTGCTTCCCGCTTTCAAATTTGGAGGTTGACGAATAGGCACCCCGGCCAATTTAGTATGTGCATGAATTTCTGTATATTTTTTGTCTTTATCTTTCGCTCATTCTTTCAAAAATACGGTGGGTTGACCAAGACTGGTCTAGAAGATACGTGAACGACAAATAACTACGACACGGCTATTATTGACGTAAATAAAGAAAATTGCATAAACATTCTACCACTGGTGTACCAGCTAGTGTGATCTAAATTCACTACCTCTTTCTGGTTATACCTGCTTTATAAACATTAATTTCGTTACTATCCAACAGTTTGTATACTAATTCTAAATACAATGCAAATGAAGTGCAAAGATACATAAACTTACTGTTGAACGCGTGACAAGTTCAAGGATTATTTTCTCCTACCTGCAAAGAAAAGAGAAATAAATATTTAGTACAGAATATACTAAGTCATGTTTAAGAACAGTATAATTAAGCAGTTAAACCGTTTCACATACTCAACACAGAGGTCGCGTTGTGAAAAATCCTACACAGCTCGCCACATACGATGGCTGATGACTGCGCAGGCAAAGATGGAAACTCTGCAGGAGACATGCCAACGACATCATCAGATTCCTGGTGAACACGCCTTCTCTTGAAGTAGCTTCAATGCAAGGGACGCGGATTGGTCGACGCAGTCATGTGACTCTCCCTTTGTTCGGCACATATGAATTCATGTATGGCGAGGTGTATAGTTAGAATTAACAAATAGTATTTTATTTCGAACCCCAAGCACAACACGTGTAATATTATCAAAGGCAGTTTAAAATTCAAGAGACATATGTACCTGAGTATGGGAACAGGCCTACACCATATCAGTATGAAAAAACAAGGGTTATCTTCCAAATGAAAGTATTGTACAATTTATCAGAATTTCACACTTTAATTTAAGGCTGCGCTGGACTGTTTTGATTTCGCTGTCTAGATATGGAAAATAGGTCAACACGAAGATCCACACGAATGGTTTAGAAGGAATTCTGAGCAGATGTAATTCTTCAAAATTTGGAACATAAGAGATTCTTGAAAGTACAGAAAATTACGAAAACGATTTCGCGAGTTCCCATAATACAACCACCGGCCAATTAATGGCATTATATTTGTTATTGTATAAACATTGGTCTTGTTTAACTTTGTAGAAGATAATTAATATCCTTACCGAAAGAAAGAGAGAAAAATGACAGGATATCTTTCTTGAGAAAGATTTTGCAACTAATATCAGCAAGATGAAAAAAAGAATCATCAAAATATCTTTGTGCTATGAAACATTTGCTATCAATATATCCAACTAAGAGTAAAATTTCTCTCTTCATGATAAAATGGTACACTAGAGCCATCTCGTATTACGTACCGCAGCCATGTAAATCGAAAGTGTACACTAATATTATACCTGTAATTGCATCACGAAACAATATATTAAGCTCTATCATGTTTATGAAAGTCAATTCAATTTCTTCATTTTATTAAGACAAACAAAATTAAAATATTTGGTTTTGAACACCCCTTCCTCTCCATCTAGGCCAGCATGTGCGAAAGCCAGTCACAAAATGCGAAACCTAACAGTCATTTAGTGGTGGGTTAATATTGCATAGATGGATGAATTTTTTCTAACTGCCTCTCGCAAGTTCATTAGAAGTTTGTTGTTTTTAGTTGTCGTTTCTGTGTGTTATCGCTTAATTTTAGATGTAAAAGGGACGTGCCATTTAATCTTATGTTACATAACAATTTAGAGTTGGTTTTAGTTAATTGTGTGCATTAATTTCATATATATATATATATATATATATATATATATATTGGGTGATGATCGATTAACGTTAAACATCAACAGGGGCGTAGATCACTATGCTGCTTGGGGGCTTGTTACTATACTGATCGCAACTCCATCTGGCGGTTGATCTTGATGGCTATTTCTGACGCGTCCTGTCCCCCCAATCATTTTCAGGGCATGTGGTCTGATGAGTGTCAACAAACTCAGTTGCAAAGTAAAAGTTGAAGGGATCACATCGCTCTCCCGAAGCAATGTTGCCAAGTGTACTTCTGTTTTTGCCAGTTGTCGTTGTATGACTGTGTGTCCCCCTGCATTCCGACCTGTGGGTGGTCCTTCCGGAAACTTCATCGTTCAGGACATTAACACATTAACACCTGCTGGTGCTGACAATACCGTTGCCCGAGAAGACTTTCTCGCTTTACAGTACGTCTGGCAACATGCGGTGGACCCAACGCTCATTTGTTTCGTCCCGCGAGAAACGTTCGGTACCTTGTGACTCGAAAATGACCGATCTCAGCCGAAATAAATTCAACTGATCGCTGATTCGCTGTTTCCCAGCCACCAGATGGAGTTGCGTTCAGTATAGATAACATTTATTCAAATGTAATTCTCAAAGTAGTCAATCTTTTTTGCAAAATTTCAGTTTTTGCTCGAAGTACTCGTATAACTCTAATATCTTTGAAATTGTACCGAGCCAATACTAAACTTTTACAGAATCTATTAGAAATCTATATATACAACTCATAGGCGTGCGCAGACCCTCTGATTAGAGGGGCAAAAGCCTTGATGAAAGTTCAGTCGGGAAAGAAAAACCTCATTTTATATATATATATATATATATATATATATATATATATATATATATATATATATATATATATATATATATGCAGAGGCACCATAACGAATAAATAAATTGTCTCTGAAATGTTCCGGTCTCCTTTTCCTCCAAACAATTGTGTTCATACATTTAAGACAAAACTGTTTAGCAGAAAGTCTCTCAAGTGCTTAGTAGTCATAATTTCTCTCTTTGGTAATTTACAATGCATTACAGAAAACAATAAAATTGCGAGCGAAACGAGCAAGAAAATTTTAAGTAATGTATATTTACTTGTATAAAATTTGATATCGAGGGGTGCAATTTCCCTTTGTGCTCCCCCGCAGCTGCTCTTGGTCGTCTGGAAGAAATAATTCAAGAAAGACGTGAAAAGTAATTCGATCTTGAGTATCCTTTTGTCCTGCTACCCTTAGATTCTACTAGTCTTGCTTTCTTTTACCTCAATCTTTGACCCCCGCCCCCCCCCCCCCCTAGAATTGATTTCCGCCAAAGGTTGGGAAGGGGCATTGCCCATTGCACCCTGTGGTTGCGCCAATGCACCCCCTTCCCCGCAGTTGCTTTGAACTTTAATCGGCTTGAAAATACTTGATTTTCTTTAAGAGTATAATATCGTTTAATAACAGCGATAAGATTACTCTACACTAAATTTCTAGGTGAAAGTATAATAATATAGGGGCATGGAACGTCTGGAAGGGGGGCAAGGATGGCCACACGGTTCTCTTAGAAATTGAATGTCAACTTAAAAGTATATATTTCACACGTATAATTTGATTTCAGTCATAGTAATTTACATTAATGCGATTATTTCAAATTCAAGTGGTGTTTTTGAGTGGGCATCCTATTATCGGGGTAATACACCCAATGGAAAAATACCTTGCTTTTCTTTCCGTGGAAAAAATCTGCAGACGTCCATGATTATGTGGGCAATTGCCCCCCCCCCTTGCCCCCCGTGCGCACGCCTATGATACAACTCGTCATATATGATGACTACGGCTCGGAAGTTGAGGAAAAATTCTTTTTTTACTAGTGTCCGAAGACGAGGCCCAATAAAATATATGTTCATTTTGGGTCATTGTAGGCCAGAAAAAGGTGGGTTTTATTTGTCCTTTTTTTGCCTTTTTCGGCTTTTTTTGGTTTATTGGTCTTTTTTTAGGTCTTAAAGGCTGTTTTTTTTGCGACTTCACCTTCTTTCGACTACGTTTTTACTGCCCATTCTCAATTCGAATCATCATCAGTTCATCACCTCTTAAACATCCTTTCTGTAGCAAAGAAATTAAAAAAAAGAAAGAAAGAAATATATTTGAACCATCCCTGAAACGAGAGAAAAACATTTTTGGACGACTGAAGCAGGTACGGTAAAAGGACCTTTAACCGTAACTCGTCTGGAAGTTCGCACTGTAAGTGGCAACTTTCTCTTGTTTTGAAGCTTTCAGCACGGTGTATGCGACCAGACAGCACGCGGCTGCATAGATAGATCTCATGTTAGATAAGGAGGTGCCGCGCATATTCATTAAATATGTAATTAAAACTGAAGTAATTAATTAATTTGGATCACATTTATATGTCCTTTTTTCCGTTTTTAGGTCCTTTTTTTCATATTTTTAGGTCTTCAACTTCCCAGCCCTAATGATGACCGATGAACTCGTGTGCGCGGTACATGAGGTGAGTCACGTCACCAATACAGCCAATCCACGTCGTCACGGGCATTGAAGGTCCTTCCAGCGAAGGCATGGCTACCAGAAAGTCTGGCAACGTGGTTGGCCTGTCTCTCGCAGTATTTACTGCCTGCCTGCACGACAGGAGTGCAGGGAAGGGAGTATTTCAGCATATCGCCGTACAGTTAAGGACACACATAACGCATTTCAGACTCTAGGTCTCCCATTTCTATTGCCGTTGGCTGTATATTACATTATTAGATAAGCTCAATTTTCCTCTAACAATTCTCCAAGTTACAGTTTTCCTTGGATTGGGCACCACCCAGGAAACTGCAACTCTGGTGGTATTTGATGCGTCCATTTTCCGCAGGAACGGCTGTGCTACAATAAGCAACTTCCAGGGAGACTCAAGTTCAGAACTTGCACGGAGCATCCTCATTAGACCCTCAGCGAATGGTCGTTAGTGGTTTTCCAACACGGGTGACAGAAAACTGCGCGCAGCAGGTCACGCTGAAAGCAAAATTTACGACGCGCTGTTGCATTTTGTCTCCGCTAGCGGCCTTACGCTTCTGCGGTCGACCCGCAACTTTGCGTGAAATATGTTGGCGGCGTCTATTCTTGGCGACGTTCGTCCTCCTTGTGTTTTTCGACTTTCTCCTCTCGTGTCATTTCTCAGCGCGGCTTGCTCTTGACGTGTGCGATTGTGTTGGCAATTTCTCATCCGCCCGTGTTTCCGGAAGCGGGTGATAGGTTTTGGCCGGTTCACTAAAATTCCATCAGTGAAAGTCGTTAATTTTGGTTTATCCTTCAGGTTACTCGGAAAGCTGGCTTAAGCCTGCCGCAATCCTTGTGGTGCCTCGCAGAAAACAAACAAGACTGTTTTGTCCACATTTTTCCCTTACCCTTTCTCTACTCACGGGAACTTTCAGGGAAGAAAAAGGGCCAGTGGCGTTTCGTTTAAGTATGCATCGGTTCCTTAGCACAACTCGTAAAATTTTCCTAGTAATTTCTGCGCAATTACAAGCCAATAAATATTCGATATGTATTTCTCACGCCAAACTAACATAATTAACGTTCATAACTCTTTTTAAAATGGGTAAGATCTGGCAAAACCGTTCAGAAATTCCACATTCCTTCATGTGTTGTCGGTCGTCCAAGAGGTCCACGTACAGGTGAGTCAATCACGCAGAGTCAACCAGAATTGGTTGATGGGATTACATCACTTTCATGTTGGGTGAGGATTGAAAGCGCGTAAGAAAAGAAATGGCTTGAGGATTGAAGAATTCTTACTAGCAGAACACACTAACAATCAAGCGTCGTGTTATTCGAAATTGTTTATACGCGTATATTACGAGGTTATTCTATTCACACCGTCCGTTTGGTGGTGCTAGTGATTCAGACATTGATTTTTCACTCAAGTGACCTATTATTGAATTCGTCATCTACTATGAGTTTGGGCCGACACTTCTGCAACCGATGTCTGAAAACTTGATTTAATGTCTTGTCCAGGGCCTCGAGACATATGGAACTGAATATATCCGGACAATTGAAGCCGTGGACATTTTCGATCGCGAAGAATTTCGATCCCATTCTAACCAAACCAGTTTAAAGTTAAAATTCCCACGGATAACTACGATCGGAGGGGCTCAACTCCTATCCCCGTACCACATGTGAACATCCAATCATTGCATCTATTTACCTCTATCAAAACCTCTTTCGAATTCGGCTCTATTTCTTTCATGTCTAAAGTCTGTACTGAAGGCAATTGTGTGGTAATATATCGATAACAGATGGCAGCACGGTTGTCATGGCAATGAAGTTGCATGTTGCCAGATCTCCGCGTATAAATAACCAAAGTTGATTGTAGTTGTTATTTTGTTTTTTTCTTGTTTAGCGATCTAGTAAACAATTAAGCGAAATAAGCAAGAGATTTAGAAAAGTTACGTTCTTGTACACATTTACTAAAAAGGGCAAAGTACAAAAAATAAAAAAATACACAGCACACAAATGGTACTCATGGATGGGTTAGAATTACTACTAATTTAAATATAAAGTATGGTCTTCTGTGTAATAATCTATCAATATATGGCATACACAGACAGTTATATTCATTCTTAGCCAAGTAACAAACATTACTGGCACGTTTGCAACACACGATTCTTAAGGAAACACCTGGAGAAAGTTGGGAGTGGAGTGGGCGTTGCAATGTTTTGTGAACACAATAGATGGGAGGTGGAAATTCCAGTGATCGCAACTGTCCCGTTCTTGTCTTGATCGCAATTGTCCGCGGTCACAATTGTGCTGCATTTCCAACTCAAGCCCCTGACCTACACAGAGGCATTGAAGAGCGGAAGCATTTGAGTAGGTTAGGAAGGCGTGAGGCCCCTCAAAAGGCATAATATCAAGTTTTCAGACAATGCTTGGAGTACAGTCCAGTCGACAAACTTACAAATATGCCTACGTGCATAATATTTGACAATCCAACATTCTGACAAAAGCAAATACATCAATGTGACAAATATATCAGCGAGTTGTAGTTTTTCACGCAGCGTGTGAGTAGGTTACGAAGGTGTGAGGCCTCTGAAGAGGCATATCATCACGTTTTCAGACAATGCTCACAGTACAGTCCAGACGACAAACATAACAGTGTACCTAGCACGCATAGACAATATTTGACAATCTAACGTTCCGACAAAAGCTTGTTGATAAAGACATCTATCTGACAAACATACCAGATTACAGAGCTGACATTGAGAATTATGGATGTTATCAGCTGACAGCATATCGAGGTCCATGTTTGTCAGTTCTGTGTACGGTTTTCCTAATGTCTTGTCTACATTGGCAAACACTGTATGCATACTTTATTTTTTCAAACAATTGCCTTCGGCAGTGGTATTTGCCAAAGACTTCCAAGAAATACTAATAACCTTCCTCGTTGCCATGGCTACGGACCAATCTTCGTCGGTTTTCCGTTCCACATCAAGAGTGAGTGCCCGCCTACATATAGACACATCCTTCATCAATATGTCTGTGTATGCCCTTGGCAGCTTTCATGGACTAATAAGCGAAAGCGGATAAACAAACATTAGTGTGCCTCTCTCAATTTTCGCTTTCTTTTCTGAGATCTTACTCACGTTCGTATTGATTATATCTTACTAACTTTTCTTTGCCGTTCTCTGTCTCATATTTTATTTTACTCTCTCTCTCTCTCTGTTGATACTTTGTAATTCTTTGTCTATATTTGTCTCCTATTCTCTCTCTTTCTTACTCTCCTTCTCTCCAAATATCATTATCTTTCTCTCCTTTTCTTCCCTGTCTGAATCTTATTCTCTCCTCCCTATAGCTCTATCATACTTCCTATTTTTCTCTCCCTCTCTCTAACCATTTATATCTTTATCTTTTCTCACCTTCTCCCTCTATCGTTCACACTTCATCTCGTTTTCTCCCCATCCATATCTCTTTCTTCTTCCTCTGCATTTTTTCTCTCTCTCCTTTTCTATACCTTTCTCTTTCCTCTCTTCTTACTCTCTGCATTTCTGTCTCTCTCTCCTTCTCTATCCCTTTCTCTTTCCTCTCTTTCTTTTTCCTCTCTGCATTTCGTTCTCTCTCTCCTTCTCTATCCCTCTCTCTTTCCTCTCTTTCTTCTTCCTATCTGCATTTATTTCTATCTCCCCTTCTCTATCCCTTTCTCTTTCCTCTCTTTCTTCTTCCTCTCTGCATTTATTTCTATCTCTCCTTCTCTATCGCTTTCTCATTCCTCTCTTTCTTCTTCCTCTCTGCATTTCTTTCTCTCTCTCCTTCTCTATCCCTTTCTTTTTCCTTTCTTTCTTCTCTTCCCCTCATCTCCCTCTCTCTCTCTCTCCCCATCTCTTTCTTTCTTTACATACCTCTCTGTTTCTCTCCTTTGTGTACGTTCGATGTTTCCTCATTCTGTCCTTATCTCACCCTTTACTTCTCCATCTCAGTGTTTGTATCTTACTATTACTTCCTTTTGTATTCTCCCTCTTAAAAAATAGTATCTTACGATTAGTCGAACTAATCGAAGCTAATCGGGACTGAACACACAGTTTAAAGTGGGATCCGAACGATTATATGCCTCCATCGGATATCGAAGCCGCGTTTTATCTTAATGAGGACTCCTGAAGATTATGTGACGATGCAGGATTTTATTGCGCTTGCGTGTGTCGCTTCAAGCCGCCTTGTTTTGTTTATACCCTTCTCTGCGGGTGTACAATGCCACGTCTGTCCGTCCATCTGCCAGTCTCAACTATTTATCTCTCAGAATATACCAGATTCACAAGGACAAAATATGGTTGAGAGTCTACACCTACAAATTGGCGCAATTCAGTATAAAACTAATTCAATATCTGCGGCCGTGACCGGCAATAATCTATCAAAAATGACCTGCCAATATCTCGTAAACTAACAGAAGTAAACTGACCTAACTTAGGAATGGTAGCGTGTTGTTTTAACGTTATAATGCTTATGAATATAGACATGGCACTAGAAGCATTTCAGGCTCCAGTCCTTGTTATCTCAGAAGTGCACAAATTTTTCGTTCTTTGAACTTGTATTTTCTTATCCTTTTGTCGCTTATCTTCCTCCTTTGGCCTATACGGACGACATGAGAGAAACTAATGAATGCAACTTTCGGTAGCAAGATTGGGAGTCGACCACTCGACATGCTTGACCACGAAGTCTACGCTTTACCGCGGAGATTGTTTCTCTTTTAGAAACTGCATTGTGATGAGAGCCATGCTTCTGCATAAATCGGAAACCCTGGTCACAGTTCCAAAAAATAACAAGTAGGGGCTCACAAAGGGGGGTGGGAAATCATGAAACTGCAGTGAATCTTCTTTGACTGGCAAAAAAGGAGGATAGGGGTGGGGGAGAATTCTCCATCTTGATTTTTTCATAAAAAACTTAGTTATCATGGAGAGAATGAAATCGCAGACGGAATGGGTTCTCTTCTTTTCTCTTCTGCCGCTTGGAAATGATGAGGCGGTGCGTTGTTCTGCTGGAGCAAATCATTTCTCATTTTCTTTCTCGTCGCTTTATGAGGTTACCATAATGGAAATGTTCTCTTTTGACGGACTAAAAAGCAGTTTTGAAGGGGTGAGGGGAGGGGGACTTGAACGCCCACAAACAAACCCGAGAGTCGGCATCTCTTAATTGCGGTTTTAACGGAGTTGGCGCGGTGCAGTTGAGAAACAAGGGACTATATACGAGGGCAAGTCAAGAAGTATTCTAAACTGTAAAAGCAGAATGTGAGTCATGCAAGAAAACACACAGTTAGCAAGCTTGGGCTGTAAATAATTTGAGTACCGTGGTCTAGCGGTTAACGTGATGCACTGACGTAACTGGGTTTTGGCCCTCTTTACTGTTTATTCCTGGGTAGTACTATCACAGCGACGGCGTTAAACAAAGTCGTGGGAAGGCAGAGGAGGTATTTGCTAGGGAGGTCACGTTTAAAACAATGGACAACTTACATTTGTGTTAAAATAATATTTCCTTGTCTACTTTTTCTTGTTTGCCGGTGGACATCTACCACCCTGTCCCCTCTCTGGTGTCGTCACTGGTACATCGTCTACCAGTTCCCTAACTACTCCTTCAGGTGAGGATTCGAACTGTGAATCTCTTGGTTCGTGCTTAGGGTATAATTATAGCTATGTAAAAAGAGACACCAGTGAGAATTTTGTGTCCATGCGTCGATACAAACATGACAAATATAGGTTCTGATAGACTGGCGAAACTACAAATTTACAATTTGGACATGCAACACTACGTTAATGTTTCAATAAGTGATCAAGTTTCGTCAGCATATCTGAAGCAATTTTTGTTTAGCCAGTATTACAGATAGGGCCAAGACTGTACGATTATAGTTCCTAAGGTGAGTGAGTAGTCTGTGACAAGTGAATATTTTCGCTGCAATAAGATGTATCCTAGTTGTGTTTAATTTGTGTAATGCCTAAGAAATACAGCATGATTTATCTGCGAGAGAGTATACCCATTAAGAATTATTTTGTCTAATGCGTAGCAGCTATCACTGGAAGCTGCTGTAGGCTTCCACAAGTAGATTTGCTTTCATTGGTGAAAAGATGCGAATGGCCACGTGGTTTTCTGGTACAGTTTGAACTGAACTAAAGGGCCAAAGCGTGCCAAAAGGCATCCCAACGAGTCCCATCGTCGCTGTTTCTCCGTAGCCTTTGTTTTAAGCTCACTTGATGCACAGATGAGCTAATAGGGAGTGGACCTACAGTTTATAGTGGGATCCGAATTACTATGTGCCTCCATATGGCTCTCACGTTACCACTTTGCCATCGTTATTAACCTTTCTACACCAGACTCTGCTACTTATTCTTTAAACAGCTCCCGCAGTGCCGTCGCAGAAACGCGAAGTAAAATATCATTCGTCCATTCATACGATGCGACTAATCATGTGGACTGTAAATACTAGGGAATTGCATGCTCTGGGATTCCGCTCTTTCTACAAAACAAAATTCAGTGACTTTACTAGGCTTTCCAGGCAGTTTTTAAGAACTTTCTACACCACTTTGTAATGATTTAACATTCTACAACCTTTTTTTAATAAATACGGTGAATGAATTGTTGGCGTGTGGTCTAGTTGGTACTACTGGTTGACGGTGAGGTCAGTGAACCCCTAGGCCTGTCAGTCATCGTTCGCGAAGCCGTGTGGTTTGTATGTACGCGTTGTGGAAATAAGGTGCAGAGCAGCGACGCTGTTATGTGTGAAATGGAGCAACGTACGAACGTGAAATTCTGCTTCAAACTGGTATCTGCTGCACGATAATGCACGCCCCATACCGCCATAACCGTGCAACAGTTCCTGGCACGTAAGGAGGTTGTTGTAGTCCATCACCCCCCTTATTCACTAGATCTTGCTCCGGCCGATTATTTCCTTTTCCCTCGCTTGAAGAAACACTTAAAAGAACAACGGTTTTCAGACATTGCCGACATCCAACGCAATGTGAACGCTGAACTCAACCGCATCACACAGGCAGCCTTCGCCCAAAGTATGCGAGACCACTACACGCGTTCTCAGAAGTGCATTA
This sequence comes from Lepisma saccharinum, assembly GCF_977018435.1. Taxonomy (NCBI): domain Eukaryota; kingdom Metazoa; phylum Arthropoda; class Insecta; order Zygentoma; family Lepismatidae; genus Lepisma; species Lepisma saccharinum. The sequence continues at coordinate 39,903,045 of NC_139244.1, forward strand.
CCATTGGAGGTGATTATTTTGAAGGACAATAAGCTGTATTCCTGCATTCATGTACCGCGTTTGCTGCAAATAAATCATGAAATCAATAATTCAATCTTTCACCATATTTATTGATCACAGGTTGTAGCAAAGCCGTGGTAGAGTGGTTATCACAGCGCGGTACGACGCCAGGGGTTTTGGGTTCGAATCCCGGCCCGAGCATAGGTGTTCCTTGTGAGTGTCGTTTCATCTATTTATTCAAATCATCCTCGCAACGAGCCACATGCGGCGGAAAAGTGAAGTAAAAACAACCGAATCAAACATTTTAATAAATAAATGGTAGATTGAGAACATCTCTGGTTGTTCTGCATAAGCAGCTTGGAAGCGAGTCGCAACTCCAGAAATATCCAATTGGCAAGCGAGACGTTGGCGTTATATCAACCCGCCACCAATCGTTGACCCCATAGCTCACCTTCTACACTGTTGGTAAGCTCGCTAGCCAGACATTTGCGGTCAGCCGGCGAAAAAGAATTGCAACGAACATTTTAAACCAAGCATTCCCATAAAATAAACCAGTTTGGAGGAAAAATGAAATGTGTTTACAGTTTTCAGTCCTGACAAGGAATAATAATATCAACAATTTCCCTGACTTCCCAGGACTTCCTGACTAGTAGATAACCTGATGTTGTAGCACATGATGCATGTGTTCAATGCATACTCAACCACTCGATTTAATAATAAGGTGGTTTATTGAGTGAGAGTCGTAAACGCAGTTCGAACTTTTCTGCTCTTCATACCAACTCGCTCACTAACGACCATCTTTAAAGTAATGTTCATAGCTCCTCTAAATTAGGTGCGAAAATCAAGTAGGGTTAATTTCATGCGGTTGGCAACACTGGAACTGGTTACTTTCGCTATCATCCCCCTTTTTTCTGTACTTATTCACGTAAATTCATCCAAATGGAAGGGCATAAATTACCTAAAATACGTAGCGTTTCTTCTCCATTGCTTTATCAGTATTCATGCCAGGCGTGCTTTTGTATGACGAAGTGTGATAAAAAAAATGGAAGGGGGGTATCAACCCCTTTCACGTACATTGCAGAAATGCATGATGGAAGATTCTCTTCCGGCGTTCTTCCATTGAGGTGGGGGTGGAAATGAAATGAAACTGTGAGGGACAGGGCAGGGAGAACGACTTGGAGCAAAGGAAATGAAATTAAACGGGAGAGGAAGATTATTCTTTATGGTCCGTGCGAGAAAGAAAGAAATGGCGCCCGAACAGGGACTCCAACAGTTTCATATTTCACAGTCCAAGGCAAAATTTGACAGATATGATCTCTCGTTGGGGAAAACGTTTGAGTTGATATGGTTTCGGATTATCTATTCGTTTTGAAGACGGAAAAGGAAGCATGTGTCGTTTTCAAGAAACCTTAATTCGCTCTTTTGCTTCTATCTTATCTAGTACAAAAAAGCGTGTTTTTTCATAACCATGTAAAAAAGCAAACTATTATGGATGGCTCACACATACATACACACAAACATACATATTTTGAGTAGATATCCACACATCATTTTGGCAAGACTGTATATTTTCTTTCAAAAAGTAAATTAGTATTTTCCGTGGTCATGCTGTAACATCACCTTCGCCTTCTAAAGCATAGAGACCATACTTTACCATCATAAAGTATTACAGACAACGTAAGTAGCCACCTTAAATTTATACCAAAGCCGTAAATGATACAGTTGAATAACATGTTGTAAGGGGAGAGGGACTTGAAAATTTCAAAATGTGAACAAAGACGATTCTGAAGTGTTATTAGTATCAAGTTTTATCACCTACCTAACAGGAGTCACTTTTAATAATGTCATTACAGTAACCATAGGAACAAAATGTACTATTTGCCGGTCTCTATGGAGAGATCGGTAGCATAACGCCAGAGGTCTCAAGTTCGGAACTTGGTACGGTAAGGCTAAATTATGTTTTTACAGCCAACGGCAAATTGTTCACAACGTTCATTCAGTATTTTTCCTGCAATGTGGCCTTCAGAAATTGAAACCAAAAAGCGAAGAAGAAAAATAACAAAAATACCGACTGACAATTTGCCTACTGCTAATCCTTGCGTAAGTAATACTTTCAAATCGTCGCGATTAAGGCATAGGCAAGGAAGCGACGGAGAATAATGGAAATAGAAATACAAAATGTTCTGTATAAGTATATTTTTTTATAAACAGCGGACACAATTGTAAAGATTTCCTCATAAACATTTGTTCAGTAATACAATTAGTTTCCTTTTCAAGCTCTTGTACAACATACTTGAAAAGTAATCTAAAAATGCAGATCCAGGGTAAGAAAATGTACTGTGACATTTTCCTAACTCCCCTCTTTTACTGGAGCGCTGTTAGTAATCGCCGCTCCGTTCTCTCATCTGATTTTTTTTATTATTATTATTTTACTGTAGTGAGTTTCTTTGACTGAAATGATATCAAGATGTAATCTGTGCAGAGGCTTTTCGGAAGATATCAAACAGTGGCGTTTATTGAGTCCAAGATCTGGAATATCTCACTATGTCACGTGGTCCTAGGATATGAATAGAAATAAATTTACCAACTCCTAACAAATCAGGTTGCCAACTCATTAGAAATCAGGTTGCCTACTGATAGGAAATCAGGTTGCCAACTCATAGGAAATCAGGTTGCCAACTCATAGGAAATCAGGTTGCCAAATCATAGTTTTGATTGGATTGTTGTTTTAAGTCCACTTTATGCACAGTAAGGCTAATCGGGACTGGACCTACAGTTTAAAGTGGGATCCGAACCACTATTTGTCTCCACCAGGAATCGAACCCGGGACCCCTTGGTTACAAGGCGACGACGCTACCACTGCGCCATCGGGTAGGCCTGCCAAATCATAGGAAATCAGGTTGCCAACTCACAAGAAATCAGGTTGCCAACTCCAGAATCACCATCATGATTTCAATGATATGAATAATTTTACAGTATTTACAATTTCTGATCGACTTTCCTCCTGTATTTTATTCTCTAGACTTCAGGCTTCCCAGATAGCCTAGAATATACGCTCCTGATATCAACTGCTGTTAAGTCATGGCATCTAGGGTCCCTTTCAAGACGAAAGCAGTCCAGATCGTATTTGACTGCCATGTTCGGCCAAACATTAATGAGTTCAATGGAAATGTATTCCCAAAGGATGCGAAAGCTTGCCACCGTGTCCAATAGTATTAAATTGGAAAATATATTACTACACGCGTTGGAATTAGTACCACAACACACTTTATTCTTATTCTTCTTCTATCTAACCCAACCCAGCCTAACCTAACCTAGCGTCACTAATGACGTCACGTCAACCAACCGGACACGTCAGCCAATCGGATTCCTTAAAACTGTAGTGGCAGCAATCACCACCGACAATTCGCATGACTGAAAATTGTTTACTGTCCTGATTATTCTGTGAGGTACTTTTCAAGGGACACGCAGATGCCTCAAGGCTACGATGTAGTGGTTGAATCCTTGCGATATTACGGGGTTCCTGTGTTCATTACGATTTACTTCTGCAGGGGAAAAAGTTGTTAAACCAAATACATTTTATAGTTGGCGAACGAGTAGTAGCCATGTTTAAAGGCACCGCTTTTCTACTCAGGAAGAGATGTTGCTATGTTTACCACCTCCACGTGGCAGCAATTAATACGCTCTGTCTTGAAAACTACACGTGGTATTTCAGTTCTATATATTTTTGTTCATGGTATACATATGAAGGTATGACATACCCGAATTCAAAATAATATATCCATTGTTACTAATATTAACAAGCGCAATTGGAAAATTACGGTTTTCCCTCACAGTATAATCTTATAAAATTGGGCATAACTCTTCAACCATCGCTTTAGATGAAATATTTCACTTTTACATGTAATAATGGCCCCGTCTAGTTCGCTGCACTTTTTGACACCAGGTGTAGTGCAGGTGTATCTCGGTGTCAGGCTGGTGAAAGCAAATGTTGAACTAAGTAGACGCTGTTTCAAGCTCAGAAGATTCAACAAATGCCTGTCTACTGCTTTAAACGTTCATTTGATTACTTTAGAGAGCATCACGTGATCATACACCACACACACTACACTGTTCCAGACCTTGGGTTTTGGGTTGGTGTTTTAAGTCCTCTTTGTGCACAGTAAGGCTAATCGGGACTGAACCTACAGTTTAAAGTAGAATCCGAACCACTATGTGCCTCCATCGGCTATCACAAGGCCATCGGGGAGGCCCACTGTTCCAGAGCGTAGTGCAAACAGTGCAGATACCAAATACACTACTGGACACAAGGAAGTAGGCAATCAGTGTTGCACCACGTAACCAACTAGTGTGGAGGGAGTCAAAACGTGCAGCAAACTGTACGGGGCTAATGAGAATGAGGTTGGAAGGTGAGAATTTGCAGAAAAAATAGCGTGAAACAATTGCTGATCCCGATCAGCTCATAAAACCGCACTAGAGTTTTTTGCTGAAAATGTAATCTTCTGAATTTTCACTTGATCATTCAAAACCTAACTCATTCTAAATGTCTAATAGAAAAACAGCGGCTTGAGGATGTTGTAAGGTTGCCCAAAAATGGGTTGGGCAGTCTCCATTTTAAACTTTTCCAATTGATCACAACGATAATTTGTTCCAAAGGAAGGGCAGTAGTCTTGCAGATATAATCGTCAAAAGAAACTTACTTTTGCAGATCGACATCGCTGAAATTCCAGGAATTTTCTGAAGTTGAAATGACTTTCTTGGTCTTGGCATCCCCGCCGAAGATTCTCTTGTTCTCTGAGAAGATGAACATCCACCATCGTCTCTGCTTTAAACTTCCTCTATTTATAAAGAAGAATGTGCAAGATCACAGAGAAGAATCCTTCCTCCTACCACCTTACAGTACAGTCATTGATTTGTAAGCTCCTTTTGCAATTGGGACCGGATTTATTTCTCCCCTCCGGCTTGGTGGAATTCGTCCCATTTCGCATCTTTAACGTCATCTCCAAGTTTCCAGCGCTTTGATATGTTGGATCGAAGGGGGAGGTTACATAACTCATCCCGCTCACGGCACCCTCGAGGGGGGACTTTACCGTTCTTTCACAGTGTCACAAATCTCGCGAATCATTGCTGAGTTCTTGGCAAGTTTGTCACAGGCCCGGGCTCCTTCTTCTATATGTGCCTGTGCTTCTCCGCTGCTCCTTGCGACTGAGGTATGTTCCAAGAGTATGATGCCTCTCGCGTTTAATCGATTTCTGGCAAAGATGCTGAGTTCTTAGTTGAATACTTCGTGTTCTGACGTAAACGAAGACTTTCAGGTTTCCGGTTCGACACACACCGCCATGAACAATGTTATATTGTCAAGGATATCCTCATGATTTTGGTCGCTTTTTCATGTATACTCTCTTCCATTTATTCAAATTTAGAACGTTTTCATTCGTTTCGGTCTGTTTTTGCTTTACACGTTCATAACCTATCAGCACATGCATGACGTATCGAAATCTTCATCCAGTTTTATTGTTGAACTTTCTAAATACTTCGTCTTTCCTTGTCCAACCACTGAATTTTCAATCATTTTCTGCTCAAACATCTGAAAAAGCACCGAACGTTTCCTTGTCTCTATTCGTAAGGGATCATATCTCATGTAGTAGGGCCCGGACACTGTCTAGAAGGTCCGTAAGTCTAGAGGTCTTAATTTTGGCACGTGCTTCCTACTGACATCATGTATTCTGTTTACTCGAAGTCTGAACTGAATTGGTTTATCTTGCATATACAAACCTTTCCTCATAACTTTTGTCTTACCTTCATCAATTCTAATCTTACTTGTCTTGCTCTTCCATTTTTTTAACAATTCGTTTTCTTCCTTGAGAAGAAAGTTATATCCTTTGATCAGATGACCATATCTGAAATGGAAAAACCAATCATTTGATAGGAATATTCAAGAAAGTTTCGTTGATTTATCATTCAATTTTATTAGCTCCTGAATAGTAGTAATAAATTTAAAGCAGGTTGCAAGTACTGCAACAAAGAATTTTCAATGCCACGTGACGGTCGCAGCGATGCAATGCAGTATGTTCGAGAAATGGAGCACAAGAATAACACAGTATCCTCTGTATCTACAAGCATCTATTAGTTGATTTTCCATAAAAGACAACTATCTTGTAGACGAGAAGGTACGTAGAAATTTTTATTGAGGATACATATGGTGTTTCTGTAATTTTGTCCCGTATCTTCATCTTTACAGACACCTGTGAACAAAGATTGATTGATTCATTTGGTTTTGGACTTTTGATGGATTTGGTTGAAATTTTTAACGCCTCTGTTTCCTGTTATGGAAAGAAGGATGGAAAGAAAGGAGGAAGGGGAAAAAGAATACAAAGAAATGAGGGTACAAGGAAAGAAAGGAGGATACAAAGAGAAGGAAACTAGGATAAAAGATTGACGAGTAGGTTTAAAGAAAGAGGGACAGAAGGGTACAAAGAAATTAGGAAAGGGTTTGTTTGATTGATTGATTGATTGATTGATTTTGTTTTATTTCACTTCGCTTTTCTGCCACTTTTAGATAATCGGGATGATGAGGATGAGTGATAATATTATGAAATTTATGAAGAGGCACTCACAAAGAACACCATTTCTCAAGACCAGGATTCGAACCCCAGACCCCTGGCGTCGTAGCATGCTGTGCTAACCACCCTGCCACGAAGGTTGGCTGTCAACAAATAATTACACATGAATATGCAATGTAATAAATTAAAGGAATCCAGCAGATTTCCATCCGCACATACACACGCATGAAATGCATAATCATTAGATTCGTGAACAAGAAATCCGAACAAACTGACCCACTATTTCGGCGAATGTGAGTAACAACTGCTTTCTATCACAGATATACAGAGAACAGCGAAATACCTATGTCCTCTTTTTATATTCATCCTTCTTCCCCTCTCTCTTTGTGTCCTTCCTTCCTGCCCTATTTCTTTGTGTCCTTCCTGCCATATTTCCTTGTGTCCTTCCTGCCATATTTCCTTGTATCTTTCCTGCCATATTTCCTTGTGTCTTTCCTGCTATATTTCCTTGTGTCTTTCCTGCCATATTTCCTTGTATCTTTCCTGCCATATTTCCTTGTGTCTTTCCTGCTATATTTCCTTGTGTCTTTCCTGCCATATTTCCTTGTGTCTTTCCTGCCATATTTCCTTGTATCTTTCCTGCCATATTTCCTTGTATCTTTCCTGCCATATTTCCTGCTATATTTCCTTGTGTCTTTCCTGCCATATTTCCTTGTATCTTTCCTGCCATATTTCTTTGTGTCTTTCCTGCCATATTTCTTTGTGTCCTTCCTGGCCTATTTCTTTGTATCCTCATTTCCTTCTCTTCCTTCTTTGTGTTCTCGTTTTCCTGTCCTTCACACTTTGTATCATTCCTTCCCTAAGCTTCTTGTATTCTTATTTCCCCGTCCATCTTTCTTTGTATCCTTTCCGTCCATCTTTCTTTGTATCTTTCCCCCTCCCCCTCTTTCTTTCTGTGTAACATTCACTATAATTTCTCTCGAAAACGCTGCATTTACGAGAGAAAGAGCGAAGAGGCGAAGTTTAACACACGCTAGGACACAAAAGGGGTGGAGAGGGGTGCATGCCTCCCTCGCATCCCCACACGACCCTCTGTAGCAGTGAAAGCTGAAAAGATCACAAAACCCAATATTTCAGCGTCGGCAGATGGAAAAAGAAGCGGAGAAAAGGCTGGCTTGGAAAGCGGCGTCATATATTATGTCGGATGCATACGAACGTCTTCGGAGCGGTCATATGTCAAGGAAAGCAACAGCTTCTCTTGGCCCTACATGCAAAGAACGACAAAAAGCCTAACCGCAGATGTTCCTTCACGAATCCGTCATTGCCAAGCCCATGTGGGCAAAACGAGGGCAATTGTGTACGTGCCCTTATGGTGAAACGGCTCAAGATGTAGACGCTGTATTACAATTGGATGGAGAAGTCGGGGAATTCCCCTTCTAGAGGATTATTTCCGTCTCTTTTGTGCCTTATTCTTCTCTCTCTTTGTATCCTTCTTTCCGTCATTGTGTCCTCGTCTTCCCATCCTTCTTTCTTTGTATCCTTATTTGCCCCTTTTTCATTCTTTGTATCCTTCTTTCCTTCCTGTCAGTTCGCAAAATACAGGGTGATTAATTATTTCCTCGGCTTTGCACTTGAACGCATATATTACCTCCACTCCTGTGAGTGATCAGCAAGAAGGGTGGATGAAATATTTTCAAGTCTGTTCTGTTTCGTTTTTCATATCTACTAATCCAATCTCGTTCTCTTTTTCTTTGTATCCTTCTTCCGTCTTTCTTTCACTTTTTGAATCCTCGTTTCCTTCTCATTATTTCTTGGTATCCTGTTCATCTTCTTAAGGAATCCTCGTTTCCCTCTCTCTCTTTGTATTTTTTCCTCGTTTGTTCTCTTTTCCTATCCATCCTTCTTTGCATCCTTATTTACTTCTCTTTCATCTTTTTTGTATCTTGTTTTCCTCTCTTTCTTTATATACTTCTTTCAGTCACTTTCTTTTTCGTGTCCTTCCTTCTCTTGCTTTGTATAATTCTTTCTCTCCGTTAATTTTTCTCCTCTCCTCTCTTCTTTCTTTCGCCCATTTTCTTCCTATCTCTCTCTTTTCTTTCTTTGTTTCTTCTTTGGTTCTGTCTTTCTTTTTTTGTAAACTTCATATTCTGATTCTCTCTTTTTCTATCTTCCTCTTTTTCTCTGTATCTATTAATCCTATAAGGACCCTTATACAGGATTGTTAGGCTTACTCGATTATACGAGAGGTACTTTGTAAGGAGGCTCGCCCCTGTGAAATAAGAACACTTTAGCATTCGATATTTAACGCTTCGATTGACTGGTATGGCAGAGCCATAACAGCAACAGAGAGCGATGTTCGTTTACCTGTAGTTCTAGATGTGCAGATTGTCTCCGCTGATTTGAATGATAAGGCACGGTCCCTGAAATGAAACTTTGATAGCGCACCACTTCTCGCAGCAACTCATTTGAGAATCAGACTATAAATTGGAGGCAACAACTGTTCGCTCGATAACTTTCTGATTACAATTGCCGCTGAAATCTGGTCTCACGATCTATTCAAGGGGGATTCAAATTTCCGATCGTTAAAGCCGTTGGGCCTGTCGTTAACCGTGTTTTTTGCATAAGGCTGACGTTTCGTTATTTCAACTGATTTCCTGTCGATTCCCGTGTCAGCGGAGTTTTAAAGATTCAGTGAAGGTCGCCGGTGTAATATGATTGTCGCAAGTTACTTGCAATGCTTCAGTCGGACCTCTTGGCGAAGTGATTAGACTATCGAGATGTGGCGCCAGGTGTCCCGGGTTCGAGTCACACCTTCGGCGTGATACGTAATATATTTCGCTCTACAACTCTGTGTATATCTGTGATAATATTTTTTCTGCCCCAGTGGTTAGCACATCGCGCTACGACGCCAGGGGTCCAGGGTTCGAACCCCGGACTGGGCATGGATATTTGCGAGTGTCTATTCATCAATTTCATCATGTCATCACTCATCCCCATATTCGGAAATTAGCCAAAAGTGGGACAAAAAGCGAAGTAAAACAAAGCAAATCAATCAATGTTCTACGATTTAATTGTTCAAGTAGGTCGTTTCAAAATGTAACAGTGTTTCTTTCAGAGTTGAGCAAAAAACTCTCCACAAAGAATCCGGAGGACCCTTATTTCTCTGGAACGAACGAAACGAGCCGGCCATGATGCAATGTCATGAACGAGATTCTGGAGAATTGTGGAGAGTAATAGGTCCCCAAAAGTTCATTTGTTAACAGAAGCTCATTTTGTGCTCCTGTCTTTTGCCTCTAATTCCTCCTAATTGGCAGCGTCTCCTCCGTATACATCCGACTCAAATTTCGTTTCTTCTCCTGCTTCAGTCGACTCGCTGGTAAGGGTGGTTATCTCTTCAGATGTCTTTCTTAATTAGGACGAAGGTACGAATCAAAAAGCAATCTCAAATGGGCAGTGTATCCAACCCGTGTACTTTAATTGCAACCACGGTGAAATTACACTAACATTGTGCGTAGCCGCGTGGTCGGTTTCTACCACACGGTCCCCAAGGTCTTCAAAAGAAAAGTCGCACAGATAATTGCTCATTATTAGTAATAATTCTCTACCAAAATGCATTATTACCCTTTTCCTACCTCTGTAAAGAAATCATAACTGAGTCAATAAATGACCCAATTGTGTCAGCGAACCAAGTGCGAGAGAGATTAGAAAGGACCCAGAGACCAGGAGAGAAACAAAGAGATGAGAAGGGAGAAGATAGAGGATAGAGCGAGATAGAAAGGAAAAAGATGATGGACACATCCAGACCTAATTTGTTTTCGGGCAGGGGGGGGGGGGGGCAAACAGCAATTGCCCAGTGGTTTATATTGAACTAGATCATTACCCGGCGTTGTCGGGGTATTTATTTATCCCAATCTTCTATTAGACAGGAAAATTATGAATTCTAACTATAGTGTAAAATATAATTAATTTTATTTACAGGTATTTAAAAGAAGTCAAATCTTTTACAAATTCACTATAATATTAATTTAACTCAAAACTTGATTATAAACAACATTTTTAGTTTCACCTCCAGGAGCTAGAATAAATAAATTAAACGCATTGGGAGTGTTACTATTCATCTTAGCGACCCCGAAAGCTATGGATACCACACTAATATCGGTTGTTTTCTATTATTTTTACATGTCAACCCCCTTCCCACCCCCACCTATAGGGGTGTCTTACCCCCACAGTATTTCTTTCCAGATTGTAAGTCATATGTGTACCACGTTTGGTTGAAATTGCTCCAGGCGTTCGAGAGTTATGCCGGAATAAACATACATACATCCATTTTTATATATATAGAAGATATAATATATATATAGATTTTTCGAAAAAGATAACAACATTTATTTTACTTTCCAACGTAAAAAGCGCAATGAACCAAATTATTTTTTTTCACTATCTGTTTCCATGCGGGAGGAGTGCCCCCCGCTGGATACGCCTGTGGAGAAGGTAGATAGGGAGAGAAAACTCTCCATCTCTCTTGGTCTTCTTTCTCATGTCTCCCTCCTCGGCCTTAGAGAAAAGTCTTCTCTGTCTTTTCTCTTTCTAATTTGGAAGAAAGAAAGCAAAAAGGTAAAGTGAAATTTTCGGAATTAAGTCCTCTTATTCCGATGTTGTAGATTTCTCTCGTGGTTATTTCCGTTCACAGTTGTTCTTTCGCGTTTATTTCGGCGTTGTAGATTTGGTTCTGTGCGAATTTGCTCCTTTCGTATTTAACCTGTTTCCCGTTATGTCTTCCTTGCTAATTCCACTGCTAGAATTGGGCCTCTACTTCAGGTGTGCCTCAAAGAAGTTCTTAGGGGCGTTTCACTCTTCTTATGGATTAAATTTCTTTCGGTTTGGTTTTATTGTATACCTAAGACTGCGAACTATTCATAAATATAACTTCAGTCTAAGACTGCAAGAAAATCTCTGAGGGTTCACTCCCATATCAAATTCTATAACACATGCTATCGACTAAGGAACAAAAATATTCCGTTCCTGCAGAAAAGTATCATCTTGGAATCATTTTCGACAGCAATTTTAAATCAGGCATTGGGCTTGTGACACAGGATGGGCGCAGGTTCGAATCTCCTGAGGGAAACGTAACAACTTGTATCTGAGATTTCGGTTTGTGTATGGGAAAGGTGGCTACCCACTATTGAGGAGCTACGAATAGGTAGCGTAACCCGGTCAAGGAAAACCTACAACAACGACTGGGGGTTCGTCGTGCTGAACACACGTCACCCCGTAACTGGTTGGATGGTAGGTAGGCTCTGGCCCTCGTGGGCTGTTACGCTACGGGTAAATATGTGTATCATATTTCGCTACTTTTCATTCTTCATTGTTAATATGTTGATAAATGTTTGATTCATTCTGTATGAACAATCATGTTGTCAAGGATTAAAATCCCACTTACACTAACCACTCCAACACAGGGGGCGGCACACACTAGTCTAATTCCCTAATCCAGGGGTTCCCAAATGCTTTTGCTTCACGGCGCCCTTAGTGTTTCAAGATTTTTCCGCGTCACCCAAGTCAGAATGTCCAACACATACAACGCTCAGTTAGTGTGCTTTGGTTGCTTGTCTTAAGTTAAAAAATAAACACATACGGTATGCGCCAAAATATACAGTACTGAAATTCGCGCATCTCGAACACGTGGTTGCGTTTCTCGACGGGGCATAGCTCCAGCTGCACGTGTTCGCAGTAGTGAAAAGGAAGTTGTGTTGTGCAGTTGTTGTTGGAAATGGGTCTCTCGACGGAGGAAAAAGTATTCATAGTTGAGCATTATTTCCGCTCATACGGAAGCGGTCGTGAACGTGGACCGAGTTTGAAAAAGGTGACTGGTCTATATGCAACCCAAATGACAATCGTCCACTCCACATGCCCTAACCTAACCTTCGGTTTCCTGACAGTTATGCAACCCAAAAGGCACGATTGTTATTTGGGTTGCATATAGACCAGTCACTATATTGTAACATGTCTTATACTTTTGTTCATCTTTTCATTTCAGTACTGTATATTTTGGCGCATACTGTATTTCAAATTCAGAAAGGCCTCCCCGATTGCGCAGTGGTAATCAAGGGGTTCCGATCCTACTTGAAACTGTAGGTCCTGTCCCGATTAGCCTTTCTGTGCATAAAGTGGACTTACAACAACAAATCAATCAATTACAATTCAGAAACTTTTTATGTCTTGAAAGTACTAAATAAGCACATATATGGATGTCATTTCAGTGAAAATATTGGAATATTTCGCAGCGCCCTATGGTGTCGCGGTACACACTTTGGGAACCACTGCCTAATCATCATGCTATAACAGTCCGCTTTGGCCAAGAAGCTAAACCAACATAATCTATCCGCAATAAATAAGAACCAAACGGGCAGAAATTGGCAGAAGGAAATTGAGAACTGTGGAGAAGAGGTTATTCAAATTTATACGATCTGCCAACGATGTGGCTGACGTGAAATCAGGACTCCCGTCTCCATCTTGGTTTAAGATCTAAACGAACTCTAGGTAAAAGGGATGGAAAGGTTGAGGGGTAGGAAAAAAATTTAAAAAACTGAACCCTTTTCCTCCACACGGCTTAAAATAGAATCTCGAAATTCACAATCTTTTTTTCAAGGGCTTTCGCTATCTCTCTATACTGAGTCCCGCCCACCTTTTTACCATTTTAAAGAACTCGATCCACTTGCCAATTTTTCCTCATCCACTTTTTTTTTCCCATCGTCGTCTCTTTCTGAAAATCTTTCTTCCCGCTTATCTTCTTCTCTCGTCCACCTTTTCTTCATCCTTCATCATCTTTTCACTTTTCACCGTCGGCGCTTCAACCACAAGCACGTAGTCTCTTTTTTCATCTAAAATCCCCTCGAATTAATTCCCTCGCGGAGAAAGAAAAAAAAGGGTCAGTGATGGCTTCCAACATGACAGTGTTGCCAGCTGGCTGGCGCAAAAATCTACTAAAATGATATTTTCCAAACTGAAGTAGCCACGTTTGTTTATGACCTATACGAAACCTTAACCATGAGGGCCTTGTAAAAATTGAGGCGAGGACGAGGACAGATCTTTCGAGACGAGACATACCCATAGATGTCCGCAGGATTTTTTCCAGGGAGGGGCAAGGAAGGTATTTCTTCCAGGGGGAGCAACAAGGTACATTTTCCCCAATAATTGTGTTGTTGCCTCAAAAAACATTGCTTAAACTTGAATTTATCATATTCATGCAATAATTAACACACATTATTGTGGCTGAAATGAAATTATATGTGTGAAATATATCATTTTTGGTTGACTTTCATTTTGAAGGGCGGGGCATGCCCCCCTTGCCTCCCTTCCCGGACCCCCATGACCTCTGCATAATAGAGATGACCACGAAGCGTATTATCCGAGACTCACAATCTCATTCCAGAGTTGATACGCTATTTTAAAATTTTATCTTAACCAAATTTAATTTACTGAATATATTAAATTGCAATATTTTCCGTTAGTGCCAATTATGAGGTTTTGTTGTGTGGTTGCATATCGTATCGTAGCCAAGGTATTGACTAAGAAGGGACAAGTCTTCTGTAATTGTTAGCATAGCAGGAAATAGGGAAAGAAATGCGGAATAAGCAATTAGGCAAACGTTAGGTTATTGACTTGAGAGGCGTATGTGGAATGAGCGTTGGAATCGAGAGGGAGCGAGAACAGTTGGCGAGAATACGAGACAGAGAAAAGATTGCGGATGGTGAGAGAGAATGGAAATGGGGAACGATTTATTGGACAATGATGTGTGAACACAGTGATGTTTGACAGGGAGGTCAGACATGTGACAATTGAGAGGACAAGTGTGGAAATAACCTTCATCTAATTGTGAGGCAAGTAATATCCTTTTCTAGACCATCTTCAGTCATGGAGAGTACAGAAATCCAATTATTGTACATGTGAATTCTTTCGCCATTCCTCTAAATGCAACCTTTCACATATATCACATTTAGGCCAACCGAGTGACAACCATCTGAAAGATGAGTGATGAATAAATACATCACCCAATACAATCTAAACGTCTCTAGTTCGATCCCAACGCAGTATTAACATTGCGTTACGATATATTTAGGATAAAAGTAAGTTTTTCGAGGGTTCGTAGCGTCTTAACGAGGCGCCAAACAAAAAAACCTTACAAAGAAAATTTGTTTGCCTTAATGACCTCTATTGTGGCATTGTGCATATTGTTTATATTATACATTTTGATATTCGAAAGGAGACAGATTGATTGATTGAAATAAAAAATTTTGGTACATCAAAAATTACATTGCTATTTGCATCCATGAAAGGGTTTCATGCTCCATATCATGACCAAAATGAATACATGCCTCTGTGAACTAAAATCTCCTTACCTAGGATAATACCTGTAAAGACACACTCAGCACATATATGGACAAAACACAGTACAACACACAGCCCTACAGAGGATTGTACTGGTCGTACGTCCAGACGCCAGAGCCGCGTTGGCCTGCAACATTTCAGCTATACTGCTCGCATTTCCAGCTGGCGGCTGCGAAACAACGAATCAGCGATCAGTTGAATTCTTCGACTGACATCGGACATTTTCGTACCATAAGGCACACTAACGTTGCTGGCGGGACGAAACAAATGAGCGTCGGATACACAACATGTTGCCAAACTTACTGGTTGGTCAGCGCCATAATTGGATAAAAATTGTACACAAAGCACGGAAATTAAGTACACAAAACACCCAAACACTGTACAAAGAAGCCAATGAAAACAACTGACGAAACTAACGTACTCTTGGCAACGTTGTAACAGAAGAGCGATGTTACTCCTTCAGCTTTTACTTCACGTCTAAGGTTGTTGACACTTATCGAGGCACACACCCCGAAGACTATTGGTGGGCAGATGGAGCTATGCAGGTCACCCACCAGTTGGGCGCGATCAGTATAGCGTGATGCACTACATGGAAGTTAGGTTGACTTGTGCCTTTTCAGCGTAAACGAACCCTAACTCGTGGCGCAGCAATTCGCAACAGTTCAACACTTAAAGGTCACGTGGCGTAATTTACCGTGCCACCGTTATCCTGCCCTCTGGAGACCTGATATCAAGCTAATAGTTGCGAGAGAAGAATGCATCCTCCATCTCATCAATCAGTACGGAGTCTCGGGTCACTATCTGCAAACTAGCTCCGAAAGCCAGGTTGCTACGTGTAATAACTAATCCATCACACGTGTGACGGCCACCCTTGCTTCCTAATTGCATGAAGTTTCACGCAGCAGCTGATTGACGCAATATGAAAAAAAGTATGTGGGAGGTTCGAAAAGTAAGGTGCCTTATCGCCCGGAAGTTCCCCCATTTTCTTGATTGTGACGACACACCAATAAAATTGTTTATATTATTCTGCTTATAATCACATTCAGTTCAAAATGTTTCCAATCATCACTGTCAAACGGTCTATTTGTTCTGTCCACTTTATGCTCAGATAGGCTAATCGGGACTGGGCCTACAGTTTAAAGTGCCATCCGTACCACTGTGCAATGTGCGCCCACGGAGTACCAAAACAAGGCGAGAGAGTATCGATGAGGCTCATCAAATGGTCTGGTACATATTCACAGAATATCTAGCAGAGCCCAAGGTAATTCCATTGGGTAGGTTTTGTTCTGTACCTGGGAGGTCCTCACACATTTAGGCAAAACAAGAGTGTCCATAATCCACTTAAGTCTTTCGAAGATAGTGAAAGTTACGTGGGGGGATTAATTATATCAGAGGGTTAAAATGTAAATGCTATCCTGCAGTTGATGACATCATCTATGTGCTTTGAATATATTGAACAGGGCCCACCTTACACATTCCATCTTGGACAGATCAAAAACCACTGCCATCTAACGAGCGTAGATACAACTATTGTGAGGAGTTCTGGTAAGCCATATTTCAAAATATGATAAATCGGGTTAAAAAAACCAAAGGATTCCAATTAAATGTGTCTACTCTCTGCAAGGAACTCTTTCAGACGTTTGCATAAATTGACTAATGCGCTCTTTGCCATTGTCAAGTCCCTTTACAGAATTCTGGACTTAAAATTTATGTTTAGAGCACTTAGATTTTGCGGGTAACTTGTACAGTCAGCGACACTTCTGGGTTAAAAATCGAAAGGGTTGTTAGAACCAGAAGTGTCCGTGACTGTACATCAGTGCAGAGTGAATAACGGAGTGATGACCCCCATCCAAATTCTGATCAGGTGCAAAGAGCTTTCATCGTGAGAAATGTTCCCATACAGATATACAGTCATTGAGGAATGTCACTTAAATTCCTAAATAAAATCCTAATTGACAAAGACGATCATTTTCAAGTATGGTATTTCTAACGTGTTCCGGATTCTTATATTTTTCTTTTGCAAGGTATTATGTAGGTTCCTGAAATTTTGTACAAAATATCAGTTCCGTACTACAATTTTCCAATTGGGACTATCAGAAGTAATCGTGACGTAAATTAACGTGAAATTAAGAAGTTATCTGCAGAAGAATTGACGTTATAGTAATACTATTTATAAGAAATGTATCTTCCTTTGTGCAACACCATCTAGCGTGTTTATTGAACATATAGGGTCGGACACTGGAAAGATTAGGCTTTGTTCAGGTAATTATGCATTAGTATGATTAATAAAGTGAAGAAGTACAAAAATAAAAGAGTAGTCTGTACAGATTAGTTCAGCATGGATCATTGTACACACAGAAAACTAAATGCATCATATCGATTGATGCACTAAGGTGTGTTTTATGGCTTATTTAAACAATCAGATTCACATTTGATGCATTTGGGTGCATTTTTTCTATGTCGTGAAAGAAACAGCAAAGTGCATCATTTTATGCAAGTGAAGATTTATTTCAGTCGAGATGCACTTCAATGCATCAGTTGATGTTCCTTTATGCACCTTCCAGCATCTTTTTGGATGATGCACTTAAACGTTTGTTCTTAGCTACAAAGTTTATGTAGCTCAGACGAAACGATTAAGTGCATCATCAAAAAAAGATGCATTCTGGTGCATCAAAATACATCAAGGTGCATCAAAATGCATCAAATGATGCATTGAAGTTAATCTCGACTGCAATAAGTCCTGACTTGAATCAAATTATGCTCTTTGGTGTATCAAATGCATCAAATGTGAATCTGATTCTTTGAAGATGTCATAAAACATACTTTAGTGCATCAATCGATGCATTCTGGTGTATCAATCGATATGATTCAATTACAGTGTGCAATACGTTGTGTCATAGCCACAGCTCTAAATCAAGACAGACTGCCATGAAGACGTAAAGCGCCTTTCAGCAGAGCACAGATGATCAAATGCATCAGCTGGCATATTAGCTCTCAAGTGGGTTAAACAATTTCAGAATTTGTCCCGTGTTTAAAAGAATTCTGGGCGTCATTTTCCAGATCTCCATCTTCTTGTTTCTCCAATCAGGTCTCCGAATTTGACAGTCCCAATGTTTCTTTTATTTGGATATTGAAGGAGGCTTGTGCTTTGCAATCGACTAGGTATCCGATTGAATTGGGGAAGAATGTTCGCCAAGCCACTCTGCTGACATGTGTCATAGTGTCGGGAAATGTCTTGTGGGTGCAACCATGCTCAGGAGTGTCTGACAGAATGATGGGATTTAAGATAAACTACGGTAATGAGCTCTGATCCTTCAGTATTTGTAGTTTTCTTCAAGCTATAATAGATATCCCCTTCATGTTCACCATACTCTGTCCCTAGGATCTGTGGAGCAAGCCCGCGCATAACGGAAGAGAAGGGGAGAAAGCGAGTTGACGGAGAAAAGCTGTGCGCGCTGTTGCAAACTGCTGGTAGCTGCACTCTCTTCCCTACTATTTGTGCAGAGACTTGTTTGCGTTCGCTCTCTCCGGACATTCCCGGGACAGTATGTAGTTCTCGTGGCTAACCCTTTACAAGACGATCGCACTATTTCCTCCATAAAAAAGGGCGTGTAAGGAATGGCCACCCAAATATTAAATTATCTTCCAAACTGTACGTCCTGGACTGCATTTTACAAACTAACGACGCTCTGGTGCCTGGACTCTCAGCCAGTACAATTCACTGTGTGGCTTGTGTTGTATCCGGTCCATATGTGTTTATAGTTGACCTTTCATCCCCATCTTTGCTATAAGCCAAAAGTTGTATAAATCCAATATATATATAGCTCCAATCCCACCACTCACTCACTGACATAAATGTTCTCCATGAAGGAAGCCCCGGAGGCGAAAAATGCCCGATTACGACCCCCATGAAATCGTCCCAAAAGGCAGAGAAAATTAAAAAATCGCTCAATCGGCCCTTCCTTAAGGGTGAAAATCCCTTTTTTCACGTCCTTAGCAACCGTTGCCACGGGCATTTCTTTTGCATACATTGTTTCCTTCAAATTCTTAATTGTCGAGATACATTATATTTCTCATAGATCAATAGCACACAGATGAATGAACTCGTGGTTTTGAAAAGGTGCCTGAAACAAGGGTGACATCTACATAATAAGGAGTTTCAGCCCAGATACAATTACGTATATATTGTTATACTCAATACGAAAATATCTACATCGTGCTTCTTTTATAGGTATAATAACAAACAATTCTTTAGAGCTTTCCGTGCTTGTTGTTGCCCATGGAAACGGACGTTGCTAGGAAACTTAAAGAAAGTTTATTTTCACCCAGAAAACTAGTGTAAGTGAATTATGCTAGACTTTTCGAATTTCAAAACATGAGCATAAGAATGTATTAACAGAAGAGAGGTTGGAATTTGATGGGAATGACGGAAAACAGTTATTATCCAATTACGTTCAAAAATGTGAAAATAACAAAATACGTAAATATTGCATTTTCAATTTAGTCGCTTTTCAATTCGTTTAAGCAAAACATCCAAGTACTTATCTTGAAATGGTTATTACTTACTCAGTTCATTATTAAGAAAATAGACAATAATAGTTTGAATATTTGTACCTTATTAGAGCCCATACACATATAAAGTTACTTTCTAAACTTTTCAAACTTATACATATGTTCCCCATCATCCAATACAACATGCAGACATTTTCAAAGTCATAAAGATCTATGAAGAACCCCATCTATAACATGATTGCGACCACAACGTCACAAGGTCACGCATGCGAGCGTACGAGACGTGGCCAAAGGCCACGTCGAAAGTACGCGAGTCTAATATATAAAAATGGATGTGTGTATGTATGTGTGTATGTTTGTTCCGGCATAACTCTCGAACGCCTGGAGCGACTTCAACCAAACTTGGAACACATATGACTTACAATCTGGAAATAAATACTGTTGGGGTAAGACATCCCTGGCACCTCTGGGGGTGGGGGTGGGGGTGACATGTAAAAATAATACAAAGCGACCGATATTAGTGTGGAATCCATAGTTTTTGGGGTCGCTAAGATGAACAGTGACAATCCCAATGTTGTTCAACTCCAAGACACCCCTGGAACCCCTAGGGGTGGGAGTGGGAAAGGGTGAAATGTAAAATAATCGAAAACGACCGATATTAGTGTTGAATCCATAGTTTTCCGGGTCGCTAAGATGAATAGTGACACACTCAATACCGTTCAACTAAAAACCACCCCTGGCACTCCTCGGAGTGGTGGTGGAAACGGGTGAAATGTGAAACGACCGATATTAGTGTGGAATCCATAGTTTTCGGGGTCGCTAAGATGAATAGTGACACTCTCAATGCCGTTCCATTCCAAGACGACCCTGGCACCCCTAGGGGTGGGGTGGGAAGGGCGTGGCATGTAAAATGACCGATATTAGTGTGGAATCCATAGTTTTCGGGGTCGCTAAGATGAATAGTGACACACTCAATACCGTTCAACTCAAAGATAGCCCTTGCACCCCTCGGAGTGGTGGTGGAAAGGGGTGAAATGTGAAACGATCGATATTAGTGTGGAATCCATAGTTTTCGGGGTCGCTAAGATGAATAGTGACACTCCCAATGCCGTTCAACTCCAAGACGCACCTGGCACCCCTAGGGATGGGGTTGGGAAGGGGGTGACACGTAAAACGACCGATATTAGTGTCGAGTCCATAGTTTTCGGGGTCGCTAAGATGAATAGTGACACTCTCAATGCTGTTCAATTCCAAGACGACCCTGGTACCCCTAGGGGTGGGGTGGGAAGGGCGTGGCATGTAAAATGACCGATATTAGTGTGGAATCCATAGTTTTCGGGGTCGCTAAGATGAATAGTGACACACTCAATACCGTTCAACTCAAAGATAGCCCTTGCACCCCTCGGAGTGGTGGTGGAAAGGCGTGAAATGTGAAACGATCGATATTAGTGTGGAATCCATAGTTTTCGGGGTCGCTAAGATGAATAGTGACACTCCCAATGCCGTTCAACTCCAAGACGCACCTGGCACCCCTAGGGATGGGGTTGGGAAGGGGGTGACACGTAAAACGACCGATATTAGTGTCGAGTCCATAGTTTTCGGGGTCGCTAAGATGAATAGTGACACTCTCAATGCCGTTCAATTCCAAGACGACCCTGGTACCCCTAGGGGTGGGGTGGGAAGGGCGTGGCATGTAAAATGACCGATATTAGTGTGGAATCCATAGTTTTCGGGGTCGCTAAGATGAATAGTGACACACTCAATACCGTTCAACTCAAAGATAGCCCTTGCACCCCTCGGAGTGGTGGTGGAAACGGGTGACATGTAAAACGACCGATATTAGTGTGGAATCCATAGTTTTCCGGGTCGCTAAGATGAATAGTGACACACTCAATACAGTTCAACTCCACGACGCCCCTGGCACCCCTAGGGATGGGGGTGGAAAGGGGGTGACACGTAAAACGACCGATATTAGTGTCGAGTCCATAGTTTTCGGGGTCGCTAAGATGAATAGTGACACTCCCAATGCCGTTCAACTCCAAGACGCACCTGGCACCCCTAGGGATGGGGTTGGGAAGGGGGTGACACGTAAAACGACCGATATTAGTGTCGAGTCCATAGTTTTCGGGGTCGCTAAGATGAATAGTGACACTCCCAATGCCGTTCAACTCCAAGACGCACCTGGCACCCCTAGGGATGGGGTTGGGAAGGGCGTGGCATGTAAAATGACCGATATTAGTGTGGAATCTATAGTTTTCGGGGTCGCTAAGATGAATAGTAACATTCCCAATGCCGTTCAACTCCAAGTTCCTTTTACACTATAGTTAGAATTCATTATTTTCCTGTCTAATAGAAGATTGGGATAAATAAATACCCGGGCAACACCGGGCAATCAGCTAGTACAATATAAAATAAAACAAGTCCATCAATCCAACAAAAAACATAACAAATAGGGTTGACTGATTCTGACAATGCAGTATTACAAAGGTATTGGCGGATAGGTTGCTATGAAGGCGCCGCAGGGTGGCTCCACATGCCCTTTTGGTATACGCACAGATTACAAACGAGAGATAGGAAGTAAACGATCTTATTAATCTGTGGTATTACGCTGTGCTGCAACATTTAAACTGATCCAAGATGGGTATACAGAGGATAAGTCAGATAAAGTCAACGAACGATCGTTGGCTGAGGAGATGACCTAATTTTGGGGAAAGAAGCAAAGAACACAAATTAGTTCTTGACTAAACTTGGCACGCACGGTGAAATGCAATGTAAATAGCATTACACCATACAGTAATGGAAATTACGCATTTATTTTCCAGCTTGTTGGCCACTATTGCCGCACGAGTTACTTGTTCAAACCATCCGCTTGGCGGCGCTAGTAGATTTTCCGTCTGAGTTCAGACGTAAAAGTGACGTATCATTTAATGTAGCCTGGCTCTGTTTGAAGGAAGCATAAGAATTACAACTGTATACTCTGTGAATCGAGTGGTGAAAGCGCAGCGTTGCCAACCGTACGGTCCTGACCGTACATGTACGGAAACTTCATGACATGTACGGACTTACGGTACTTACGTACGCTAAATGTACGGTTTGTCAAAATTTGAACTTGCTGTTTTATCCCTAATATTTATCTTAGAAATTCTTAAACCAAGCGTACGGAACTGGAGACAAAAATACGGTCCGTTTGCCATGTGCGTACG
This sequence comes from Lepisma saccharinum, assembly GCF_977018435.1. NCBI lineage: Eukaryota > Metazoa > Arthropoda > Insecta > Zygentoma > Lepismatidae > Lepisma > Lepisma saccharinum. Next base: position 39,925,711 of record NC_139244.1, read on the forward strand.
GTATTATCGGTTTCAAAAAAGTTTGCAACACTGCAGAGCGAAGTAGGGAAAGCGGGTAACTCCAGTCGTCTATTACGCAATCCCGTTTCTCTCACTGTTCATTGGTGGAGCCGTCTCGCGTCACTACTTGCGCAGAGACTTATTCTCGTTCGCCTGGTCTACAGTTAGCTGGTACAGGGTTTAGGGGGGAGGAGAGGGGGTACATTGTATCCACAGTCCCTCCGGAGAATACGCCGATGCAGAATTCCAAGGCACAGCCCTCGCGAAAGCAAACCTGGCTCTGAGACAAGGAGAGGCAAGCAATTTTCTTGCAGTTTGCGCGAAATTATAATTTCTCACGCAACATCTCAGCGCTGTTGCTTTGATGTCTGGCAACTGCATGAGATTCCGCTTCAATATTTCATAGCGGGATTCCTCCAGCGTCTCTCAACCAAATGCGTAAACAAGGCCGTCTAATCCCCGCGTGTTCTAAGAATATCCCTCTCTTGCTTTCTCGCATTCAGCGTGTCTCGTGAGTAAAGTGAACCTGTTTTCATACGTTGAAATGTTACGGATACGAATACACGAAACATTCAATTTCGAATGTTCGCCATTTTGGAAAATGGCCGCCATATCTGACTGCATCGAAATTCAGATGGGAACTTACCTTAAAATCACTTATCTTATGGAACTCTGCATGTGTGGAAATTGGCTACTTCTTGTCCCGAAGTTCAGTACAGCTTTCACAACCCGTACTACATTTCGCGATGGATTTGTTCGTTTTTCAGTAACTAAGGATTAGAATAAATATATTTTCCCTCCATCGCTATACTGCCACTTCATCCCATTAACATATAGAGGAGTAAAACAAAGGAAAATGGAAACAGAAATAAAACCAATGTACTAAATCAGGAGAAGAGAGGAAAGGAAAGATAGAAAAACGGAGAGAATAAAAAAAGAACAGAGAAATAGAGAGAAAGAGAAAAGGTACGGAAAACTAAGAGAAAATAGAAAAACAAAAATAAAGCAAGTGAAATGAGAGAATAGACATTAGGAGAAGACAGGAGATAAGGGAAGAGGAAAATAGAATAATGAAAAGTAAAAGAGCGAACAGAGGGAAAAACTGAAGATAGAAAAGCGAAGATTGAAGTAGAGTAAAGTGGAAACATAATAAGCAACAAAATCTAAAAACCATAAAATTTAATACAGGAAAATTTGCAGTTGATAGAATTAAGAAAGATTACCAAATTAAACTGTCAAATACATAGATTCGATATTTTGCAGGATTTAAATGATGAAAATATAATTGAAACAAACGTAAATAAGAATTGGGAGCACATACGTAATGCAATAGAATCTGCAGCTAAAGAAAGTATAAGATACCATAAACCAAGAAATAGTAAGCCATGGTTTGATAATGAATGTCATAAGTAGAAATAAGAAATCAGGTTAGACGTAGGTGGTTAAATAACTCCGTAGATACAAATTTAAGCAATTATAATAGAATAAAGCGAGAAGTTAACCGCACGTTTAGAAGTAAAAAAAATAGATTACTTGAAAAGCAAAATTAACGAAATTGAAACAAACAGCAAAAACAAGAATATCAGAGATTTATATAAAGGTGTAAATGAGTTTAGAAAGGGGTGGCAACCTAAAGCAAATTTGATAAAAGATAAAGACGGTGATTTTCTAGCTGACCCAAGCGAAATTCTAAATAGATGGAAGAACTACTTTAATGACCTTTTAAATGTCCATGTAGGAGATAAATCAGAAGTGATTGAAGTACACACAGCAGAACCTTTAGTTCCAGAACCTAACTTGACTGAAGTTAAAGATGCTATTAAAAGGCTAAAAAATAACAAAACTCCTGGCATTGATTTAATACCAGCTGAGTTAATTAAATATGGTTGGAATTCGTTAATATGATAAATTCATAAATTAATTTGTTTAATATGGAATAAAGAAGAAATCCCTCAACAGTGGAAATAATCCATAATTGTTCCTGTGTTTAAAAAAGGTGATAAAATGAACTGCAATAATTATCGTGGAATTTCTCTACTCTCAACAACATACAAAATATTGTCTAACATTCTTTTAACAAGACTAACCCCATATGCTAATGAAATTATAGGTGATTATCAATGTGGATTTAAACGTAACAGATCAACTACAGATCAAATTTTTCACATCAGACAGACACTTGAGAAAAAGTGCGAATATAATCAAAGCGTCCATCAGCTATTCATTGATTTCAAAAAAGCATATGATTCGGTCAAAAGAGATAAATTATATAATATATTAGTCGAGTTTGGAATACATAAGAAGCTTGTTAATATGATAAAAGTATGCATCAGTGAAACAGAAAGTAAAATTCGTGTGGGTATTAATGTGTCTGACAAATTTATAATTCATGATGGGTTGAAACAAGCAGATGCATTATCTCCACTGCCATTTAATTTTGACTTAGAATACGCTGTTAGCAAGGTAAAATAAACTAACGAAGTACTAAAATTAAACGGTGTGACTCAGTTGTTAGCATATGCAGATGATGTACACTTACTTGGGGATGATGTAAATACAATTAAGAATAATGCTAAAATATTTTTCAAAGCAGCTATTTGGAAGTTAGCAAAGAGAAAACTAAATATATGCTTACAGGCCGAAACCCAGTGTTAGGTAATAATCAAAATCTAATTATTGATAACAACTCGTTTGAACCAGTTTCCAAATTCAAATACTTAGGAGTAATACTAACAAATGAAAATGATATTAAAGATGAAATAAAAAGCAGGCTTAATTCAGATAATGCATGTTACTTTTCTCTTCATAAACTTTTGTCTTCTAGTTTAATATCTAAGAAACAAAGTTAAAATATACAAACCAGTAATTTTGCCAGTACTACAACGCGAAACTTGGTCCCTTACATTGAAAAAGGAACATAAATTGAGAGTATTTGAAAATAAGATCCTTAGGAAAACATTTGGGCCTAAAAGTGGATGAGGAGACAGGTGAGTGTAGAAGGTTACGTAATTTGGAAGTACATAATTTGTATTCAGGTCCAGATAATATTAAGAGTGAATAAATGAACAAAACTTAGGTGGGCAGGCCTAATGGCACGAATGGGAGAGGAAAGAGGAGTTTATAGGATTCTTGTTGGGAAAACTGATGGTAAGAGACCTGTAGGAAGGCCAAGGCGAAGATGGAGGGACAACGTTGAGATGAACCTAAAGGAAATCGGTAGAGATGGAAAAGAGTATATAGATCTTGCTCAAGATAGGGACAGATGGAAGGGCTGTGTTGCTGCCACAGTTTAAAGTGGGATCCGAACCACTATGTGCCTCCACCGGGTTATCGAACCCAGGACCCCTTGATTACAAGGCGAAGACGCAACCACTGCGCCATCAGGGAGGCCAAGAAAGTACCTAAATATGGAATAGGTTCGTAATGTGGAATGGAAGGCTCTCTCTCCTCCATGGCGCCTTAACCTGGTGGTGGGAGCGGGAAATAATGGCCAAGCTGTACCTATTTATAACAGTGCAGAACTATTCAGCCTGTTGTAAAACATATCCGGAACAGACGGGAGACATTGTTTTGTGTAATTTGCAGTTGGTGGATTAAGGAGGTGAGTTGTGTTTTATACTGTCTTTTCCTGAGGGCTATTTGGATGTAAATGTTAGGTTTTGAAGCGTAAATATTGTGAGGTTTCAATGATTTTGTTGTTGGTTCGGTCTGACTTGTAGAGTTAGCTAAATCTGCAAAACGAAGGATTGGCTATTCCATATCTGGGTACTTTCCCTTAATAGCAAGAGGCGCAGTTGTTCAGTCGGTAGGAGCTTGACTGTCACGCGAATACCAGGGTTAGATCTCTGACGGAGATGATCATAGGATAGGTAAGGCACGTTTTTACGGTTACTCCACAAGTGTTTCTGGAGCTTACTCAGCCTCTTCTTTGGGTAGGTGGAAGGCGGAGTAAAGGCAGCCGTAAGAGCGTGATGCTTATCACCTCCTTTATGACTGATTGATAATGTGAGGTGCCTTTGCTTCATAACTTCTAGGCTATGTGCTCTCATGAAATGGAGTTGGACCTCCCCGGTGGTGTAGTGGTAAAGCGGCTTTGTAATCGAGGAGTTCCTGGCTCGATTCCTGATGCAGGCACATTGCACAGTCCCAATAAACTGTAGGTCAAGGTCCAATTGGCCTATCTGACTAGAAGAGTGGAACTTTACCATTTAATAGTAAAACAATGATAGAACCGCTGTGGTGGAGTGGATAGCATAGCGCGCTACGACGCCAGTGGCCCCGGGTTCGAATCCAAGCCTGGGCATGTATGTTCTTTGTGAGTGTCCCTTCACCAGTTTCATCATATCATCACTCATCCTCATCTTTGCATTTATAAAAAAAAAGCAAAGTAAATAAACCCAATCAATCGATAGAACATGAACTGTCCTGAGTTAGCAACACTGCCGATGATGACGAATTCGAAAAAAAAAAATGTGAAGGAGCAAGAAACGAAAATAGAAAACAAAAACTGTGAAAGAGAAAAGAACGCCACACAAGTTCTCGAGACTCACTAGTGACATCTGGCATAGGGTGACGAGAAAGTGGATTCATTTGCGCTGCCATTTCTTTCCCAACGTCGAAGGCTGCTGGTTCGTTTGCAGAGGAGAAAAATAATACGGTTGCTAAGGAAAGCGGGGGGAGGGGATGTAATGTTACTCTTGAAACTCTCGCGGAGCTCATCGTTGTTGAAAATTAATTCTTGGCGATGACCCACAATCCTTTGCGCTTGAGGAAATCGACCCCACCAGTCGCAGGCAACCGGAAGCCGGCTTTTAGAGCGAATTAAGGAAAAGCTCGACGTCGCTTTGTTCTCCAATTATGTTGGACGAGAGAGCAGCTTATGCAGACCCTCCAGACTTGCAGAGAAGTTCCGAGGCATCAAATTTCTTCGTCAACAAGACGCGGATGGCCGTGAATACTCGGAGAAGTTTCTCGCAGACGTCCAGATGACGCGCGTGCTCATTGGAATCACGACTGGGTGGGAATTCCGTTTTCCCCTCTCCTCCAGAACCATGGCCAAGAAACAGAAAATTTTTCAAAGGCGGCCAAAATCGAAGAGTCTTATTTCATTCTGTGTCAATCCAAGAAAACATTTGTTTTAAAAGGAGAGAGAAAAGATGAAATATGAAAGAAGTCACACGCACAGAGAGAGAGAGAGAGAGAGAGGAAGACAAGGTTGAAGATATAAGGAAGTGACAGATAAGAATTAGAGAATTAAAGATGGGACAGAGAGGAATAATGAAACTAGACAGAGAAAGAAAAAGAAAAAGCCAGGTATAAATAAAATACTAAACTGGACAAATATAGAATGGTGACAGAGGAAGCGAGGGGAAAAAAGGAGAGAAATTAGAGAAACGCTTCAGGTACACAGAGAAGCAGAGAAATACTGAAGCGAGAGAGAGAGAGAGAGAGAGAGAGAGAGAGAGAAGTAATAAAAGAGACACACAGAGAGAGAGAGAGAGAGAGAGATAAGTAATAAAAGAGAGAGAGATAAATAATAAAAGAGAGAGAGAGAGAGATAAGTAATAAAATACAGAGAGAGAGAGAGAGAGAGAGAGAGAGAGAGAGAGAGAGAGATAGGTAGGTAATAAAAGAGACAGAGAGAGAGAGAAAGAGAGACAAGAAAATGAAGATAGAAAAATAGAAGAGAAATGTTAGAGAGAGAAAGGGTCAGAATTTACAACAGGAGATACAAAAGAGAGAAATGAAGAACGGGACAAACAGAGAGAGAGAGAGAGAGAGAGAGAGAGAGAGAGAGAGAGAGAGAGAAGGAAAAGAAAGGGAAGAAATATAGAAGCGAGACAGATGAGTAAAGAAGAATATTTGACAGAAAACAGGCTGTAGGACATACAAAAGTAAATGATCAAGAAGAGAGGAAGTAATCACGAAAAAAGAAAATAAATCTCTCAAAATAATATTGAAATCTAGAAAAAGATACAGGAAAAGAAAAATAAGAAAATAGTTTCAAACAGGATAAGAAGAAGCAAGTAATTTTACCCTCCCTGTGGTAGCCAACGGAAAGAGCTAAAAATAGGATAGCAGGTTAAAATTCATTTCAGTAAATAAAATATTGTACTGATCTAAATCTGAAGGGAAATCCTTGTCCTGTACCAAAAACGAATCTTTTCGAAAAATTTCTCTAACACGATGAAATTATTTCTCTAAATACCACTCGGAGATACTACTAGATTTGGGTATCAGGTACAGGGAAATTTGGTCTAAATCAGAATTCTTGTGTTGAACTTTGGGCGACTTATTCACATACATAAAAGGGAAGAGGAGAATTTGGATTTGGAGTTTGTGTCGAGTCAGCTTTATACTCAGACTCGCGTACTTTCGACGTGGCCCTTGGCCACGTCTTGTACGCTCGCATGCGTGACCTTCGGCCACGTTGTGGACGCAATCACGTTATAGATGGGGTTCCTCAATGATGCAAATGACTTTAAAAATATCTGCATGTTGTATTGGATGAAGGGGAATAAGTGTATAAGTTCGCTAATTTGAAAAGTTTAGAAAATAATTTTTTGGAAGTGCTCTAATATGGTACAAATATTCAACACATTATTCAACACATTATTGTCTATTCTCATAATAATAAAGTGGGTATTTATTGTCCGTTTCAAAATAGTTAAGATATTTCAGATAAACGAATTGAATAGCGACACTATATTGGAAAAGCAGTATTTATGTCTTGTGTCATTTTCTCATTTTTAAATGTAACTAGCTGATTAACCGGTGTTAAATGAATTCTAACTATAGCGTTAAATGTAACTAATTTTATTTGCAGCTATTTAAAAGCACAAGTACAGTATACAAATTATATAGTAATATCTATTGAAATTCACTATAATATAAATTTAACAACAATTTATGAACGACATTTTTAGTTCCACCCCCAAGAGCAAGAATAAATAAATTAAACGGCATTGGGAGTGTAACTATTCATCTTAGTGGCCACGAAAATTATTGATTCCACTCTAATATCGGTTGTTTTACATGTCAGCCACTTCCCACCCCCAAACCTAGGGGTGCCAAGAGTGCCTGGGGTATCTTGGAGTTCAACGGCATTGGGAGTGTCACCATTCATCTTATCGACCCCGAAAACTATGGATTCTACAATAATATCGGTTGTTTTACATGTCAGCCACTTCCCACCCCAAACCTAGGGGTGCCAAGGGTGTCTTGGAGTTAACGGCATTGGGAGTGTCATTATTCATCTTATCGACACCGAAAACTATAGATTCCACACTAATATCAGTTCTTTTCGATTATTTTTACATGTCATCCCCTTCCCAACCCATCCCTAGGGGTGCAAGGGGTGCCTTGGAGTAGAACGGCATTGGGACTGTCACTATTCATCATACCAACCCTAAAAACTATGGATTCCACACTAATATCTGTTGTTTTATATGTCACCCCCCTCCCACACCCATCCCTAGGGGTGTCAGGGGTGCCTGGGGTATCTTGGAGTTGAACGGCATTGGGAGTGTCATTATTCATCTTATCGACACCGAAAACTATGGATTCCACACTAATATCAGTTCTTTTCGATTATTTTTACATGTCATCCCCTTCCCACCCCCACCCCTAGGTGGTGCCAGGGGTGTCTTGGAGTTGAACGGCATTGGGAGAGTCACTATTCACCTAAGCGACCCCGAAAACTGAGAATTCCACGCTAATATTGGTCGTTTTCGATTATATTTACATGTCACCCCCTTCCCATCCCCCCCCCCCCCCGGGGTGCCAGGGATGTCTTACCCCCACAGTATTTCATTCCAGATTGCAAGTTTGGTTCATCGTGAATGTCACCAATTAGCTTAGATATTCCAAAAACTATGGATTCGACACTAATCTTGGTCATTTTTGACATTTTAATTTTCACCCCCTCTCTTCGCCCATCGCGATAGGTGATAAACTTGAAGTGGAACGATATTAGGAGTGTCACTATTCATCTTAGCGACCCCGAAAACTATGGATTCCACAAAAATATCGGTCGTTTTCGATTATTTATACATGTCACCCACCCCCACCCCTAGGGGTGCCAAGGGTGTCTTACCCCCACATTATTTCTTTCCAGATTGCAAGCGATACGTGTTCCACGTTTGTTGAAATCGCTTCAGGCGTTCGAGAGTTATGCCGGAATAAACATACACACATACGTCCATTTTTATATATTACATTTAAAAAAAGAAAAATGTTTTCCGTCATTTCGTGCGCTCGGCAACGTGGTTTGCTTATTTGGAAAGTTTAGAACGTGATTTTGTGTGGTACAAATATGCAAAATATTCAAAATTATCTATTTTCTTAATAATAAAGTTAGTAAGCAATAATCGTTTGAAGATAGTTAGTTAGATTTCTTGTATAAACAAATTCAATAGCGACATTAAATTGAGAAAGCAATGTTTACGTCTTTTGTTATTTTCACATTTGTAAACGTAATTGATAAATAATTGTTTTCCGTCATTCCCATCAAATTCCTACCTCTCCTCTATAATAAACTGTGATGCTCATATTTTGAAATTCCAAAAGTCTAGTATAATTCAATTACAGCAGTTTTCGGGGTGAAAATAAATAAGTTCCCTAGCAACGCCCGTTTCCATGGACAACAACAAGCAAGCATGCATGTCATTATACCCCCTAAACACTTAGTTGAAACAAGCACGATGTAGATATTTATGCATTGAGTATAACAATATATACGTAATTGTATCTGGGCAGAAACTCCTTATTATGTAGATGTCACCCTTGTTTCAGGCACCTTTTCAAAACCATGAGTTCATTCATCTGTGTGCTATTAATCTGTGAGAAATATAATGTATCTCGACAATTAAGAATTGAAGGAAACAATGTGTGCAAAAGAAATGCCCGTGGCAACGGTTGCTAAGGACGTGAAAAAAGCGCATTTTCACCCTTAAGGAAGGGCCGATTGAGCGATTTTTTAATTTTCTCGGCCTTTTAGGACGATTTCATGGGGGGTCGTAATCGGGCATTTTTCGCCTCCGGGGCTTCCTTCATGGAGAACATTTATGTCAGTGAGTGGTGGGATTGGAGCTATATATATATTGGACTCGCGTACTTTCGACGTGGCCTTTGGCCACGTCTTGTACGCTCGCAAGCATGACTTTCGGCCAAGTTGTGTGCGCAATCATGTTATAGATGGGGTTCCTCAATGATCTTAATGACTTTGAAAATGTCTGCATATTGTATTGGATGATGGGAACATGTGTATGGGCTCTAATAAGGTACAAATATTCAAAATAGTATTGTCTATTTTCTTAATAATGAACTGAGTAAGTAATAATCGTTTCAAGATAATTAGTTGGATGTTTTGCATAAACGAATTTAATAGCGACGTTAAATTGAAAAAGCAATATTTACGTCTTTTGTTATTTTCACTTCTTTGAACGTAATTGGATAGTAATAACTGTTTTCCGTCATTCCCTTCAAATTCCTACCTCTCCTCTGTAATAAATTCTGATGCTCGTATTTTGAGATGGGGCTGTTCATTGCCAAACTTTTCCGGTGGCTGCGCCACCCCCATTCCTTCCCTAAATAATTTCGTTCGTCATTTGGTTGCCCTAAGCTTTACATTGGAGCTCGATGGGATGGCTATTCAAACGTTATTTTCAATGAAGGTAAGAATTTATCGTGTAAATCGATAATAAAAATGGGTTTAGCAAAGCTTTAAGATAATGTAGCCAGTCATAAGTTTCCGAAAATTACATTCTCCTGAACCTAAGAATTAATATATTAAAGCGCAACGGAATGGTTGCGAAAACGAGCTAAATATGTTACGTTTATACACAAAGAACACTAAACTTGACATCATTTGGGTTGTCTCTAGCTGCCATGGGTCGATGATACAAAAATTTAGATTCTTACACTATGCTTTCCTTTTCTTTCTGGTTGAGAGCATGTGTAATTCAACGGCGGGTAGAAATCGAAGAAAGTCCCAACATTATAAAGAAAAAATGTATTAAGTGCGTAAATGCTTGATATATATTATTATACACTATGACTGACATTATGTCCTATCTGATAATTTAATATTTACGTATGTTACCATTGTATTAAGCAGATATTCTCCCCTCGTATTTTCGTCCTTCTTTTTCTTGGTAAAACAATTTTAAAATTATAATACCTGTAAATAAGATAGCTCTAGAGGTTACGAGACATAGAACAGAAGAAAACATATTTTATGTAATAACTATTCTTGACGATAAATGTGTGTATATAAAACAATGGACCATATTTACTAGCTACGTGGAAAAGTATTATATCACGTGAAAGGAAAAAGTTAGTTATTAAAAACAACTATAAAAATAAAAGTACAGTCGCGAGGAATTATTATGCATTATTCTCGTCCGGATTCTCAACAATAGATCACTTAAATTGTGAAAATTGCAAGCGACGTAAAAAAGTGCTGTGCAAATTTTACGGCTTCTTTGAGTTCCGATATCGTTTCTGTTGTTGACGATCGTCTTTTCAAAAGTCTTACTCTTACAGCACTCATTATTAAACTATCATGTTCAGACATTATTTCTGAGGTTATGATGATATTAAACTTGCAATTTAATGTAATAGCAGCACGTTCGGCATCAAATTCCCAATGTACTCGTATTTAAATGGGAGAACAATTGCCAATCAAAAACGTGGGGACGCAACAGGGGTGCTGCCACCTACAATAGTTTGCTTTGACCACGCCCATTGTAAAAGTCTAGCATAATTCCCTTTCAGTAGTTTTCGGGGTGAAAATAAACGTTCTTTAAGTTCCCTAGCAACGTTCGTTTCCATGGACAACAACAAGCACGGCAAACTCTCTAAATAATTGTTTGTTATTATACCTCTAAACATTTAGTTAAAACAAACAAGATGTAGATAATAATTTCGCATTGAGTATAACAATATATACGTAATTGTATCTGGGCTGAAACTCCTTATTATGTAGATGTCACCCTTGTTTCAGGCACCTTTTCAAAACCATGAGTTCATTAATCTGTGTGCTATTGATCTGTGAGAAATATAATGTATCTCGACAATTAAGAATTCAAGGAAACAATGTGTGCGAAAGAAATGCCCGTGCCAACGGTAGCTAAGGACGTGAAAAAAGGGCATTTTCGCCCTTAAGGAAGGGCCGATTGAGCGATTTTTTAATTTTCTCGGCCTTTTGGGACGATTTCATGGGGGGTCGTAATCGGGCATTTTTCGCCTCCGGGGCTTCCTTCATGGAGAACATTTATGTCAGTGAGTGGTGGGATTGGGGCTATATATATATTGGATAGGCTAATCGGGAGTGGACCTACAGTTTAAAGTGGGATGTGAATGTGCTTCAACAGGGAATCGAACACGGTACACCTTGATTACAAACCGAAGACGTTACTACTAAGCGATTCATTGGTTTTAGATATTTTACTTCGCTTTCCTGCTACTTCTGGCTAATCGCGAAGATGAGGATGAATTATGATATGATGAATTTGATTAAGAAAGAACTCACAAAGAACACTCATACCCAGGCCGTGATTCAAATTTGAATTTGAAGGCTAGTCTGGACTGGACCTACAGTTTAAAGTGGGATTCGAACCACTGTGTGCCTCCACTGGATCCCCGTGACCCTTTGATGACAAGGCAAGTGATTCGAACCCGTACTCTTGCGGTGAGAGAGGATGGGAGAAAGAAACGAGAATGAGAGAGGAGAGAAGGGAAGGGGTGTGCTAGAAGAGGAGAAGGTATGTGAGAAAGCAGATAAAGTAAGATAGATAAAAGGTAGAAAGTGAGAGAATGGATGGAGATGCAAGGAAAACGAAAGAAAAGAGAATGAGAAACTTGAAACAATCAACAAATGAGTGGAAATAAGGGAAAGGATAAAGGATAGAGATAATGAATCAGTAAAGGGAGAAGTGGAAGAGAGGATGAAAAAATGAAGAAAGGATGGAGAATGAATGAAAGAAGAAAAACGAAAGAAGGGAGAATGAAAAAAAGAGATTGAGAGGGAAATGTAAAATAAAAACAGGAGAGAGAATGAAAGAAATGTAGGGAAACAAGATAGTGGAATAAATGGAGATGGGAAAGAGAAAATGAGATAAAGAAGAGAGAAATGCAGAAAGTGAGAAAATGGATGGAAAATTAAAGAAAGCAGAGAGAATGAAAGAAAGAAGGAAAACGAAAAAGGTGAATGAAAAGGAGAAAGGGAAAAGAAGTGGGAACGCGGAAGACAGGAAAATGAAAGTGTATACGGAAAGTGTAGCTTTTCTATCTTGAACACTTCCCATAGTGCTCACCGAGACACAACTCCCATTGGCGGCTCGAGCGGAAACAACTCCCGAGCAAGTGGTTGCCTCTTCCGCTTCTTATGTCACTCTCCTAATCGATTTCCCATCTCGTGCATGACCTGTCCCCCTTTTCTTTACTTCTTCTGACCTTTGTGTTTCCGCGAATCGCCTCATCCTTTCTTCATAAGTTCGCAATTTCAATCTGACGTCACCGTGCATACACGACTGCTTGCGTAATCGGGAGATATCCTACCCACAATGCTACATTGCCAAGCAAATGTTTACCACCAGAGAGCTCTTGCACATGTCAATATTTCACTATGCTATTTACTGTGGAGCAGAAAGCTTTAAATATAAATAATTGGTAAATATCTGATATCGCCCGAACGGATTTCTTCAATTTTACAAGAGAAACTACTTACTGAAATCAGTTTCTGTAGCATTGTCGAAGTTCTTGGAGGTATTTTCTTTCGCGGAAACTGAAAACTTCACCATAGAATGCTGCAGAACAAGAAATAATCACTTTTTATGTAAGGAACTTGCATTTTCTGTAACATTATGACGTTGTTTCCATTATGTACGTGCAGATGGCGTGAGCGTCGAAAGTCACGCGGTCTCGCCAGTGTTTCCAAACGTGCCCATTTTTACGAGATTTCTTTTTAACTATCCTTACCTAACCTAACCTTGCCGGAAATGGTCCGTGGGGCTATCGTGAATGGTTTTTGGGGCTATCCGTCAATGGTTTGTGATGACATAATGAACACGAAAGTATGTATTTTTCGGTTAAGAAGGTTGAAACACAGTATACCCACTCTAAATCGACAAAACCCAAGCACGACGCGCGATGATCCATCACGAGTGCACGCCATATTGTCTGTTACCCAAGCAGAACAAGGAAAACAAATAATGACTCGTAATATGAAAAGTTGACACTATTTGAAAAAGGCATAACCTCACCTTAAAGAATCTTCCGCAATGCAGAATAGGTAAGTATCAATGCTAAAATTAACGAAATAAACGAGTGAGGGGTGTTCGGGCCTTATCGGATAATTACCACACAATTATAACCGCCTCTGTGGACGAGAGCGTTGAGTGTTCGAATTATGAATACACCACGAAAGCAGTCGGGGTTATAATCCCACCGTGAGCATTGAAGTTTCTTTCTGAGAATTACTTTTTCCCTACTTGTTTCTCTTTTCTTTCCTCCTTTATTTGTCTTTCGCCTTCTCTCTCGTTTTATATCCTTTCCCGTTCTTATCTTACTATAATATTGTTCCACTTTCCTCTTCATTTGTTGTTTCTGTTCTCTCTCCTAATTTCATCTTCTATCCATTTCTCTGCTCATTTACCCTTCTTTACTTTTCTGTCCTTTCTATTTTTACTCTCCATTTCATCTTTTATTATTTCTCTCCTGATTCCTTCTTTCCTACTTCACATTTTCTCCCCATTTAAGCTTTTTCCCATTTTTCTTCTAATTTACTTTTCATTTACTTTTATCTCCTCGCTTCCTCTCCTTTCTCTTTTCTTTCCTCGTTTCGTTTTGTTCTTTAGTTGTTTCTAAGTCCACTTTATCCATAGGTAGCCTAATCGGGTCTGCATCTACAGTTTAACGTGGGCATCGAACCAGGAACCCCTTGATTACAAGGCGACGATGTCCTTGTCTCATTTTTTCACCATTGGTACCCTTTTCCTCTTTCTTCCAGTCCCCTTCCTATTTCATCTTTCTCCAATTCTCTTTTTTTCCATTTCATCTTCATGTGATTTTTTTTCCTTCCCTTTTCCTTTTCGTGACTTCTCATTTGCCTCTCTTTTCATTTCCTCATCAAAGGTTCCGGTTCGAATCCTCGCCTGAGCATGGGAGATAATTTGAATTTTTTACCTTGGTTGGTTTCAGCTAGTCACTATTATTCTCATCGTTGCGATTAGTCGAACATGTAATAAAAGCGACGTAAAGTAAAAAAAAATACAAGTATTGCATGTGGTGTTCGTAATTTTGAGGCAAAAACTGGACATCCACATTTAACTTCTGTTGATCTTGATCCATGGAAGATTAATAACTTGAGCAAAGTTATAAAATCAATATCTTATGACAAAAAGGACAATGCTTGCAAAAAAATAGACACAAATGATCCCAAATATGAAAAAAAGCAAATGTCAATATGTATAAAATAAATTAAGATATGAAAGAGGAAAAGACAATAAATGATAGGATTTGATTTTTGATAATTCAGTGCATCAATCAAAGTAAATTCCAACTTTTTTTTGTTTACATGGCTAAAATGTCCGTTTATTGAAATATTACCGTACACAATTTTCCCCGCAGTGTTTTGATGTTCAAACTTGACTATAACTGTCGATCAGGTTGTAGGTAAACAAAGACATCTCGGATTCAACACTGTAATTGGTTGTGGTACCAGAACAAACTGGTTCATATAAATAACTTGTGAGTTGATTTAAAATTATTTATTTGTAACATTGGGTGTTCCAAAAGTCACTCACAATTATGAAGTATTACATATTTTTAATTTTAAATCTCCAGGCGACTTTGGTTGATTGATTTATTGATTTATTGAAGGTGAGTGATGAAATTGGTGAAGGCACACCCAAAGAACACCCATGCCGGGATTGGAAAGCAGGACCTCTGACGTCGTAGCATGGTGTACTAACGGAGGCCGGCTCCAGGTGACTTTGGGAACACCCTGTAGAAGAAAATGCAATTCTAGTATTTTCCAAGAGGACAGAGGAAAAAGCTTCAGTCACGATGATAGGGATATTAAATATAAAATTATCATAATTCAAGTAATTTAAGATCTCCTTGTACTACTATTCTATTAGTTTCATTTGAAACGTTTGACCGGGTATAGTGGTTATTGTAACGTTCTACGGGTACCAGGTTCAAATCCACGGCAAGTCATGGATATGTGTTTTTGTTGATTTCTTCGAATCATCTATTTCAATATTCTACCTCATCTTCGTAATTTACTTACAGGTATAGAAATAACAGACAGCCAGAGAATACGAATTTTACAATTTGATGGCTAAATAATATTTCTTAATTGTGCATACTTATATTTCTGAAATGCTTTCAGTATATTTATATACTACATACCCGAATTCGTATTTAAATAATATAGGAATTAAGAATCATCCTAATAGTAAAATATTTTATTAGTTTTGATAAAATGCTTGAATATTGCTGTTGTGATATTAAGTATTGAATCGAAATAGTGCAAGTGAATAAAGTGCTCCATCTAAGCTTATTTTTCTAAAGAGAGGTTATCTAAGTGTCCCCCTCCGATTTCCATGAAACTTGGCAGGTGTATAAAGGGACTCAAAGGAAGAAATATGTTTTTCTTTTTGTTTCAGTTTTAGGGGGCAACCCCCCCCCCTCAAATGTCAAGATGAGGAGAAATTGATGTGGGGATCTGACCCCGAAACCACGTAAATATGGCATAGGAATAACACGCACATATAATTGGAACACAGACAGCACAGACCTGTAGGATTGTCGGTACCAAACGCAAGTGCTATCGTGAAGGACGATGGCGGTTGATGTTCTGTGCTAATAGTACTGGCAGATACACAAGTTGGACACTCGAGCTATGAAGTGCATATCACTGGCAAACACAGCTCTGTGATGTGTGTGTTCCAATTATATGTGTTGTTCTTCCTATGCCATATTTACGTGGTTTCGGGGTCAGATCCCCACTTCAATTTCTCCTCATCTTGACATTTGAGGTGTAAATTTACGGCGAAATGGTTCTCCAGGGTAGGATCACTTTGCCCTGGTGAGATCTCTTCGTCCGGAACACCTGATTAGTACACGAGCCAGAGGTCAGGCTTCGAACCAACACCCAATCACATTAGCTTCTTGGATTTACAGTCGATATCAACAGAGTGAATTGTGCCATCGTAAAAATGGCGATAAAAGTGGAGAAAAAGAAACGAAAGAAGGACTCATCCCCTCTCTTGTGCACGGGGGGAGAGGTGGGCGCCAAACCAGAAAGAAAATCTCAGCCGTGGAGGTTTTCCATCATTTAAACCCCAGCGGGAAACGGAGGGTGTACTTCCGCTGACCGCCGCTACCCACGAGGGAGCCACGGTCCTTTCTCTCGCTTTCTCTGCGTCGACGGAGGGGCAAGAGGGGGCGGGGGAGGGGGCTCTCCCGTTGATCGTGAAATTTCCCTGTCTCCTGCACATTTTACGAGTCCATTTCCGAAACCGATACAGGTCGCTGCAGTGGCGCTAACAAGTTTCTTGGCGTTGGATATCTCCTGCGCGCCTTTCCGGCCTCGCGTCATACAAAAGTGAAAGCCAATACTGGAGTTTCAGTCAGTGGCGTGCCCGGGGGAATAGGTGATGGGCCATAGCCCCTTGTGACCAAGATTCCTTAAAAAATTAATAGGAAAAAAGGCCAAAATATAGGATTGGTTGCTAAAAAAGGCATAACTGCTCTTACGGTGATCTGAACACATTAATATTTGAAGATACACATGTAACAAGATTTCATACTTACTGGTCATCAGGATTGGCAGCGCAATTTTCTCGATGCATAGAGGAGAAAATAGAAGAATGATTGAATTGGTTTGTTTTACGTCGATTTTATGCCACTTTTATTATATAATCGCGACGATGAGAATTAGTGATGATATGATTAAATTAATGAAGGAATAATGACAAAGAACATCCATACCTTGACCGAGATTCGAACTCGGGATCCCTTGCGTCGTAACGCGCTGTGCTAACCAAATAGAAGAAAGAATAGAGAGAACAGAAGAGTAGAAATGAGATCGACAATACCTAAAGAAATGTAAACTTGTATCATTCACCCACAACAGACACCCTATTCAACATTCACACACTATTTCTACTGTGTTAGTACAAAGTGAGAATACAGTTACCGACCTAGGGGTCACTTTTGACCAAAAGTTAACATTCCAATCACATATTGCCCGCATTTTAAGCGAAGCTCACAGAAATTTGGGATTAGTAATGAGAATGGGTAATCAATTTAGAAAAAAGGAAACATTTCTCTTGCTGTATTATACGCTCATCAGATGTAAACTCGAATATGCTTCTCTTGTTTGGAACCCGCAACTCAAGAAATATATCAAAAAATTAGAAAAGCTTCAAAATAAATTTCTCAGATATCTACTATTTAAACTTGATGGTACATATCCAAAACTCGCTCCTAGCAACATATTACGCGAAATCTTTAATATTCCGTCACTCTACGAAAGGAGGCAAACAAGTCAAATAACTTTTCTCTCCAAGCTTATCAATGGTAAAATAGATTCTTTTAATTTGTTGTCGAATTTAAATTTTTATGTGCCAAACTGTATGTTAAGGCCCAGAACGGATCTCTTTCAAATCCCCCTTGGAAGAACCAAAATGACCGAAGCTGAACCCATGAGGAGAATGTGCAAGTTATTTAATTCAGTTTCTAAGAATAATCCAAGCGTAGACCTATTTAAATGTAATTGTAACATTAGATCTATTCGATGAATTTCTGCATGTTTTGTTTTGTTCATTGAATTTTGCTTTTCATTCACCTTGTAAGGCTATATCCAACAGTTTAGTGTCATTTATTATTATTGTATTGTCTCTGTGTTCCTTTTGCCTCTATAATCTAATAATTAATTTCTTCTCACAATTGCCCGACCCTGTGGCAGAGTGGTTAGCACATCGCGCTGCGACGCCAGGGGTCCCGGGTTCGAATCCCGGTCGGGCTTGGTTGTTTGTGAATGTCCATTCATCAATTTCATCATTTCATCACTCATCCTCATCTTCGCAAATTAGCCAAGAGGCACAAAACGCGAGGTAAAATAAACTAAATCAATCAATCAATCAATCTTCTCACAATTGTTCTTATAGTAAAATGTATATTGCGTCATTCATATTTCTTGTTAATTTTCTTGTTTATGTAATGGTGTCATCCCATATTGAACATTGTAATTGGGCATGCGCCTGTTGTGTTTCAATTAAATAAATAAATAAAATAGAACAGAAGAAAGATAAAAAGATGAACGAGAAATGAAGACAGAGAAAGGAAGAGAGCAAAGAGAAAATAGAACATTGATAAGAAAAAGAGAGGAAGACCAAGAGAAATGAAAATAGAAGAACGAAAAGAGAAGACAAGGAATGAAGAAAGAAAGCGGAAACGAGAGAAGTGAGGAAATAGTAGATCGAAAATTGAAGTGATAAAAGGAAAAGAGTAGAGTGAAAAATGGGAATGAAAATAAGAATAAAGGAAAGGAAAAGTTAGAGAAACAAGAGAGAAAGAAAGAAGACAAAAGAATGGAGAGTAGGTAAATGTATTGCAGTATAATTTCCACCCGAGTTTGCATCCATTTTCTGAGCGACGGGGTTAGATCAAATTGATGAAGAAACACACTAAAGAAACCACTAACACACAGGCCACAACCTTCAATGTAGAAGTAATTTATTAGTTCTTCTGGTTAGAACTGATTTCATTCGGATGACACAAATTATTCATTCTCGAGCTACTGCTACATTTAGAGTGTAGAGAATTACACATTTTAAAGTATGAATCAGAATTTTTCCTCAAGTGGCACGAAGACTGGGTCTGGCTTTAAAAATCATGTACACGCTTTTTTAATCTCTACTCTGTTGTATTCTTAAATTCTTCTAGGTTATTTCGTTGTTATCCAGAGCTTGGCCCTTCAAAGGAAGTAGTGAGTGTCTGTCAATGGATTTTTCACAGACACACTGTACTGACAAAAGCTTTCATTTCACCAATTACAGCATTCTTTCAATAAAACTTTCTATCCGCAACACTTAGCTACATATAGTAACTCAAAATTATCCAAATCCTCCAAATAAAATTTCCAGATTTTTTTCAGCAACCGCCCCCCATAAAAGTGTTCACAAGAGCTTTGCTTATGATCATTTGGTGCTAAATTCAAATAAGAATGGACCTTAGCTGTCCTAAAAACTGATAATTCTGGACAAACACATGGAAAGCATGGATTTATACAAAAAAAATAACAGTTTAAAATGTTCATGACAGTAGTAATAGATTAGCTTACAATCAGAGGGCTACGTCACTGACAAAACTGGAGGCAGGCACGTAGCCAGGGGATCCCTCATGTATACGTTATGGTTACGATTCTGACTCGAGGGGACTTTAGTATGCTGTTCAGGGAAGTCTAAGCTAAAATGCACTTATTTTCAGCTTTACATTAATTTTGGCCAAATATTATTGATCTATTACATTTAGGAACATGAACAGATTTTGAATTATTTTGTCAAACTAATGCTTTTTCTTCTTCTCTTGTTTGTATAAAGGAAAGTTATAAGATTAATTGTGGTATATCTAATTTTATAATAAAATAATTCTTAAATCCATAATTATTACAAATGCCTTTAAATTGGGAAGTAGATGAAGCTTAGCTCCAAATACATTACTAAAAATATGCATAATTTTGGTTACACAACAGAGACACTTTTCATATTTTTAGATACGGAAATAACAGTGCCATCTGGTTGTAGTAGGACAATAAAGAGACTCGAACAAAAACAGCAGCTAATCTACCTTACGAACAAATTGGTAAGACGAGAAGGAGAGGGAAAAAATAAAAGAGGCGCTGAAAAATCGTTAGCCATCTACCGAATTTTGTCTCCCATTTCCTCGGAACAGTTACTTAGCGATAACGATTTACTGAAGCCCCCGTACAGTGTTAACGATGTTTCAGAAAGTTTCCTCCCCCCGTTCAACACCTCAATTCTCCTCCTTCCTTTCCTAACGAGTCCTCCCCTCCCCTTTCCTACCTTCATAAACCGATTAACCGTTACGTTCCGGTGATTCCGTCTGACTAAAACTTTCCATTCGATCCCTGGAAAAAGGCAGCCCAGGCCCAATTTCAACTGACATGCTATCAATCCATCAAACTTTCTGCCAACAGATGTCAGCACTGTATTAAAACACAATATGACTTCCTAAGGGAAAGAGTTGCGTGAGACGGAGTTAAATTAACTATCAAACTTTGCGGTGTTTATGCGTCTCTTGCGTTACGTGTTCCACATTTATATTGTATTGAGAAACTTTTGAAGTTTCAAGGCGTATAACGCGAAAACTTCCGGTCAAATTATTGTTTTGGGAATATTCGTAACAGAGAAACTAGTCAATGGAAGATTTACGGTTGGTTCCTCCTTGATCAAGTTTAAAGCTTCATATCAATAAACCAAGCTATCTGCAGTTCTCTTGTAGCATTAAAGAGTTGAAATTTGGCATAAGTGAAAAAACACTTTGATAACTATATAATAGTCATTGTAATTTTGAACAGTGACCTCTGTGATTGCTTTTATTCTAACACCAAAGAGTTACATGTTATTTCTGTGATCAGTAGCAGTTACACATTACAGATTGACACGTGGAAAGAGAGATGTTAAGTGCTTTCTGCGATTGGTTTCTATTTGTGATTTCGGTGATGTTTGCGATTCTTGTGCTACATCAGTGATTATAGAACGGATCTACCGTTGTATTAAAATTTAAACGTACTATGGACAAGTTACGTTTACCTGGCTTGATAAATTTCAGTCTCTAATATGATTAAACTTAAAATACCAAATGGGAAAATGACCGTTACGGTAATCACAGTTCGATTTAATTACACTTGCAATTGTGATTTGCCTGATACTGGAGTAAAATAAATGTTGTGAACTTAACAAATAGTGAAATGATTACGTTTATGTTTTCAAATATTATCTCCTCTTTTGAAAAACCGCTACGATATTCCTATTTGAAAAATTACACCTGCTTCTAATCCTTTTCAGAGAATTCATGAGTCTGGAAGTGTTGTCTGGATATCTGTGTAAAAAAATAGCCGCACGGTGCCACAAAGCTATTGCATAACACTGAATGGAAACCACGTGGCAATTCATTTGAATGATCTAGAAGGAATTCCAGACATAAGTTTTATTTTCTTGGTTTATCCAAAGTACAGAAATTTTGAAAATGGCCTTAGGTTTAGTTAAATGCTCGAATATGCGAGGTTCCAATCACTTGTCTCCAAAAGCAAAGGGGTTGAAAGTAACACCACCTCAGTTACTCATCTATAAAAATAGTTAAAAGACAGCTGTGAAGTCGAATGCAAAAATGTTCGATGTGTATCGATGGTCTGTGTGGGTATTTATCGAACTGATAAACGAACGATAATTTTTTATTCATTTTATGTATTACAGACGATTTTATGGGTATAGTTATGGTACAGCGCCTTGAATAACGAGGTGTGGAAAACGATCCAAGAAACTGGTTCCCGAGACGGATGAGAACATAGATGGCAGTGCGATCAGTATCGGTGCTAATTTTCTTATTAAAGTAATGCGGCTTTGTTAGTTTTTGGAATGTATTGTGTAGATTTGTTTGTCTTGAAAGGCGGTACGTGAATTGATGGAAACAGTTATATTTGTGGAGTGATTTGCGGTCACGAAATGGCATTAATTTGGAAAGAAAAGTAAAATAAAATGAATAAATAAATAGCATGCGTGCGTAACACAAGAAGAAACATCGCAATGTGATTCCGGACGTCAGGTCTTGGACTGTGTATTAGAGTTTACTTTTCTATGTTATTAGAATATAAATAGTATCCTGAGAGATATTTCATACCGAGGCGACAAACCACAAGTGTCGCTTGAAAGCGAGCAGTCGGAAATCAATGCAGCCTTTCGAACCGTAGGGACACAAGCTCTGACTGCACCGTTTCCTCAAGGAGATTTTAGACCAAAGCGACACGCGATAAACGATACGAGGATTTCACATCAAAGCGACAAGGGTCATTCGGTCCAAGGCAACTTTCATACCGAAGCGACACATGTTGCTTGTAAAGGAGCCAATCAAGAGCAAAATTTCACGTCGTAGCGGCATGACGGGAAGCACAGACCAGCATTCGGTTGGTGAAATCCTCAAGCGATAAGTGTCGCGTGTCGCTTTGGTGCACAATATCCCTAAAGCAAGACACTCATTGCATCACGCATGCGCGAACAACAAACCACGGCAACACGTTGCAAGCTATTGAGGAAATGAGCCAGTTTGAGCGACACACAAGCGACACGTGTGGCTTATCGTGTCGCCTAGATCTGTTGTTCGCACAATTAGCAGCAAACGCTTGCTAATAGACTGAAGTGCCGCTTCAAGGCTGTCGCTTGTCACTTAGTTGGGAACTCCCAATGTAGCGCGTCGCTTCGGTCTGAGCACCCTTCCTTTATGGAGTTTCCGACCGAAGTAACAAGTAGCATGCGAATACGACATATGAACGTGTCGTTTCCTGTTTCGACCCTCATGCGCAATGAATGCTATTTTACAGTCTGGAAGTGTCTGTGTCACTAGTCACATCAGTGTAAACATCCCGTGTCGCTTGTCCCATTGGTCTGAAAGTTTTCTTACACTCATGTCGATGGCATTAAGGACGTATTGTGGGTTTCCCCTTGTCGTTTCATCAATCATCATTATCGTCATTGCCGCGATTAGTTTAAAGCGGAAGAAAAGAGACAGTAAATATAAAAAATATAAATGCTTCAGTGTGTATATCTTTAAAAGAAATGATGATGATGATAATAATAATGATTATGAACCTAATTCATACATAACAATTTAGTTACCAAGAGCATTCCACGCGTATTTTTTCTCCCGTATTATTAATGAAAGTATAACGATGACAGGACGTGGTCGACTGTATAGAATGTTCGTTAATATCTTCGCGAACACTATACTAAATATCATATCAATTATCACATTCATAGAAATGCTTCATGTAAAAGAATCAGACGTTGCAACGAAAACTCAATTTACTTCCATTATAAGCAGACGAATACTATGCACCGAGACCAACACCAGCGCCTCTAGCGGTATCATATTCGAGTGGAACCAGCCAGAGCGCCCAGAACCGTGCCGTTTTCCACACTACGTTATTCAAGGCGCTGTAGTTAAGTCATATACATATTTTTTTCGAAATTACGAGGTGTGCTGGCAACATTGGTCGTGTCATAGGGCAGTACCAGGGAGGTCCGACATGTGGTTATGTTTTTCAATCTATACCCAGATGAAATGCATTATTTTAAATGTATATAACACAAACCTAACCTACCCATCCTTTTGTGTATGTCGATACTCGGGTATTTAAGTCCATTTTATGCACACATAGACTAATCGGGACTGAAAATGCAGTTCAAAGTGGAATCCGAAGCACTATGTGCCACAACTGGGTTTCGACAAGGGACTCCTTTGATCGTCTCGATAATATCTCCAAGAGTAACAGACAATCAGTTGCGCACGAAAATTACAAGTAAAGTCCTAATCGCACGGAACTGGATTTCCAGTAGGAATGCCCTAGTCGGCGTTGGACTGGCTACAAATCTGTTAGTTTTCTCCTCATACGATACTTTGTTACCGTACTTGTAAACTTTTGTTCCCATAAGGCATTGCGCAGAGCAGACAAGCTAAAAAGATGGACGAGCGATTTAAATAAGGTTGTAGAAGAATTACTGCCGTTATTAAAAATTTAAAAATAAAAGTATGGATTAGAAATTGTCTCGAAAGAAATTATGGTAATCAATCCGCACTGAACAAGCTTCTTAATGAACACATGAGATTCGCAGGATTCATACATTAAAAAGAAAATGTTCAACTAAATATATCAAACATTAATACACTTGTAATAATAAGGATATTCATTAGCGGCAAATCGTATTTGTCACGTACAAATATCATTGTTTGCATAAATACCTCAATATTAATGAATTGAACACGAATGTACATCAACACCCAACACTCTGAAACTCACAGATCATCTTCACATGGCCAAACTTTGCTCCAATTGTCTGTTCCACAGACTCCAGTCGAGGAAAGCCAGTTGCAATTAATATATAGCTTAGTCAAAGCCAGCCAAGCAGCCAGCGTGGCGGCCATGATTTCCACACAGGTAGCCAGTTTAGTGCCAACTAGCGCATTCCTACTGGAAATCCAGTTCAGTGTGTTTAACAAATTGTTCTATTCTGTGCTATCTAAAAGCAAATTCTTCACTGATATCCAGCGACGACCAGTTAGACCTGTGATATAAAACATCCTTACAGGCAGGATGCGAGTGAGGAAATTCCAGCAGACACGCTCGCCAGCTAGATGGGCTGAACGAGTTGACGAGAGCCTCGCACGACTGACCTAATTACAAGAAAGCACCTTTTAACCAGATAAAAACAACAGTGGCCCTCGTTTTCGCATGTTAATGCATTATGAAACCATACACGTCAGCGGTCGTATAAATGAAATGCACAAACCTCCCCCCAATCGATCGGGGCGGGGCTTTCAAATATGCCTCCCGGGTTTAATTTCATAATCTCCTTTTTTGTTGTTGTTTTTGCATTATTAAAAAAACTCAAAATTGCACAAAGGCAGCGGACCA
The DNA here is from genome assembly GCF_977018435.1 of Lepisma saccharinum. Taxonomy (NCBI): domain Eukaryota; kingdom Metazoa; phylum Arthropoda; class Insecta; order Zygentoma; family Lepismatidae; genus Lepisma; species Lepisma saccharinum. Next base: position 39,950,435 of record NC_139244.1, read on the forward strand.
CAGTAAAAAACATGTGCGCAAACAAGGAGAATATTAACGAGACAGAAATTGCTCGCTTACGTTCCATTACCGATTATAATGAAACAGGTGTACGAAAGTAGTTTTGTATCAAGCCGCACCTCTGTGCTTTTCAATTCTACCGATTGTGTCGCTTTGAAGCTTTCGTGTCTATAACTTGTCGTCTTTTAAAACTTTTTGGAGTCAGTAAGCGAGGATGAAATGAAAATTATGCATTTTAATTGACTAAATTAAATCTAGAGGCAATAAAGTAACAGAGGTGAGAGATATTTTTTGAATTTTACGACTGACTAGTGTATAAAAAGGGAGAATATTATATTTGTAAGAACCAACAGTAAAAGCGTTTGAATACGCACCAGTAAAATGACTTATCACCGAAACCGACATCGTCAACACCAGAAATAAAAACGGGGGTTAATGGCACAGCTCCACTCGTGGTCCGCCACGATACACTTTCCGCAACGAACACCGACAGATCCGTATGTATCCTGGACATATCAGCTCTCAGACTTTGACTACAACTTCTTGCTCCTCAACCCAGATATCGGCGAGAATTTTATCGGTGTGTGTGCAAAATTCGTGTCGGTGTCGTCGCCGATAACGACTCCGACAAAATATCGGTACGTGTGCAAACGATCTAAACCAGGCTCTCCAAATCTATACTCTGTACCAGCTAACTGTAGAGCAGGGCCGCTCATATCGGCAGAGGAGGAGGAGGAAAATAATCGAGTGGTGAAAGCGCAATGTTGCCAGTACGGATGTACGGTCCAGACGGTACGCTAAATGCACGGCTTGTCAACATTTGCCTGGCAGTTTTATCCCTAATATTTCCCTAAGAAATGCTTAAACCAATCGTACGGACCTGGAGTCAAAAATACGGTCCGTTTGCCATGTGCGTTCGGTATTATCCTTTTCAAAAGTTTGTAACGCTGCATAGCGAAGGAGGAAATCGGGTGGCTCCCGTCGCCCATTACACAATCAGGTTTCTCTCACTGTTCATTGGTGGAGCCGTTTCGAGTCATTACTTGCGCAGACTTGTTCTCGTTCGCCTGGTCTACAGTTAGCTGGTACGGAGTTTAACTCACGTAGTCGTTAATAGTACTACACGTAATTTTAATTGTAAAAATAATGTAGGTTAAGAGAATGATGTTTCGTGCTCTTAGCATATTTTTATAGTAATGATATGCATCAGTAGCGGCACTGTGGTACGTAGTCTTTGAAAGGAGTCAAATTCAATCAGGACTTCTACTAACTGTAGTACATCATACGGGTCAAATTGCACGCTCACATCATTACGATACGATCCGCCCTACTGTACACTGGGCCAAGTGAGTACTGTGCAAAGCGTTTAAGGGACAAACCACAGATTCCCCACAGCCATGTTTTAAGAGCCTTAATTGGGCACTGATTATAGAATTACAATTATAGAATTCGCAATTACAGAAAGACTTGGATTTGACTTATCTGCAAAACCTTATGGGGGAATCCGTGATCAGGACTCCAAGAAGAATTGGCGTCAGTTATCACATCGGCGACGTCACAATGTTCATCGCCCACCCCGTCTGCTGCACCCATGACTACTCACGGCACTCGTCACACTGAGATATCTTAGTTCTGTTCTTCAAGTCAACAACAGTCGTCATTTCTCTAATCAGCCTTACATCTTTATTTATCACATCGCGCTACTGCGCCAGGGGTCCCGGGTTCGAATCCAGACCTGGGCATGGATATTTATGAGTGTCCATTCATCAATTTCATCACATCACTCATTCTCATCTTCGCAAATTAGCCAAAAGTGGTACACAAAGCGAAGTAAAATAAAGCAAATCAATCAAACAATTGCAACGGCAACAAGAAGATGCAGCCAACCATCTACCGAAGTATCAAGTTCAGCTGCATCAGCTCGACAACCAATAACCTTGGAGGCAAGAATTCGACTCGACACACTTCACCAGCGAGCTCACCGCGTTAGGGAAAGAGAACAGAACTGAAATCAGAATTCTGATTCCAAGAATAACGGTCTTGATTCAAGCACATTGCAAGTAGATACTGGAAATTTTTCGACCCCGAATATTCAAACATGGGTAATATATCCCTGTGCATGTACACTGCAGAACAACCAATATTTACCACCAAAACTACACTTCATAAATTCAATTAGTTTGCCTCATTATCAACGCGAAACCTCACGTTTAAGAACAATTGTGCACAAATTGTCAAACAATATTCTCAGTCGCGTCTCTTATACATTTTCTACGCTTACACGGAATGGTTTCATTGCCTATGGATTTACTGAAGTTGAAACAAAAATTCATAATCTTGTATCTGAGTAGTATCTACAAAACCGTTTTATTACACAAGTTATACTATATCACCCAGACGACACACTATATATCTCATTTCCACACCACCCTGAGAAACAGTAAACTTTATCGTAAACTATATTTTATATCCGTTCTTGTGAAGATGGGGAGAAAGAAACCTTATATCGTCAGCAGATGGCACCACGGACAAAGTCCATATATAACGCAGTTTCGTACAAATCATGGAGAGAAAGGCGCCTTGAAGTAGAACAACTTGTTAAATTTTTTGTTAATCTTGTGCATATTTTAAGATCCAGCTCGCGTGAACAGAAGATTCGGAATCTCAGTGTCAATGATTCATATCCCGCAAAAAGCAGATCGAAGAAATTTGTGGAACCTCCAACCCGGCTGCAGTGGAATTCGCCCATGAGATCATCTCGCACCAACCCCCTGGGGAGGAATGGGAGCCTCCCCCTCCCCTCTCTCTCTCTAGTTGGTCACGAACGTAGAGAACTGTTAAAATCTGCAAACGGTTCGTTATCGCAAAGAGTGATGGGATGCCTGGTTCGTGAGTTGGAAAAAGCAATTTTGTTTTCGTGATCATCACGCTCTGTGCAAGTTGTAACACAGGGGGAAGGAGTAACGCGTAAAGCCCATTTCAAACGGTTTCCAATCAGTAGAAATAACAAGAGTATCGTTAATTATTCTCGCGTATATGACAAATACTTTACCGACAGATGGAAATCCTTGAACTATTATTCCAATTTGATAATCTTTTCGAAAAATGGAACTCACTAATTTATCCAGAAACATTCATAATTCAATTAATATCGATGGTCCACCCCACCAAAAAATGTGTTTCCTAGTCAGTAGAGTAATTGTGACCTACCTTGATGACTTTAGAGTTTTGCTCATTTGACGTTCGCGGCGCCACTGAACGGACTTTAAATTACTGTGCATCTCGTATGTAATACGTAGTTAACCCACATCGACTAAATCATTTTATAAAGATTAGAAATTGTTGCCTGGTATTTTAATCCCTGCTCAGACTTTGTTGTGTTTTTAATTAGAATCCCTCATAAAATATATATATAAAGAAAATTAATTAAAATAGCCGAAAAACCTCCTTTTCTCTTAAAATGAGAAGTTTTCGTGCAAATGAAAGGCTTTTTTTCATTTGCAAGGTATAGAAACATAGTCATTATTTACGGCGGCAGCTACAACGGCAAAAGACAAAAAAGGTATGAAACATGATTCACTTTCTATCAATTAATTAATTCTAGTTAGATTAATACTTACATTCACTACACATATTTCGAAACTCTCTTCTTGAAAAAGTTTTTTCTTTCATTTCAAAAATATTTTACTACATTGTGAATTTTAAGTAGCTGCTATTATTTGATTGTGTTACGAAACTGTATTTTCTAAAAATAGTGTTGCAGTGAAGAACATCAAATGTCCGAAAGAAAATATTTCACAGAATTGCACAGCTGCAAAATAACTAACAGCGAAAAATAAACTGCCCGTCAAATTTTCTTGCTGTGGCTTCAACAAATACAAGAAAGAAGGGGTAAAGTTTTGATACAAGGTGAAAACTGCATTAGAAATATCAAACAAAAATCTCCAATCATGCTTTTAAAATAACAATGATGTTAGAAATACTGCAAATTGTGAAATAGGTATGGAAAACGTGAAACTGAGTTAATCATCAATATGTTGAGTTATGATTCCGTTCTAAAAGAATCAGGAAGTGGCAACGTGAAGGACAAACTGAACAAAATTTAAATTTAGAAATTCTGTGAGGAGCCCTGCAGTCGTTAGTTGCACTACTGCTAAATCTCCTCCTAATTCGCTTTTATAACATTTTGCTTGTTTGTCCCACCCCCTCCTCTGAAAAGTATTGTAACCTAAGATCCCTCTAAATTTGAATCGCAAATGCCATACTGTGTTTTCGATCACTGAATTTGCCCCAGTTTCAATATTCGCCAGCGTAATCTGATGACGAAATGTTTATTCAGAAGACCTTCGCATGAGAAACGGCAGTTTAGCTATTCTACAACTCTCTTAGCATTAACGGTCTCGCATCGCTTGTCGACCGGGCACAACAATGGTTCGAGTCGCCCGATTGTCATCGTAGATCCTCTATCTTATTTAGAAAGCCGACAGCTCTTTCAAAGACGCCTCAAGTCGTGTGAAGATTGTCCCTTTCGCGCTATGGACGGTGGGAAATCTCCAGGAAAGGAATGTAGGTGTCGCGCCAATCGTTATCCGCCAGTATCGACCAATGTTCTGCCTTCATGCAAGATTCATGGACGGAAAAAGAATCAATAGATGTCGTTTTGTGGATATTCTGTGGAAGGAACTGCCAACATTGTGAAAAGCCACTTCCCTCCATCGAACAGTGATTGATGAGACACTCGCCACTGGTGATTTACTTCAAACTTTACACTTAATAATGCTGCCACTCGTTTTGAATATGTTTTTATTTCAATTTAATCTTGCTAAATTTTATTTAATTTAATTTAGTCACTCAATTGGACTGTGTTTTCTAGTGTAAATGTAGTTATGAGCAGAATTAGACGTATTACTTTGTTGTCACTACAGTTGAACTTTTTTTGTATTTTAATATGAGGCAAAGTTGGGTATGCCAATGACTTTCAAATATATTTTCTTCGAATTTGTCGCTCTGAAAACATATTTAGATATCTTGGTTATAGTTAATATTCTGTACCATGTAGCAGCTTCTTTATGGTAAGAAATTACATTTTGCCCGACAATTTAAAAACTTTTACCTTCCTTCAGCCCTGCAACGATTTGGTAGTATCCATTATATAGTTCAATGGTAATATCCACTCGTGTTTATTGTTGCAGCTATCAGAGCACCGCTTAAAGGTTAAATACACAGTGGCAGACACAGGATGGAGAACATCGAACAAATCCCGAAAGACGTGAATCAAGTACTTAAAAACAAGTCGTCAATTGACTCATGACGTCTCTAAAATTAAGTGACCTTTCGTTATGAACCTCACGGCTCACCTCAAATGTGGTCATTTTATAAAATGATTTTGTTGAGTGATTTTTAAAATTTTTCCAGCACACGTGTGTTAGCCAGAGTGTTTGGGGCATCCAAATCGACAGTAAAACGTCGCTTGCATGACATGGATTACACCAATAAACAGTCTCGACAAAGTCCACACTAGCTGACAGAGGTACAGGCCCAACGCAGAGTTGCAATTTGCCAGACATTGCTACAAAACCCACATGATCTTCGTTTTTGGAGGAGAATTGTGACAGGAGACGAGAAGTGGGTGTTTCTGAAAACCCCGATACACGTAAACAGTGGGTGAAAAGAAGGCAGGAGGCCATCGCCCATGTGAAACAGGACAGATTTGGGAAAAAGCTCATGCTGAGTTTGTGGTGGAATATTGACGGGATTGTCCATTATGAGTTTGTTCCAGAAGACCATGCTGTAACAGGTGAAATGTATTCTGAACAATTACGCCGAGTGTATGCCATTCTGAACGAGAAATACCCGACATTAACGAGGAGGAAGAGGTTACTGCTGCAAAATGACAATGCTCCCAGTCACCGGTCTAGAAGAGTGACCAACACACTAGCTGAGCTTGACGGATTTGAGTTGTTACCTCATCCGCCTATAGTCTGGAAGTTGCACCATTGGATTACGGTTTGTTTCGCTCTCTCTCACATTTCCTGTGTGGTCGGCACTTCAGTTCGTTCATATGATGAGGTAAATTCTGCCTGTCGTGAGTTTTACAATTCTAAACCTGCCACCTGGTATCGCCATCAGATTGAACTGTTGTCGGAGAGATGGGTGAAGGTAATTGAACATGGGGGGCCTGTACTTTGCTGAATAAAGTCTGTCTTTGTTTCTGATATTCTGTGTTTCATTTTCGCTCTTGTATGGTGCAGGACTTCTGGGACAGCCTGGTATAAACCTTTGCATAATGAATACTGTCGCATGAATTGTAGGAAGGGATACTTACTTAAGTTTTTGTTTGTACCTCTATGGTAACACGAAAGCTTCATCTTCCGGGACAAAAACGACAGGGTTTCCTCCCATCCTGGCGACAGTTATGCCGAAAATTCTCATAAATTCTAAATTCCTCAAAGGCCTTGAAAAACTAGGTTTTTGGTTCAGCGAAGTCAAGAAGGAGTGCCACTGTGCTAGACAGTTGGGTCGTGGATTCGTGAACAGAATATTGTGTTTTGATTTTCTTGCAGTGTAAATTGTAATAGAGTGTAATAGTATGTATATGTGTGTAATAAACCATCTTCTGGATAAAAAAAAAGGAAGTAAGAGAAAAGTTGACGTAGCCTCCCTAAGGCCCGGTTTAGACGAATGCAATTTTTTCGACGAATTTTTCTTAACATTTATGCCATGAACAAAATGCTACCGTGTACAGTGAGAAATCTTATGACATTTCAGATGGCATGGAATAATTCATGGCATTACGGATAGAATCAGTCCTATTTCCGTAGCATTTTTTGTAGCATAATCAATCAGAAGCGAGCACTAAGTTCAGATGTAATGACGGCCGAGTGAAATGTAAACAATGTATCACTTCACATTTAAAAAGCCGGTAACTATTCAACCAATAGGAATTACGTTTCCTATAAAAAGGTTTTAGGTACAAAGCAACTTATGTACCTACTCTATAACATGTATAGTACATGCATGGAAGAATATTTAAGTTGTGTCAAACACTTTGTACTCAGCACAGATGGTGTAACTCGACGTGCCTTTCGTGCTGTATATATTATACATTGCAAACGTAAAAGCTAACTGAAATGTTACATGAAACTGCATACGTGTACAGTACTGTCTGTTATAAGATGTTTGGAAGCATTTATGCTAGCAAAAATGTTAGAAAAAAATGCTTCCTTCCCTGCATTGAGACACCTCCCTAAGAGCGTTTTAACACATACCGATAAAATCGGTGTCGACTCGGACGCAGATATCGTCAGCACCAGAAACCAACGAGGATTAATGGCACAGCGACACACGTGGTCCAGCCCGAAACTTTTTCCGGAACGACCACGGACAGGTCGGTGTGCAGTAGGAGCTCCCCTCGACAGTCGGACCAACTCCCGCTGCGCCACAGGTAATGGGAAAGAGGACACAGACCTTCAGTTGTCTTACAAAGTGAAAGCAGCGCAGGAGCCATCTGCGCTTTCAGGCTTTGTCCACCACTTTGTGTGCCCCTCCAAGGTATCGAAAAGAACCCCGATCCTTTCGGTGCAAAATTCGACTATAACGACTCCTACAAAAGATCGGCACGTGTGCAAGCGCTCTAAAGGTCTTCATAGATTAATCACCGCCCATACCTGAGAGAGATTCATAGTATCTCACACGCTGACTAGAACAACAAAATCCCAATTTGCCGCGATTATTCTGGCAGTTGAGTGCGTTAAAAGAAGAGAAAGATTGGTCTATATGTGCGTCTATAAAGCAAAGGTCAATCCCGTATATGAATAAGGGATCGGTTGAGACTCGCAGGAAAGACGAGCAGAGCCGCCTTTGAAGTTGAAAAAGGTTGACAGTTGCGTCGTACGTTCACTCAGCGTCTGAACGGGAGCGATTCGTCTTGTATGCCAAGATTGTATCTCCCGATGATTGGTGTTTTATGTCCACTTTATGCACAGTAACGCTAATTGGGAATGGACCTACAGTTTAAAGTGGGATCCGAACCTGTATGTGCCTCTACTGGGTATCGAACCCGGGGCACCTTGATTAGAAGGCGAAGACGCTACCACTGCGCCATCGGGGAGACTTTTCTCCCGATGAGGGTTGGCTGCTCCTAACTACAGATGATAGCTGTATGCTATATGTTATACGGGTATATTGATTGTTACGCGGTGGTAAACAAAGAAACAAGTATTTGTTACCCGAGATTGAAAATAAAATAAATCAAAAGTAGGTGTGTTTCATCTTTTCCCCAAACACATTTAAAACAAACAATAAATCGTCAGCAATTGGCGATCACCCCCGGTGACGACTTCTAAAAATAAGACAGGAAACGTTTCACGAACGGTCAGCTCGGCACGGCACACATCGACACACACCGGAAATCAATGGGTAATTAATCCATTGCGAGCGCCAAGCTCGGTTAATTCCACTTAGGTTCATCTAGCCCTTGTAATCAATTACGTTCCTTCGGCTTTTCAAAATAATCTTGACCGATACCAGTTTGTGCTGTGCTGTGCCGTGCCGTGCCGTGCCGTTCCGTGCTGTTCCGTGCTGTGCCGTGCTGTGCCGTGCCGTGTTGTGCTGTGCCGTGCCGTGCCGTGATTGTCCATAATGAGTTTCATGCATCAATGATCGCTTCCAGTGACGTCTTCCAAAACTAACAATAAGCAAGCAGGTTAGCGTACCAAATGGACAACAGCTGAAACCAAAAATAAGACAAGGTTGCTAAGGCCGTGTCCGGATTGGCAAGCGCTACGTCCCGTCCTCTCCCGTTGCTATCGTGTGCCGTCGAAGTCACGTCGAAGTCGTCCGAATCTATAACTCGACCACAAGGGAAAAAAATACCTTCCGTCAAAAGCGTTCGCGCATCTTCCCTGCCGTTGTCGGTACTCGAGGCAGTGTTGCCAGGTCAGACTTGAAAAAATCGGGAGATTGTTTCTTGGGAAACCAGAAGATCTGCTACAAAATCCGATGATCTAATAATAGCGGATGAACAACGTTCTCGGGGGCGGGAGGCGGGGGAATAGGCGTGCGCACTGGGGGGGGGGGGAGCAAGGGGACGTCCAAAGATTTTTACCAGCGAGGGGGAAACAATGTATTTTTATTAGGCGGGTAAACGAGGCATATTACGCCGTAATAGTGTTGCTCTCTCAGGAAACACCACTTGAGTTTGAAATTATCACGTTCCGACATCCCTATTATAATAATGGATGTTAATTACTGTGAATGAAATGAACTCATATGTCTGAAATAATAGGTACTTTTATGTCAACATTCATTTTCCACAATCTTTCAAGTCAAATGCTAACAATAACAAATCAATTTGCCTTCTGCTGGTGTTCGGTGTACAGCTATCGTTAGGGGTGGGCACGCGTCCTGCACCATAATGAGAAAATGCATTACGTATGTAAAATATATTTGGTGAAATCGACAGCATGTCTTCCTCAATAATTCAAGATAGCAACGCTTATGCTAGGGTGTCACATATCCTCCATATCTGCTAGAAATACACAAACACACACACCCACACACAACACATACATACATACACACACACATACATGTATAAAAAAATTGCCCACGCTACGAAGACAGAGGTTCCACCTAGTAAGGCATGGACGTTTCACTGTGTTTGCGTCACTTCATCCATTTCATAAGTTTTTCATTCATCTACATTGTCGTACTTACCCGTAGAGGCACAAAAGCGACGTAAAATAACTAAAATAGAAATAGATTTTCGGGTGGGATAAAATACAACCATCTAAAAATAGTAATAAAATAATAATAATGTCCTAGCACAATTGGCATAATTTCACAGTTCAAACAGCACTTTTCATGGCTGAGTGGAGTTCCACTATACCTCTCCCCTCCATGTTTAAGTTAGATGAGCAGGAAACGTGTTTTTGAGCAGGCCGTTGGGGTTCCATAGTAATAGTTTATTAAGGAATGCTCCCGAGAAATCAATAGGTCTGGCAACACTGACGTGAGCCGCTCTGAAGGCTCCTTCCCCCTGTTCTTTCCCCCACCCGCCAGCGCGATGAGGTTCTGCACAGGTTTCTTTCCTTGTGGTTCCACTATACATGCCCTCTTGCAGTACGGTTGTCACTTTTCTCACCAGGTGTCAGCCCGAATGTCACTCACCGCGCTATGGGGCGCAGGCGCACAGTGCAGAAGGCAGACGCCAACCACACATTACAATGATTTCCACCTATTTACTGCTCATATTAAAAATGTGGCATATGATTTCTTCTTTTACAGTTTTTCTACATTCAGTGTTATCGATAAAATATCCAAGAATCACTGCGTTTTGCATTGTCTATTCAGTAAAAGTTGTCTCCGCAAAGCGGAAGTTGCAATATGGCTGCCAAGCGCAGGGTCACAGCGAGTTGAAGCGTGCATCTGTCGCCCCGTTCGCAATTCCCCTCCGACTCCACGTCTGCCGCCAATTCGGACAACGGAGGTAGGCTGAGTCCCCGGATGGAACGGTGTTCTAGGCGACATCTGCTGCCGATTCGGACGCGGCCTAATTCCCTACTAAATCAAACTGACCATAAGCTAAGGAGCATGCCTTTCTCCTAGTCTGGAATCAACATTCGAAACCCTGCTGTGAACTGGTCCCGATGTATAGATAGCCAATCGAGTTCTAAGAATGCTTTTGATACACCCCTTCGTCAGCTACACAAATCCAGCCAAGAGAACGCCACTGCCTCCCATCCGGCAGAGACAACCAGAAATCGTTATAGCAATGGACTGGAGGCCTCGAAGAAAGGAGTGGGAGTCTAATGGAAAGAGCAAATGGTGCGCAGGACGAACTAATAGCCCTGTCGCAGGATGGGTGGAGGAGATCATTAACAAATTTCCCGACATTGAGAAGCACTTTAGGATAATGGCGGCGAAAGGCGTACCGAAAGAGAAAAGAAAGTTATGACAGGAAGAACGAAAGAAGGGATGAGCGAGTTGTCAGCTACTAGAACTGAAGATCCTGCTACCCTGATTAAAAATTTCTCCCCTCGCGCCCTTCAGATTTCCCGCCCACAACTCACAGTCATTTTCGCACCTTGCCGTCATCAGTGAGTAGTTATATTTCCTCTCTTTGGAACATTTTCTCTAATTAGAAAAATAAATATATATTTACCTTCCGACTCCCAACAATAGATATATATTTACCCTCCGACTCCCAACAATAGATATATATTTACCCTCCGACTCCCAACAAAATATATATATATATATATATATATATATATATATATATATATATATATATTTACCCTCCGAATCCCAACAATAGATATATATTTACCCTCCGACTCCCAACAATAAATATATATTTACCCTCCGACTCCCAACAATAAATATATATTTACCCTCCGACTCCCAACAATAAATATATATTTACCCTCCGACTCCCAACAATAAATAAATATTTACCCTCCGACTTCCAAGAATAAATATTTACCCTCCGACTCCCAAGAATAAATATTTACCCTCCGACTTCCAAGAATAAATATTTACCCTCCGACCCCCAAGAATAAATATTTACCCTCCGACCCCCAAGAATAAATATTTACCCTCCGACTCCCAAGAATAAATATTTACCGTCAGACTCCCAAGAATAAATATTTACCGTCAGACTCCCAAGAATAAATATTTACCCTCAGACTCCCAAGAATAAATATTTACCCTCAGACTCCCAAGAATAAATATTTACCCTCCGACTCCCAAGAATAAATATTTACCCTCAGACTCCCAAGAATAAATATTTACCCTCCGACTCCCAAGAATAAATATTTACCCTCCGACTCCCAAGAATAAATATTTACCCTCCGACTCCCAAGAATAAATATTTACCCTCCGACTCCCAAGAATAAATATTTACCCTCCGACTCCCAAGAATAAATATTTACCCTCCGACTCCCAAGAATAAATATTTACCCTCCGACTCCCAAGAATAAATATTTACCCTCCGACTCCCAAGAATAAATATTTACCCTCCGACTCCCAAGAATAAATATTTACCCTCGGACCCCCAAGAATAAATATTTACATTCCGACTCCCAAGAGTAAATATTTACCCTTCGACCTCAAGGATATTTACATCTCGACTAGCAAAGGAAAATGTTTCCTTTCGATCAGAGATTGTTGAGCCCACCATTATCCCTCCATCCCCGACTTGCATGTAAAAATCCCTCTGATCTGGAATATTTCTTTTTAAAATACCCTCAGTGGGTACGCTACTCTGCTTCGCTAATTGACGACAAACGAACGGTACTTACTTTTGTTCGTTCTGAGTAACTGAACCTGAAACAGTCTCATCTTCTCCGCACTTTTCTTAACTCCAGCACTGGAGACGAGGAAGTTCCAAAGAAAAACAGAACTAAACAGCGAGTTCAACATCCCCCAGCGGACGCCACTGGAAACATCTCGTTCGAACACAGACAGTTCGTATCTATTTCGTAGTTTCCTCACCAACTTTAGAGACCAGAGTCCTTCACAGTTTCCCCAAGAAATGGATAGCATAAAGTTTGTTGTTACAGCCGTGAGTTTCATTCGCTCTGTTCCTCGATGTTTACAGGAAAAAGTTCCTTCTCGGTTCCAACTAAGGAAACTGGTTCAATAAGAAATGTTTCTTCAATGTTTTCAAGGATTGGCGACGATATAGGTAGAGTCCGATGAATATCATAAAGTCAGCGAAAGGTAAGACAGCAAGTCTAGCTAGGAAGGAATTGGCCGTTGCGTTCAACGATATGCCGATTGGAGAGAGAGATTGGCTCGCTCCCAAACTGCTAATGCAGAACCGTCAAGGGCTTTACTGGAGCAAACGCGCTATAGAATCTGTGGAGACTGAGTGAAGGAGTTATTAGCCTGTCTATACATGTGCACGTATGTAATATATCGCATGGGCTGCAGAATTTGGCGAACAAAGTCTAGAAAGCAACGTAATGGTATTGTGGGACCACAGGCAAAATGACCTGCGCAGAACCGCACGTCCTGTGCATCGTACTCGCGCATGGAGGGGAGGTTAGAGTGGAGCAGGCTTCCTTATGGTACGAGTAGAACGCATGGGGGGGGAAGATGCGCGAAGGCTTTTGGCAGAAGATCTTTTGTTTGTGGTCGCCCTATAGTCCAGCCGCTGTCACGTATTTATGTCTACCTTAACAATGATAGTGTACCCATGTGGTTTAAGGCATAGTGTTTACTTTCCTCATTGCTATCATTAAGGCTGTTTCAAGTAGTGTTTCTAACTTTTGGGTTAATCGTGACGATAAGCATGAAATGGATGATGGGAAAACAATGCAGGATTCGAACCTGGGACCTCTGACTTATTTGCTCATTAAGCTAACTACTTCACAAAGGAAGCTTCCATCAGTACTCTCGCCCTAGACAAGAACAGTGCAGAGTTTAATGTGACCCAACATCTAGGGAACATCTAGAAACCTAGTAGAGAAATGAGTTATGTGCTCCTGTTTACACTCTGTCTCGGGAAGCTGTGGAGCAAGAGAGCGCATAACGATAGAGAAGGGGAGAAAGTGAGTGGACGGAGCAAAGCAGTGTGCTTTCCCTTCCACGCACTCACTTCTACTATCACGCGTTCATTGGTCGAGCCCTCTCAAGCCCTATTGCGCAGAGGGCTTGTTTTCGTTCTCTTGCTCCAGAGTTAGGGCTAGCCGTTCTATCAATTAAGGTTCTTCTAACTCGTTTTTGTAGCCCTTGTATTACTCTCGACGATAAGAATAAAGTGAATGATAGGGATCTCTGACTTCTTTGCTCATGACGCTAACCACTCCACCACGGAGGCCTCCTGTATACGGTTCAAGGTCACCCAGCGTGTGACATCTAGAAACCGAATAGGGAAAGGAGCAGTGCACTGCGGTCTAGAGAGCCAGACAAAAGCGACAATGGGACTCGCTGTGCCGATCACGCGTGACCCAACGGAAAGAAGCTAGCGCCACCACCGTTACAATAACCAGTCCTGGAACTCATGGATCCTGCCATACGCTTTTCCGAATCTTTTTCTACAGATTCCAAAATATACTACAACGGTGACGTTGCGTGCAGATGACTGGGTTAGGATGAGTTCATCATAAAAGATACGCCTTTGAGAAAGCGAGAACTTTTGGACCATGCCCTTTGTTTGCTTTGGAGATGTCTATGACTGCTTTTTTTGCTCTCTGTCTGTCCCCCTCCCCCTCGCATCTTTCCCCAATGCTGTAAATCCCAACTCTTGTTTGTGAGGCCGCTGTGGCAGCTGAAGTTGGACGCCCTCCAAAGGTCGGGTCTGCGAATGCAGCCAGTGGGCTGTTAGCCTGATAACATAAACTGTGCATGCAAAGAATATGATAACCCTTTCATAGCGCACCCGGTTCTACTCAGCTTGAAAGAAACCGAAGACAAACGGAAAGAAAATGAGAGTAATATGAGAAGAGGATGCTTATCTGTTCCGCAAGAACATGGAACGAGCGAAAATAATGGCAGATTTAGGAGTGCCAACTGCATGTTCCAGACAACTTTTTGGCCAAAAAGAAAAGAGAGCGCGCGCTAAGAACGTATGCAATTTGCACAACCGGGAAATGCTGCATGGTCTATAACTCGCTGTGGTATATGTTTAAGGTCGGTGGTTAAAACCCCACCCGGGCATGATGGCCAAATTTTTCAGTGGTTTTCTTATAGGCCTTTTCATTTCTTACGGCGGGCGCTCTATATGCTGGCAAGGGAAGTTGGGAGCGGGGAATACGCCGTAGACCAACCAGACAGCAGCGGTGGCACCGAGAGATACGACGTGGCGGAAATAAGTACTACGTGAACCTTGTTCTACAGGCTGCAGCGTTTCTTATCGCGCTGGATTGACCGCTTCCCCGCTCCCCACTTCACCCTGCCAGCTTCTAGAGCGCCCGCCGTAAGAACTGAAAGTTGTGCAAGCAAATGTTGGATTATATTGAATGCTTTGTATGTGGAGTCATTGAGATTTCTTATCTGTGAGGGTTAATGCGATTTGCAACGTCACAAGCAATTACCAGCCAAACTCAGAATTCAAATACTATATCTTCTCCTCCCCCTTCTCTCTCTCTCTCTCTCTCTCTCTCTCTCTCTCTCTCATATATATACATACACGTATATATGTATGTATGTATGTATACAGGGTGTGTAAGGGCTGATGATACAAACTTTCAGGGATGATGGAGAAGGGCACATGTATCAATTTGAGATAAGGAACTCTTGCCCGGAAATGAGTTAGTCGAAAGTTATAAGCAAAAATCGGTGTATGAAGATGTACCTGGTAATACTTTTATTACCTGCACAAGTTTTATAAGCTGCTACATTCACAACAGTTGTTCAAAGTGGCGTCCCACTTGATTTCTTCTTGTGGGGTCATGTGGAAAGTCTTGTGTTGGAGACACCTGTCGAGACTGAAGAGGATCTCCTGGCAAGGATTCTCGCCGCCTGTGACATTGTTCGAACGACCCCTGGGTTGTTCCAACGGGTACACCAGGACTTTGTGGGACGATGATGTCATGCCTGCAGCGAAGCTGTGGGACGCCACTTTGAACAACTGTTGTGAATGTAGCAGCTTGTGAAACTTGTGCAGGTAATAAAAGCATTACATCTTCATACACCGATTTTTGCTCATAGCTTTCTATTAAGTAGTTTCCGGACCAGGGTTCCTTATCTCAAATTGATACATGTGCCCTTCTCGATCATCCATGAAAGTTTGTATCATCAGCCCGGAAGCACCCTGTGTGTGTGTGTGTGTATATATATATATATATATATATATATATATGTGTGTGTGTGTGTGTATGTATGTATGTATGTATATGTATGTAAAGTTCTCCGTGCATATATCACCGTGCCACGAAGGCACATTTAGATAATGATGTGGGGGTAGGGCTCCACACATTATCGATCTCGACCATTTTGGAGATAATGTGATCAGCAGCACGCTCCGGCCGCCTTTACCCTCCGGTTGGCCCCAAGTATTCATTGATTTGACGGTGGGTGATCCGAAGAGCCACTTTATGCGCAGTAAAGGCTGGAAAAATTCCGACCTTGGATCACTCATTCTTTCTATACATACACATTTTTATTGTATTAAACAGATGTCGCCATAACTAATTCATATTCTTTATCCTCAATGTAAATGGTACTGTCCCTTTTAACCACACAAAATAATCAACAGTATATTTATTATGTTCAGTATGTTAAAATATGAATATCTCAACATTCAGGAGGTCATTAAATATACAGACATTGCAGGCCAGAAAAGTAAATACTAGTAACGAACTTGCAAAAAAAGACTTATTATAATTTAAGGTTCCTATATAGATGATCAATATTGTTACCAGAACTTCTATCCGAACCATAGCTCAAGAAAGTACCCAAAAATTATTGTGGGTTTTGTTTCTTTATCCCAGAATGCAATGCAGAAACGTTAAATTTAATTTTGATCTGTTTTTTCTTATCCCAGGTTGATAGATACCCGCTTCAGGGGACTTATATTTGGCAAAAATTGAGTTATGGATTTCAGTATGGTGAGCTATGTTCTCTACCATAAACGAATTTTGGAAAATACAGTTTGCGTGGTTGTGGTAGCGGGGAATTTCACTTCTAGTTAGACTACATTCCATTGTTTCTGAGGTTCTGATTGGTTCAACTCGCTGCACCTTGCTGTCCGGTGCAATACCAGGTGAGGAAGGTGGAACGTACGTTTTGAAAGAACGTCAATCCAGTACGTGGTGTGCAACATGTGTGAGGGTTCCTGAATAATTGCATTATAACCGAAATGTTGAAACGTCACTTATACAGTTATCCTCTGTCCCGCTGATGTGTATGGGATGGGAGAGGGGGGGGGGGGGTAATGGGACATTGTTATGGTGTAACTGACGAGATCAGACTCTTTCAGATTTGTCGAGACCGGAAAAAGACAGACGTCTGTAGAACCGAGAAGAAACCTAGATTTAATACATAAGAATGTATATGAAAGTTTACATAATCGAATTAAATAAAGAACGTCTGTTTTACAATTTACTTATTCATATATTCCACACAGATGGCGGTCGGATAGTTTATATGTATTGTTTAGACTTTGTTTCAAGCCAACTTTATGCTCAAATAGGCTAATTGGGACTGCACCCACAGTTTAAAGTGTCACCCGAATCGAACACGAAATACCTTTACTATACACTCAGAGAACTAAATGCATCATATCGATTGATGCACCAGTATGCATCGATTGATGCACTCAAATGTGTTTTGTAGCTTCTTCAAAGAATCAGATTCACATTTGATGCATTTTGGTGCATTTTTGTACGTCGTGAAAGAAACACCAAAATGCATCATTTGATTCAAGTGAGGATTGCTTTCAGTCGACATCAGCTGATGCGTTTTGATGCACGTTGATGCATTTTGATGCAACAGAATGCATCTTTTTTGATGATACACTTAATCGTTTCGTCTGAGCTACACAAAGTCATTAGCTCAGACCAAACGTTTATGTGCATCATCCAAAAAGATGAAGGAAGCTGCATCAAGGAACATCTAATGCATTGAAGTGCATCTGGACTGAAAAAAAATCCTCACCTGATACAAATGATGCACTTTGGTGTTTCTTTCACGACATACAAAGTCTGTTTCGATAAGCACTTATTTTATTTTTTTAATTTTGTTTGTTCCTGCTATTTCTATTGATTGTGATTGATTGATTTTGTTTATTTTACTTCGCTTTCCTGCCGCTTTTGGCTAATTGCCAAGATGAGGATGAGTGATATGAAATAGATGAAGGGACAATCACAAACACATTTGGATAGCACACAACACAGTCCCATAAAGGTTTATACTGGTCATAGGTCCAGACGGCAGAGCCTCGTTAGTCTGCAAAATACATCGGCAGGCCCAGGATTTTCGAAAAGGGGATGGAGGTTTACGTATAGTTATCTGATAGCCAGTCCTTATTTTGCCATCTTTTCCTGCCTTTCTCTCTTTTTTTAGGAATACTGCTACAAGTAGGGTTATGATCCCCACCAACCTCCCTTGAGCACGCCACTGTCCGTCTAATATAACAAGTTATTTACACATATGGGGATGAGCTAATTGTTGAAGATTCCCATAAAAGTTTTTGTATTTTTGCTCTTATTATTCAACCTCGCTAAAATAATCACGATGGTTTCGATATCACCTTGTAATCAAGAGGTCCCTGTGGAGCAACATTACAAAAATTTCGTATCCTACTTTAAACTGTAGGTCCAGTCCTGATTAGCCTATCTGCAGAAAGTGAACTCCCAAAAGGTTCGTAGCGCTCTACACCAACTATTCCGCGCAGGAGCGTATATTCTAGGCTACCTAGGCTATCTGCGAAGCCTGAAGTCTAGAGAATACAATACAGGAGAAAAATCGATCAGAAATTGTAAATAATATTATTCATATCAGTGAGATGATGATGCGATTCTGGAGTTGGCAACCTGATTTCCTACGAGTTGGCAACCTGATTTCCTACGAGTTGGCAACCTAATTTCCTACGAGTTGGCAACCTGATTTCCTACGAGTTGGCAACCTGATTTCCTACGAGTTGGCAACCTGATTTCCTACGAGTTGGCAACCTGATTTCCTACGAGTTGGCAACCTGATTTCCTACGAGTTGGCAACCTGATTTCCTACGAGTTGGCAACCTGATTTCTTATGAGTTCGCAACATGATTTCATAGCCTAGCTAGGACCACGTGACATTGTGTGATAGCGCAGACCTTGGACTCAATGTACGCCACTGATTCCGCGAGAGAACATTACCATAAATAATACAGTCCTTATCCTCGAGGTTGATCCACGGCTGACCTATAACCTTCAAGATTCTGTGAAGTTCGTGATGCAACCGACACCAGACAGAAAATTCTCACCTCCACGAATAATGAGATTTTCCAGCGAACAGACAGAAATAACGTTCGCCCAATGCCCAGATGCTGAAGAGCAGCTTTGTCCTTGCATTTATAATTATCATCCGTGTTAAACTTCTCTAAATTAATCGTAACGATGAGGATATACCGAGATAGAGCATGTGAAAGAAATGCACAAAGAAATGAGTATGCATTAGCCTCAATTCGAACCTATCACCACTGGCTTCAGAGCCCCTGGATCGTGGCTGTAGCTGGCGAGTGGTTGTTGTGGCAATGCAAAATAGATGACAGGATAATCACTAGATCCATAGTATTATCCCATGGCTGGAGAGAAACACAGGTGCTTCTCAGTTGTGTGAGAAAATAAGCGTTTATTTATCCTGAAGCAGCTCATGGAGTGTTGCGCCATCTGCTCGCAGATCTTGCCAGATGTCACGTGAGCCCATCCATCCAATGGCAGGAGTTAAAGATAGAGCATGCGCTTTGTTCCCTGCCAGCCAGAACACGCTGCTCCTTTTGCGAGGGGAATTTGAACACTTGTTTGTCAATTCACAGCGAAGACAACCAGCATATACGGAACAGATATTTCAGGTATCAAGCGGAAAAGATTGATTGACTCATTTGGGCTGTTTTACTTTGCTTTTCTGCCACTTTTGGCTAATCGCGAAGATGAAGATGAGTGACGATATGATAATTTTTTTGATTGATTGATTGAGTTGGTGGTTTAAGTCCACTTTATACACAGTAAGGCTAATCGGGACTAGACCTACAGTTTAAAGTGGAATCCGAACCACTATGTGCCTCCACCGGAGTATCGAACCCGGGACCAGGATATGATGAGATTAAATACACACACACACACACTTACATGCTCACAATTGACATAAATTATACAAATATGTATGTCTGCTATATCTCAGGAAGAATTAAGTACCATCTGCCATAAAGTCTTCCGCTTTAGCGCGAGAAAACGTACGTGACTCACGTTAAAGATACTATCATAGCATTCGTCCTGTGCTTCCTGATCACATAATCGAAAGCGAAGTTGCCACGCTTTTGCGGACGAGAAAATAATCAGCGTTGCCAACTCTAGCATAAGCGTCAAACCTTCCACGTTTTGAGCCTTGTTAACGCACAGCAAATGTTAAAAAAAAAGCAAAATGCATGGCAAAATTAGCATGGTAGAAGTTGAGTAAAAAAATTAGCATTGAGGGGAAAAAATAAGTCAACTAGAAAAACGACAGCACAAGAGGAGGGTAGAGGTGATGAACAACCCATCTGTACATCAATCCCCTCCCCCCCCAGGAAACCAGGGAAAGCAGATAAACAAATGCTGTTTGAGCTAAAATATGCATGCGACTACCCTCCCGAAAAATAGCCCTCCTATCAACTATTTCTATTTCTGGCGTCATTACAACAGTAAAACCTGTCTTGCATTTCTGTCAGGTTCACAGTGTCGGTTAGTTAAGAGATCGTAAGGGAGAAGGGAAAGAAAGAACTTGAAGAATGTGTCCGTGGGTATCATCGCATCAACTGACTTGAGTGGCTGAGGAGAACCATACTTGGCTCTTACGTAACAAACAATAATAATTCATTGTCCACTCAGAAATGGACTCCTTACAGAAATTCCCTACAGGCTGCATACTATATGCTACTAAGATCATCGTGATTGGAGAGGGAAAGATTTGTGGATTCAACCTTCCCGAAATATCCTCGAAACCTAAAATATAACGAATTAATTTATTTGTTCATTTTTCGTGCCGTACATCAACCGCAAAATCTCCATTTCCTGCCTATAGATGGAGTAAAAGTGTTATGTAATCAGCTGATTGTACTATGTTGAAATGAAAATGTTTGTTAAACGTTAAGCTGCCGGAAGTAATAAGAATATATCCGTCATGGAAATTAAGGGGAACGTATTTGATTTTACCACAGAAAAAATGGAGAAGGTGCCATCACACATTTGAAGTTCTGGACTTCAAATTGAACGATTTACAAACATTACTTTAGCAGTTGATCTTTATCAGAAATGAGCATCATCAAGAGAGAAATTGCTTTCGTTATTTGTCTGACACGATTGCGCGGTATATACAGGGTGTACACAAAATAATATCGGAGTTATAAGTAGCTATCGTGGCTATGCAAGCCAACGTACGCATTTGTAGCTTAAATGTAACAGAAGAGCAACTGTGGAAATTTATGGCTGCCAATATTGAAAAGCTGATTCCTTACCCCGCCGTGTCACAGCGCCAGTGTTCAAGATGGCGACGTCTCAGCAGAAATGTATTTGTATTTAGCAGTTTACGAAATGCAATTCAGTCGTTACAGTTCATAGGTGAATTTGGAAGGATCCTAATTCAGGACGCTAGAAGGTACAGTGTGTTGCATCCATTACGCCGGAGACGCTGACCAGAATGTCTAACTATCGTTGGATATGTCATGTGTAACGAAAAGTTGCAGTGTGTGTGTGGAGTGCGTATAGTAGGTGTTGTATCAACTTGTAGACTTAGTCTTCCATCTCATGTATGGCTTATTATTGCATGCCGTAATAAAGATAAATTACGCAAATTTAAAACTCCGATACTATTAAGTGTACACCCTGTATTAGGATTGATTCATTGATTGATTTGGTTAATTTTACTTCGTTTTTTGCCACTTTTGGCTAATTGCGAATATGATGATGAATGGTGTCATGAAATTGATGAATGCACTCAGAAACATACATGCCCAGGTCAGGATTCGAACCCGGTACATATTAAGAAACTCAAGACACTTTATATATATACTACATACACCAGTTATGGCAATTATGACCCTGTAATCAAAACACGGAATGCCCCTTTGTAGTTTCACTCTAAAACCTGTTCCTCGGCTGCTCTGGCCAGGATAGAATCCTGTGAAGCAAATTGAAATATACCCTTTTCTGGCGACGATTCCAGGACTCGCTCCGGACATGTTACGAAAATGTGTAGCATTGCCATTGTACTAAAAGTAATCATGACGTGGTGCATAAATCGAAAGACCTTCGGCCTTGAACCATGCCTGAAATGTGTGGTCAGATCTGTTCTGAGGCAAAAAGAGTCACAACAACTGGCCGTCACGAATAAGGTGAATCTTGGACTGGCTCTGAAGTGACAAGGTTTGCCAGACCCATAATACGTAATACCAGAACAAACACCATCGTACAGTGATTAACGAGGTTTTATATTTATACTTGGGCCTGTCTGCGTTCAGTGTAACGTGCTACGAAGTCAGAGGTTATAGGTTCAAACCCTGCTCAAAGCATGTATGCAAACACAAATAGTAAAAAAAACACGTCGAAGTGAATTGATTATTGTTTTCAAGTCCACTTAATGCACAGTAAGGCTAATCGGGACTGAACTTACAGTTTAAAATGGGATACAAAGCACTATGAGCCTCCACCGGGTATCGAACCCGGGACCCTTGATTACAAAGCAACGACGCTATCACTGAGCCATCGGGGAGGACTCTAATTTTAAATAGCTCACTGTTTATTTGTTTATTGTCGTCGGGTGCAGAGGTTTTACAAAAAGCTCTGAGTGACGCCGTTGCTCTGTCTATTGCCAAATAGACTACGAAAGCCTACCGCCATGGCAGGCTATATATATGGTAAATATACTTTTTCTAAATTACGTGTAAACGATATAATATTCTAGGTCCTTGGAACTGGCAGGGCAATAGTCGAGTTTACTAGCTGGTAACATATACAAATTTGCATACCTAAAAAACGCACCCACCCCGAAATGAAATCACAAATATGGCATTTAGTGGGGCATCCACCTCCTCAAAGTAGAGAGGTTAATTCACACACTGGTTAAGGGTTCTTGTAACATAACTAAACGTACAATACAAGTTGCGCGTGGTTGTCAAAAGATGGCAACCTAAATCGTTTTTGAAGATTAATGCGATTTTCAAAAACTTTGCAAAGAATTGTAAATAATATCATAAATTGTTTTTGTACTATTATCCGTGTCGTAATTCTCGTTGTTGGTACATTAATGTACACATTTTTCGCAATTTTGAATTCAACTGAACTTGAGGAAACGCGCTGTAAGACGATATACAAGAATGAAAAAAAATTGCGAAGTGTACCGTTTTGTTATTCGTCGTTCCTCCTCTGCAATTACTGTCCACAGTCCTGTGAATCTTGGATTAGGGAAAATATGTCATTGAATTCGTATTTTGTTCCCTTACGTCGTTTTCTACCTCTGAAGGTAGATGGTTATGAATGATGAATTCATTAAGTAGATAACGGAACAAGCGCATTGAAATATTACTGCATTATGCAGGACTCGAACATGGATAATTTGACTTCGTAGAGCGTTAAGCTAACGATTGAGCCAAAGAGGTGGCAGATGTGCCTTCGTCTATTTTATACTTTATCTTCTAGTTTAATCTATAGGAGTAAGAAGGCAACGAAAATTGTAAATGGGGAGGGGAGTTGATCATCCCTTGGAGATACGTATTATAAGTAAGGTAAAGGTAATGTTCCTCGTGTACTTTGCACCGTGCCATGAAGGCACACACAGGAGAATGTGGGAGTAGGGCCTCGCGCATTCTCGATTTCGGCCGTATTTGGAGATGATGTGGTCAATATCACGTTCCGGCCGCCTTTACCCCAAAGGATTGTCCCTAGGTAACCATTTATTTGAGGCTGGGCAAACACCAGAGCGCCTTTATGTAGGGTCAAAGCCGGTAAAATCCCTACCTTAGAATCTTTGTTATTTATGTATTTAATTTTTATTTAGATTCGGTTTCCTGCCAATTTGACTAATCCCGAGCATGGAGAAACAGAAAGAACATCCATTCACAGCACACGATTCGAACTAGACCCGGGATCCCTAGCGTCGTAGCGCGCTGTGCTAACCACTCCGCCATGAAAGTCGGCACCGACCTCAGAATCACTTAACCCGGAAATCGAACTAAAGTCTCCCGCGTGGCAGTCAGAAGCCCTATCGACTAGACCGCCGCGGCCTTTTATTGTTTAATATGGTGCAAATGAGGTAAGTGGGGCGTAATTTTCCTAGTTGGAAGGTGACGTTCCATCCCCACTTCCGAGTACTGAGAATAATTGAAATTGAGGTAAAGGGTGAAAGGTCGTTAGATTGATTTGGTTTATTTTACTTCGGTATTCTGCCACATTTGGCTTATTGCTAAGATGAGTGATGATATGATGAAATTGATGAAGGGACACTCACAAAGAACGTCCATGCCCAGGTCGGGATTCGAACCCGTGACCCCTAGCATAGTAGCGCGAGGTGCTATCCACTGCGCCACGAAGGTTGGCTAAAAGGCGATTAGATGAAAGACAAATGTCAAAGGACACTCATGTCCAGGTGGGAGACGAACCGTTAGAGTTCGTAAAAGAGGTAGTGTTTAACCAATTCAGTCAATGAGGACGTAACGGTCTTACGCGTGCAACGATGGCAATCGGTCCGTTCACACTGTACCCCCACCCCCCGAGAATTACGTCGATTATTTATTAAGCACTGAATGATTTACGTAATACGAGTATTGGTTAGGTTTGAGTTGGTGTTTTAAGTCCACTTTATGCACAGTAAGGCTAATCGGGACTGGACCTACGGTTTAAAGTGGGATCCGAACCCGGGATCACGAGGCGACGACGCTACCACTGCGCCAGATGAGAGGCTCGTAATACGAGTATACAAGTTGTTCTAGTGTTAGGGAAGCACAAATAACGGATATATTTGATCCCAAAGTATGGACCACCTAAGTTAAAACCTGCAATTTCGGAGTACTTTCGCTGCTTTTTGTTAGTAGAAACGGTTTTTATGCAGCTAAAATAGCGAAAGAACACGTCGAAAATAACTATCAGTATGAAACCTAACAATCTAACCTAGATACTGTTGTGGAAAGTCTTTTTGTGTGCTATATTCACTTCAGTGAAGCCTTAGGGATGTTCTGCTATACAAGGTGAAGTAGCACGCTAATTACTTTACCTCACAACTATAAGCAACATAATATTCATAAATCATTGCAAAATATTGCACTTTCTCGAGATGGTACAGAGGGTCAAGGGACGCAATTGTCTTACGCGTGTAACGATAGAAAATCGGGCACTGGCACTTGGGAGGTTTAATGGGGCCAGTACAGAAACGTGCAGTATAGCACTAGTACAATAGATTGTTGTTCTATGGTGCTGGAAGTGTTCCCTACCTTGGTATCGTTCCAGTAGATGTGCAGCCTGTAATTTCTTAGGACGTTCGGGTTCTCGTTGATGTGCCGGACGGCCAACTTGACAGCCGGCATGACGCCTCTTCCAACTGAACTCTCGGGGATAGTACCGTCCATGGGGAACAGACCGGCGATGAACACATCGTGCCTCCTGCGGCTGTGTCCAGCCGTCGTGGACAGGGTGAGCAGGAGAGCGGTCAGGAGTAGGGCCAACATGGCGACCTCTGACCCCCACCCCCAGCCAAGAAGGTCACTCGCGTCTCAAGTCATCCATTGTGGCAGGAAGGTGGGCGAGTTGGTCCACCGAACACACACGGCGGTTACGAAACGGCACTTTTTTTATATTTTTACCTCAATTCCTTATCTTTTCCCGCACAGCAACACCACTACAACACTTAACGAAGCTTCTTTAGAATAAGACGAGATAGGGACGGCGATGGGTTCTTTTAAAACACAGCAAAAACAACAAGAAACACACAAGTCGAAACACACTTGAAGACACGGCGTGAAAAAGCACCGGGAAGAGTAGTTCGCCTCGGCGCCGCTAGGGAGAGTTAGTTGTTTGGTATTTTTCCTTGCGTTGGTACCCCAGACCCGCGAGCCACGGTGCGTTAGGGTAAATGAAAGGGTTTTTGACCCAGGGTCTTTCAAAAGGTCGGGTTAGGTCGCGAGTAGACCCTTTCCTTGCTGTAGTTCGACCCCGACTGGGAGGCAGAAGTTCAGCGAATCGGTTGTGGATGCGCACGCAACCATTCCGGACCTGTGCGAGCGAACATTAGCTCCTCTCTCTCTCTCTCTCCCCTGTCTAAGCCAAGGAGAGTTTTCTGGGCAGCAGGGTTGCAAACCCAGCCGGCGCCTGTTTGCAATTCTTTCACCTGATCAGGATGTGTTACGTTTTTCAAGGCATGGAGAAAAAAAGAGAAAAAAAATATTTTCACTTGCAAGAATCGATATGAACGACGTGCCCGTGCTATTTCACGTAAGGAACACAACGTAAGTTAGTTTTCAGCCTAAAACTACATGTGGCGTAACTTAATAACGAAGTTTCACGAATAAATCAACAATCCCGTGCGCATATTTACAAACCCTATAGTGATGCAGAACCTCTAGCCATATTTGGCTCCTGATTGGCTATCTTCCGGAAGTTAATGCAGTGTTCCTTCAAATCAACGCTAGATGGCAGGGTTCAAATTGACATTGTAGATTTCAAACATTTATCCCAACAAGATGAGAAACTCCTTTAAATGGAGGTTCATTTTTGAGCACATTTTAAAAATTATTACACAAAAATGGTATTATTTAGCACATTTCAAGTTGTGAAATTTCTCCTATAATATAGCCTATACGTTACAAGCGCTTGTAGGGTCTATTGCTTTTTATTGCCAAGAAAAGATTCATTTTATTTTTAACATTTTCCATATTTTTATATATTTCTTAACATAATTGCGACAATTTGATTACAAACTATATTACTAGATAATCATAAGTCTAATTTTCTTGTAACGACCAAGTAAGAAACGACTGACACGGAACAACACTTCCAGTGCTCACAGCCAATAAGAAAGCTTGGAAGCGAACACTCAGTAATCAATTGAACCTTTCGATCCGAAGAGACACGGCAAGCTGCACGTGTCTCGTGTGGCTTGGAGTGTGCCGTTTTCTCAATACCGTGCATCGGGTCGCCTCAGTTTGTTGTTCGCAAATGCACAGTGAATACGTCACTCCAATGAGCTATTTTGAAAGAGCACAACCGTAGGCCTTACATGTTTGAACCTCTAATAAGTTGATATAATAAAGAATCGATATGTACGTACAATGTTTTAAGATTAAAAAAACAACGTTCTTTTCGCTTTATCAAAATTTCGATGCAGTTATCAGCTGTAATTTGCCTTCAACATCGTTTAAAAAGGCCGTGTTTTGTCCATTTAGTGCGCGACTTGTATTATTTTAAAAAGCCAGCACGTGGAGGAACTTAAGTCCAAAACAGATCAGCCAACACTGCAAAGTACTCTAGTGCATTGTTTCTCAACCGCCGGGCCCTCGTATCAACTATACTGAGCTTGAAAGGTTCTGCTGAAATTGGTTGACAAATAA
Source organism: Lepisma saccharinum (assembly GCF_977018435.1). Lineage (NCBI taxonomy): Eukaryota > Metazoa > Arthropoda > Insecta > Zygentoma > Lepismatidae > Lepisma > Lepisma saccharinum. The sequence continues at coordinate 39,977,658 of NC_139244.1, forward strand.
CACAATCCAATATCATATTTGAGTTGTGAGTTTTCGATTTTAATTCCATTTTATGCACAAATAGACTAATCAGAACTGCATCTGCCCGGTGCCTCCACCGGTTATCGAACCCGGGATCACTTAATTACGAGGAGACGACGTTACCACTTCGTCATCCATATTTTCATATTTGTCAACAATCCTACACGTAATAAAACTATTATGAATATGCTAGAATTTATTTTTCAATATTTAATTTCATGGGTAGCTACATGTTAATTTATGCATACAATCTTAAATACTGGAAAGGTATTTACGAGGAAAATTCGTGGACATTGACATTTAAAAAAATACCGGATCATGGTTTCAAGCAGGTTGAGAATCATTTCTCTAGTGTTTAGGTATTCGCTTTATCCAGGCTGGAAAGTCTGGCGTATGCAGTTTGAGGTCAGTGCATATTATTTCTGTTTTCTCGTGCACAACATGCCTCTCCCAAGTTTCAATAAGTTGCACAAATTTTAAAACGCGATTGATATGAACTATTGTCACTTGTTACGTTTTTCTCTGGTGACAAAAAAATTGATTAATGCAATTATATCGGTATCATGATGCGAACTGAGGAAAGAAACACGTGTCGCTTGCCGCATGTCGCGTGCAGCTTGTCTCTTTGGTGTGAAACTCTCGTGTCGCTTGTAGCGTGTCTCTTCGGTGTGAATTCTCCCTATATCTCATCGTGTCGCCTCGGTCTGTTGGTCGCGCATGCGGTGTAAATGCTTCCTTGTAGACTGAAGAGACCCGTGTTGCGATGTGAAACCCCATGCCGCTTGTTGCTTAGGTCTGAGGTAACTTTCAGCCCGAAGCGATACGCGACACGTGTATTGAGGATTTCACCAGTCGAACCCAGGCTTGTGCGGCCTGCCATGCCGCTACGGTGTGAAGCGTTGCTGTTGATTTACTCGTTTTGAAGCGAAATGTGTCGCGTGTCGCATCGGTCTGAAAGAGCTCCATGAGTTGTTCGTTTAAATTGTTGATTTAAGTCCATTTCTTTCATAGATAGACTAAAGTGGGCTGGATCTACATTACAAAGTCGGACCCGAACAGCTGTGCAATGTACTATACCTTTACCGGGTTTCGAACCCGAGACGAAAGCACAATTAAATTTGCAAGCGACACACACGGGGATTTAACACCGAAGCGACAATGATCCATCAAGTCGGTAGAAAAGCATCTACCGCACATTACTAACAGACCGAGGCGACACGAAGCACGAAACTGAGAAAACGGCGCAGTCCGAACGACATGTGCAGCTTGTCGCCTTGGCCTGATAGCTTCGTAAAAGTAGTTCTCAAAGCCCAAGACAACAAATGGGCCATCAGGGAAACCCAACAAGGATAAGCGATAATTAGGAGAAATTTGGTCAAAGAAAATGCCATAACCAGGACTCAAACACGGAACCTTGGTAGACGAGTACGCGAGGCTACATTGCAGTGACCAAAATTCATCGGTGTAAGTCGCAAAATATTTAATTAAAAATTAATCTATTAACCTAACTGAATCTATCAGGGCACCATTTATTTTCTTTAAGGCTACGCAAATTTGAATCTGATGGAAAACTTTGCATGGTGTCCGGTCTGTTCACAATGGAGAAGCACACTAACAGACAAAGTAATTTTGATTTTTCCAAATTCCCTTTCCCTTTCTTTGGCCAATAAATCTCATACTTCCCCAACTTTGAGGAAATTCATTAACAACCACAAAGGATTAATTAACCTGGAATCAATCTACGACCTCTAGCTTTGCAGTGCCAATCAATTTCGGTTCAATTTGAAGTATCAAAAAGTTACGTGGATAAAAATTATGATTTTTATTTAAAAAAAATATTTTTGATGATTTTTATTCTCAAAAAATCATTTTTGATGATTTTTATTCTTAAAAAAACATTTTTGATGATTTTTATTTTTAAAAAATCATTTTTGATGATTTTTATTTTAAAAAATCATTTTTGATGGTTTGTTTTATTTAAATTGGATTTTAAAAAAATAAATCGATTCTTTTGATTTTTAAGAACCACGCTTAAAAATGCTTGCATGGTTTTTAGCACCATATATATAGATACACTTTTGTTATGAAAAGGCTTTTTCTAGTAAAGGGCCCTGTAAAATATTTGAACATTTTGATTAAATAAGTAAAAAAATATATGTAAATATGTATTTTTATAAACATACTATGGAAATGTTTCTTGAGTGTGTTAGTGAAACTATAAAAAATTCAGTAACTTTTCTTCCAATTAAAATGAAGCATTTTGAATGTACTCTATAATTGTAACTTAAAATATTTTTATAGTTTTTGTAGCTGAATTTTGGCAATTTCTTGATTTAGTTTGCAAAATATCAGCTGTTATTTTTATTTATAGTTTAATGATAGTGACACTATTTAGGGTTTAACATGTTTAGTATTTTGTATATTTTTCTTCACAATATGTTTGCTATTTTTGCCCATAAAAATTATTGAAATTTAAATCAAGATAAATTTAAGTGTGTTTACAGTCTACGTATTACACTTCCCTTCGTATTAGCTTCACACCATTAGTACATATATTTTGTTTCCTTTGTTTTCCTTTCTTAGGGCCTAATAAACACAATTAAATGATTACGAGATTAATGTACTTTCACCAAAAGTGATTCTCATATGTACAAAATCCTTATGTACATTATTCTATAAATTGAGGACTAAAAGTGGTAAACGTTGTAAGTGCCAAAAGCGAAAGTGTTGGGAAATCGGATCGTTCAGCACATCAGCCTGTAAGAACGTGCACACTAGTGACCTCTTTACACGCCCTTTGAACTACTTAGACGGCTACCAGCCACATTTCACGTTTACCACATTATAAAGCATGGCACATTTCACAGTTGAACGTGGAAAACGGTGTTTGAATTATTGTGGCGCTTACAGCGTTTACCAATTTCAGTCTTCATTTATTTATTTAGTGTGATTGAAATCAGTGATTTATTTTAAATCACCTGATTTAAATCATTCCACCTTGCATGCGACATATGGTTAGATTTTCAAAGCGTTATGCTGACCAGAAGATTTCATCTTAGAGAGCTTTCAGACCGAAGTGACGCGCGACTCAGTGGTTTCAGACGGCAGTGACAAGCCACTGGGCAAGTTCAATCTGTAGCAAACCATTCCACGCGCAACCACCAGACAAAGACGATACAGTGGACGATATTCAGAAAACGGCCCAGTCCGAGCGATACGAAAGCGACAAGAAACATATCCAGCTTAGCGTGTTACTTTGGTTGTTTCCAAGTAACACACGTCGCTTTGTCACCTGTCGTGCGTGTTTTCGGTCTAAATCCTCCACACGAGAGACGTTACGGTGCTACGATAACGGAATGTATTAAATACATTTAATAGTCTATTAATTGTATTCCTTGTTGTGTGTGGATCGACCTTCAAGGCGGAATGGTTATCATAGAGCGCCAGTACGGCAGTCCTAGGTTCGAATCAATATTATCACACATCCTCATCGTAGCGATTAGCCAAAAGTGGCAGTAAAACAACGCTAAATAACAACAATCAAATCAAATCCTTGTTGTGTGGTTGAAAAGGGGTAACAATGTACACCAGACTTGACATCCAACTTTTTTTAAGCTATTCAATCCGCAATTTGAGACTACGGATAGTAATCCAAACGTACATGTATTTAAAGTCCCTACAACAAAATATTACAATAAGGAAAATCAGTGTTGATCTGGCCTGGAAGCATAACACGTTTCTGTTTGACGCCTCCTTTCGACGCTACGAATCCTTTAAAAACGAAATTTCATCCTGAACATATATGCAACCACGCAAGACAGTCTCAGAATTCTTACTAACGTATTGGCATTTTTGAGATGACATGTACAAACCCAACTTAGCACATCTGAAGAAATCGCATATTGAAGTGTATTTAAGTAAATTTCTCAACTATGTAGAGACTTATCTCGGTGACGCCCCTATTGGCATCTAAATCGTCATCTTTGGCGACTAAATGCTATACTTCTGTCGCCAAATGGTGCCTAAATATGGAACTTTAGTTTTCAACGCTGAAACAGTGGCTGGTAACATATTGCTAGTGTATTGGTTGAACCATTCGTGATACCATCTAACGTTCATAAAGTCATTATAATAGGTATTTCAAGTTGTGTAAAACTTACATAATTTAGTGAGACGTTTTTGGTTGCTACATAAATATAAAGTTCGAAGCTTACAATGTTTTCATCAATTTTAATTGCGAATGTAAAAATCATTGGATGCAAAATTGTAGGAAACATGAGAAAACTGTTAATTTTGTGCTCTTCTTGGACATTTTTACACCCTGCCACCTGGCGAACGGGAATTCACCTCCGTAGAACCTTACTTGAGTGAGTAAACGTCACATTTTACGCTTAAATTGCGTAATATTGCACACACGTGCCTATATTTTTTACCAGCATGCGAACGTGGAATCTTAAAATCGATATTAACTCGAACAACCACAACGTTATTTCACGCGACTTTTTCACGGCACAGTTTGACCATGATAAGAATACCGTCGGCGAACTCACGAACTAAAGTGCACAGTCATTTGTTTTCTCCTCTAGCTTCTCCTCCTCTCGTGCCTTTTGACAGTGTTGCACAATTTGGCAATGCAGGAACAAGGGAGCAATGGAACCAGCTGGTTGCATCGTCCACGCTCGCTTGCGGTTGAAAATTCGACTACAGCGCCGCAGGAGCATTCTTATCTCGGTCAAGCTGTAATGTGCAGAGACCGAGACAATAATGTATGGAAACCAACTTATTCCAACATAAGAACCAAACCACTTGTCGCAACGATCCTCAGGGCGAGAAGTCTATCAAGCAGTTTATTTGTGTTGTGTGGTTAGCTCATCGAGTCCCATCGTCGCTGTTCAAATAGCTCCCCTAATATCCTCACGGTTCTGGTTCGCAACCGAAAACATGGGGCATCTACATGGAATCGAATCCGAGACCTCTTGCACCAAGGTGAGAGCGTTAACTAGTTTATTTAGTAGTGGCGACTGTGAGGCAGTTCAACCCATTCACGGACAGTATTTTGTTTTGGAGGGTTCGTGGCGTCGAATCAAGGCGTCAATAAAAAAGAAGTTGTCCTAACGATCTCTGTACGATGCAAAAGCTTGTACGGTGGAATGTCGTAATTGGTGCTTAAAGGTGGGTTTCGTGTGACGTCAGGATAATCACAGCCGTCATGTTTTCGGCCAAATTTATTTGTCATTTGCAAGGAAATATTCACCACGTACCGTTCGTTACATGTGCACCAACTGCACGTTTGTTTTAAATCACGAATGTCTGTGTTAGTATCGCACGCCTGCCCCCTTGAATTCCATATGCTTACAAGAACTGGCCTCAATGACGGCTGCTCGAAGCCACATAGGTGAAATTGCACTTTTTGACACTCTGTGTAGTGCAGGTGTATCCCGGTGTCAGGCTGGGACAAGGAAATGACGTTCAACCAAGTAGACCAAAGCGATGTTCAAGTACAGAAGATTCAACAAATGCCTGTCTGCTGCTTTAAACGGTCATTTGATTAGTTAGCACGCACCACGTGACCATACACCACACATTACACCGCTCCAGAACGTAGTGCAAACGATACAGACACCAAATACACTACTTGACACCAAATCAACGAAGTAGATGAGTCGGTGTTGCACCACGTGAGTGCAAAGAGAGTCAAAAAGTGCAGCAAATAGACGAGGTTACTAGAGTTGACGAGCTGTATCTTTGCGGGTGGCCTTGGCTACTCCGCGCAGAGTGTGAGAGAGATACGTTTATATAGTTGCCACCTAATTGCCCTTTGGGAGGTCGACAGCAAGGACAGAACGTAAGGATAATGACGCGCAGCCGGTAGCTCCTCCCCCTTGCTACTGCGCAGCCGTTCTTGGGCAGGGTTCAGCCGCAAAGATACAGCTCGTCAACTCTAGACACTTTCGGACTCAGAACGAGAGTAAGATTGGGACGAGACCGTGAACGTCGTTTAAAAATCAACACAGACCTCCTACCACACTAGTACAGTCCAAGAAAACTTGGATATTTTCCATAGTGCTTATCTACACTATATAGTCAAAAGTCACCGTCACTGAACGTGGCGGTATGGTGTTATGGTCTGGGGATGTTTTTCCTGGTTTGGGCTAGGGCCATTAGTTTTCGTCAATGCCAATATGAACAGTGGTGTTTATGAGCACATTTTAGACAATAGCATGCTGCCCACACTGTGGCAACAGTTTGGAATAGGCCCTTTTTCTGTCAGCACGATAATGCCCCTGCCCATAAAGCAGGGTCCATTGCATCGTGGTTTGAGGACAATCATGTGGATGTACTTAGCTCGCCCGCTCAAAGCCCCGACTGTAACCGCGTAGAACATCTTTGGGATGAACTGGAGGGTCGGTTGCTTGCGAGAACCACTCTACCGAAAACCACCAGTGAACTATTCACGAGGCTACAGGACGAATGAAAAAAAAATCCACCAGAACTTAGTGGAAAGCCTGCGCGAAGAGTAAATGCTGTAATAATAGCGAAGGGAGGGCCGACATCTTATTACTTACCTGGCTTATGTCTTTGGAATGAACAGCACTGGGTGTCCAGTGACTTTTGGCTATATAGTGTACCTCTTAGGCCGTTTTTACCTAAGACATAGGCTACAAACGAAAGGGACACTTGACACGACACGAGCAAGTGAGAAGCAACAAACTACATGGTCCTGTATCTAAAAAGGCATTCACTTCGCATGCAGGACAACCAGCCCGAGACAACACGATGCACGGTTTTGAGTACGGCCCAGTCCGAGTGACACACAAGCGACAAGTACAGCTCCTATGCGAAAGGTTGCATTTATTTCTGAAGGTACGTTTCCAAGTTGTGGCTTCGGTCTGAAAGATCCTTTGGTTATCAATGATGAAATAAGTTTGTCGAAGTTTAAGTCCATTTTGTGCACAGATAGGTCAACCGAGACCAGACCGAGTATCGATGACCAGCAACTCCCTATCTAGAAACCACCCTGAGACTATTATGCTACACTCTTGTACTAGTTATCTCACATGATCTGTGATCTTGACATAATAAAGTAAAAATTGTTCAAAATTAGTGCACAACGACGGATCTTGCTACAAACATTCTTAGAAGTAGCCATAAAATTTAAGAAAAATTAATAACATTTTATGAATATCGCTTGTGATGCGGATTTTGCTTTACAAATTCAAAGTTGTGTGGCTTGCTCTAAAATGTAAAAAATATGTGTTCGTTTGTGTGTAATGTTGAGGTTGAACGTCGTACCCCCAAAATCAAAAGCCTTCCCGCGCCACTGAAGGCGACTGCGTAACCACTACGCCATCGGGGAGGCCCTTAGGAATGATGAAGAGAGTGGGATTATTACTGCAAAGCGAAACAATTTGTCTTTTACGGGATTCATGTGAGGAAGAAGTAACTGGGCTACAGAATAATTTTTGTGTACTGACAGTATACAAAGGAAAGTAGACATATTTGTTTGTTCTGTATATTTTTGTGTCCTTTTAAAGGGTACTCTTAAAATGACACTCAGAAGTGATATTTGCAAGTATTATATAGAGTATACGTATAGTCTGTAATTTTCTAACAGGACAAGTGCCACGAAATCTCTCTCTATATAAAAATGGATGTATGTGTGTATATGTGTGTGCATAACTGTCGAACGCCTGGAGCAATTTCAACCAAACTTGGTACACGTATGACTTACAATCTGGAAAGAAATACTGTGGGGGTAAGACACCCCTAGCACCCCTTGGGGTGGGGTAGGAGGGTATGACATGTAAAAATAATCGAAAACGACCGATATTAGTGTGGAATAAATAGTTTTCGGGGTCGCAAAGATGATTGATTGATTGATTTAGTTTATTTTACGTACTTCGCCTTTTGTGCCTCTTGGCTAATTTGCGAAGATGGGGATGAGTGGTGAAATGATGAAATTGATGAATGGACATTCACAAACAACCAAACCCGAGCGGGATTCGAACCCGGTGCCCTTGGCGTCGCAGTACGATGTGCTAACCACTCGGCCACAGGCTCCGACTCGCTAAGATGTATAGTGACACTCCGAATGCCGTTCAACTCCAAGTTCATCACCTATCGGAATCGGGGGTGAGGGGGGTGAAAAATAAAATGTCAAAAATGACCTAGATTAGTCGAATCGAATCCATAGTTTTCGGAGTCTCTAAGCTAATTGGTGACATTCACGATGACCAAACTTTGTATACATATGACTTACAATCTGGCAAGAAATACTGTTGGTGTAAGACACTCCTGGCACTCCTAGGGGTGGGGTGGGAAGGGGTGACATGTAAAAATAATCGAAAACGACCGATATTGGTGTAGAATCCATAGTTGTCGGGGTCGCTAAGATGAATAGTGAACACTCACAATGCCATTCAACTCCAAGTTCATTTTACACTATACAGGGTGTCCCAAAAGTCCCTTAACAGCCGTCCTAGAGACGTGTAGTGCAGAGATTGCCATGATTTGAGTATATAGTAATACTGTAGGGGTAGGGGGAACATGATTGCTGTGGGTGACCATGGCGGCGGCCATCTTGGTATCCGCCATATTGGATGAAGGTCATTTTTTTTAAATGGGAAGGTATATATGTGGCACATAATTTTAGGCTAGAATTGCACCAGAAACAAGAATATGAAGTCAGTTTTCAGATATCTTTAATCTGTGAAAAGTTATTGATGCAATGTTGAATAAATGATGACGTTTGATAAAGTATGGAAATTCTGATAACTGATATCATATCTCTTTTGTTGCAAGTGTAAGTGACAAAGAACATGATGTTATCCAATGAGGAACGAATTGAGATCATCCTCATTTCCGCCGAAAGCAGTTCACGGGACATGGCCAATGACTTGAATCAAAGACATCCGCTTAGGCCGCCAGTGTCGCATGTTAGTGTGGCCAATGTGATGAAGCGGTTTAAAGAAACGGGTGCAGTGCACGATAGACGTCTATCGGGAAGACCAAAAACAGCCACGGATGAAGAAACAACAACGGCATTTCTGGCATCATTCGTGAAAAAAGTATTCGACGACTATCCGCCTAATGTTGTGTTAGCAAGAGTTCGATTAGCAGGATTATGCCAGAACACAAGTGGCATCCCTACAAGATGCAAACGCAACAACATCTCAGTGAAGATGATCTTCATAGGAGGGTGGAATTTTGTGAGTGGTGTGTCGTGCAACTTGAACGTGACCCTGACTTCTGGCGAAACATTCTGCATAGCGATGAGGCATTTTTTTTATACCAATGGTGAGGTCAACCGTCAAAACTTGCGGTATTGGTCCTCTGAGAACCCGCACTGGGTAAACCCGGGGAACGTGGTTGGGCCAGCAAAAGTTATGGTGTGGTGTGGAATTTGGAATACCCAAATCATAGGTCCATTTTTCATTGAGGGGACAATGAATGCACAGACCTACCTGCAGTTGCTACGCGATCTTGTCTTACCTTCAGTGTGTATGCCGGATGGCTCTTTCCTAGAATTTTTTCAACATGATGGTGCACCACCTCATTATGCGAACATTGTTCGGCAGTACCTTGATGTCCAATTTCCTGGTAGGTGGATTGGCAGACGAGGACCAAGAGAGTGGCCAGCCAGGTCCCCAGAACTTACTCCTCTTGATTTTTACTTGTGGGGACATCTTAAGGCCATGGTTTATGCAGTTCCAATACGTGATATGCGTCACCTTCTTCAACGAATCACTGAGGCCTGTGCCGCTGTCACTCCTGAAACTCTTTTGAATGTTCGCGTGCATGGGAGACTTGCTTACGGATGTGTTTACGGGAGCATGGTAAGCACATTGAGCACATTTCGTAGCGCAATAACTTTTCACAGATTAAAGATATCTGAAAACTGACTTCATATTCTTGTTTCTGACGCAATTCTAGCCTAAAATTATGTGCCACACATATACCTTCCCATTTAAAAAAATTGAACTCCATCCAATATGGCGGATACCAAGATGGCCGCCGCCATGGTCACCCACAGCAATCATGTTCCCCCTACCCCTAAAGTATTACTATATACTCAAATCATGTCAATCTCTGCACTACACGTCTCTAGGGTGGCTGTTAAGGGACTTTTGGGACACCCTGTACTTAGAATTCATTATATTCCTGTCTAATAGAAGATTGGGATAAATAAATACGCGGGCTAGTGTGTAATAAATTACTCGAGCTATCAACGTCACCTCAAGATCTGTGATGATCCAGTCCATGGCAGAGTGGTTAGTGCAGCGCGCTACGACTCCAGCGGTTGCGTGGTCGAATCCTGAGTCTGACATGAATGTTTCTGATTGTCCTGTTGAAAGTTTAACATGAAACGAGAATAATAGAAACCAAGAAAACGAATAATAATACGAAGAGATTTTGTAGGTATCAATCGGTAGGTGTCTGACTGCCGCACGGAGAGCCGGGTTCGATCCTGGGTTGATTTATTTGAGGCGAAAGTTTCTCCAGCAATGTAACGTTAAACAAGTATCCATTGTTGCCTTTCAGAAAGATGCAGATCATCTTAGATCTTCGTATTTAACTAATTTCCGAGATGCCATTTTTATCAGCTGTTCTCTCTCAACGATCCAAGGTTCGAACCCCATTGTGTATAACTCATCGTCCATTCTCATCGTAAAATTAACCGAAATGGAAAATACCAATCGTAAAATAAATTCCTATGCATTATTTGTACGTTTAGAAAACAATAAGACCATATAGAGGTAAACATTAACCTTGGAGAGATAGCTAATTAGCAAATGAATTTCCTAGAGAATTAAAGCAGTCATAGGAACAACATTGTAACCAAGAAAAAATGAATTGTACGGAACAGAACGATAAAAATCAGCCATATTTGTTAATCTTCAAATTTGGTCCAAACAAAAACTTTTAGTACATAAAATGATGACATCTATCCACAAAAGGTACAACTAATATCGCAACCTCATTCTCTAAAGCGCCTTGTACACGATCAAATTAATCATGTAAAAGTCGTTGTTTGTTAATTTGATTGCAAAATTTTGGGTGCGTCAGCACTTAGGCTATTTTGCACCCGTCACATTATACGGGGTCTAGCCCCTTACCATAACTAAAATAGCATAATTGCAGTGTCGTGTTACTAAAACATTAAAATTTTCTGATTTTCGTTAAAAGCTGAGGCTTTGAAGGGGAACTCAGCACACACAAGGACAAAAAACAGGACAACACCAGTGCCATAGTGTCAGTCGCCAGAGCTCGTTCGTTAGCAAAATGCAGTCCAGGGTGTACTACGTGGAAGTGAGGTTGACTTTTGGGTGCCTACGTGGAAGAGAGGTTGACTTTTGGTGCCTACGTAGAAGAGAGGTTGACTTTTGGGTGCCTACGTAGAAGAGAGGTTAACTTTTGGGTGCCTACGTGGAAGTGAGGTTGACTTTTGGGTGCCTACGTGGAAGTGAGGTTGACTTTTGGGTGCCTACGTGGAAGAGAGGTTGACTTTTGGGTGCCTACGTGGAAGTGAGGTTGACTTTTGGGTGCCTACGTGGAAGAGAGGTTGACTTTTGGTGCCTACGTGGAAGAGAGGTTGACTTTTGGTGCCTACGTAGAAGAGAGGTTGACTTTTGGTGCCTACGTGGAAGTGAGGTTGACTTTTGGGTGCCTACGTAGAAGAGAGGTTGACTTTTGGGTGCCTACGTAGAAGAGAGGTTGACTTTTGGGTGCCTACGTGGAAGGCCACTCTTTACTGTAACGTACAGAAACCTGGTAGTTACATAATACTGGCATTGTCTCGAAGTAAGGAAAGACAAGAAAAAGACACACACATGCACACACACATACGTACACTTATCTCATCCTCAGTTCTTGGAACTTGGTCAAGGATCTACTACTTCCTATGGTCGGTGCAAGTGAACTAGGAAAACCACCAATCAGGATATCATTGTGGCTTTTGCGATCCCAGGAGTGCTATATGGCCCTGGCGATTCTGGGAATGAACTTTGAAAACAACAGGATGTCATAGGTGCATCTATTCTGGGAAGGATGCACCAGATGGGTACGAAAGTACCCATCACTTCCTTCGTAGGTGCAGAGGCACCTGCACATCCTTAATTCCTAGAAAGGACTAACTAAGTACACAAGCCACTCAGTGCAAGTGTCCCTAAGGGAGAACTAAGGGTGAGACAAAGGACATACACAAATATAAAAAGGGCAGGATATAGAATGGAAGGGGTCAGTTGATTCTGAGAGTCCAGAGAGTCGAGAGTGCAGTCCTGATAATCCAGTCAGCCGAGGGGGAGTTCACCTACATCGATACCGAGACGCTGCCAGTCTACCTCGCTCCTCTCTACCTTAAGTGGGTAAGACGACGTTCCTTTCTTTCTCTAATATAACTGGTCATTTATTTAGCTAGAGTCAGGCCTTAGATTGTTGTACGACGCAACATGACCAATGTTTAATGCAGTATACAATAAACCATATTTAATCTACCTCTGTTGTGTTATGTTCTAGCGAGTAAGATTCCTTTTAAGTAACGTTTGTATCCCCAGAGCGTTACATTACACCCCATACAAGTCGTTGTATTGAACGTAATTGAAAGTCGTTGAACATCGTTGCTATTGGAAATCTTGAATGGTCTGAAATTTATCATGTACACGATTAAAGAATCTTGGACAAGTTCACATTTGACCAAAACGTGGCAGTGTGTGCGGCATGCAAAAAAATAAATCGAGTAGCGATTAGCCGTAACATTTTGTTATTTCCAAAGGAAGAAGTCGGACATATTAGAAAGAAACTCGAAAAAAGTGTGATGTTAATATATTTTCTCGAGTCCGATTTAGACGGAAGCATTTCCTTTAACATTTTTCTTAGCATAAATGATAAGTAAATGCTTTAAAAAACTTATACGTACTTTAGACGAAAACGAAAGCATTTTATGGAACATTTCGGTCAGCTTTTGCGATTACAATGTATAATATATACAGCACGAAAGGCACATCGAGTTACACCATTTATGGTGAGTGCACGGTGCTTACAATTGAAAAAGAATTAAAATATTCTTCCATGCGTGTACAGTAAACGCTATAAAGTATGTAATTAATCAGCGCCATTCTTTTGTACCTAAAACCATTTAATACGAAACATTATTCCTCTCGGTTGAATAGTTATCGTCTATTAAAAATGTGAAGTGATACATTGTTTACATCTCACGCGACCGCCATTAGACCTGCATTCGTGACCTAGAGGCAGTGATGTGCCGTAAACTATAAGTTTACGTCTACACGTAATCTACACGTAGATTACATTGGGTTGTAGTTTACATAGACTACGTAGACAACCTAAAGTGCATTAAAATTAATTTTCAAGGCTTTCATGAAAGAAAAGTGACATTTTCAACTATATTGGTTCCTAACAAACTGAAAAGAACCCTATTTACAACAAAATTTCTCTTCTCTTCTATCAACTATGGAAGAAGATAAATAGTATGTAAAGAAAACAACAGATAGCAGTCGTGAGGCAAAATTAGTATTTTCCCCATACAACACTAGAATATTTTCTATTAGGTTTCTTTCCTAGGTGAAAAATTCTTTGAATTTGGAACGGAGCGTATGGAAAGTTCTCCTTACACATCAATAACTGATACACAGTATAATTTTGTTTTACTTCTACCTTTCGCCATGTTGTTTACATAGTGTTCTGATTGGTCGACAGTCTGACTTTGATCGTGTTAATTAGAACCAATCCTAAAAAGAAATTCTTTGACCGAATCTTGGATCCAATGAGAAAAATGACGTTGCCTCTGACGTCATTTTCTTTTAAGCGTCCAATTCAAGGACATGTTCATGAACTATTTGATCGTGTACAAGGCGCTTAAGCCAAGAATGTCTTTTTCCTATCCGTGGTGGAATGGTTAGCACAGCACGCTAGAGCACGGGTTCGAATCGGGTCTGGGCGTCATTATTCATGCTCATCGTCGCGATTAATCAAAACTCAAAAGTGGCAGAATAGCGACGCTAAGTAACAAGAATCAAATCAAACTAAGATAGTTTTTCCATGTTATCATCTCTGTGGCTAAAATCGTTATTGTAATTCTTTTGACCAGTTGACGTCACCGGGGGAGTTTAAGAAAAAAAAAACTAGATATGCAAATCCCCTTTTAGCCAAAATATTCAAGTTTGTCTGTGGGATTCACGCATTTTGCCCACTAATTTCCTTACTGATATAAGAGATTCAATTCATGGCTAACCTGTTGACGATGCATCACCTGAGAAGTTGTTTGAAGTATTCCGATGCGACAGAAAGGATCTTCGAGTGATTATCTCTGGCCAGGAAATATGTAATACCACTAGGATAATAATTATTTATTACCACTGGTGAACCCATCAAGCTAACGACAATTTAAATAACTTCAAGTTTGTATTTGAACATTTTCGACTGCATTCCTTCTGAATTTGTAATCTGTGTATAAATTCACTGTTTCATTACGAGAGAATCAGATTCAAATTTCGTACGCCCTAAGGAATAACACAATATTTTTTTTGTATTTTTGGTTTATTTAACTTCGCTTTTCTACCACTTTTGGATAATCGCGAAATCGGGGATGAGTGATGAGATTATGAAATTTATGAAACATGACTCACAAAGAACTCCATATCTGGTTTTTGCTTAGAATAAGTAATGAAATAGCATTTTCCAGAATTAGGATTGCCGTGTTAGCAACACATTCTGAAGCTATTTATGTCTTCTTCTGTAGGTAAGCACACTCAACAATATTTGTTTTATTCTCTTGCAGAAATTTAGGTCGTCCGCTGACAATGTATATTGGAATTTGTCAGGTGTTCCGGCAAATCATTAATTGATTGCAAAGATTAAGATAGGTCATATATTGGACCCTTGCTGTACTCCAGAACACATTGAAAATTAATTTGATGTGTACTTTTATACGAAACATAGGGGAGAGATGCCGAAATTGGACCAGTTGGTACTATTTTGCTTCTGCATCAAAAACAAGACACAGAAAAAGAACGAAATTGTAGGTATGAGAAGCACAAACTATTAGCTTTCACTTCATATATGTATTTCAACAAAACATGCAGGAACCAATATAATAGTGTACATAAACGAAAGTAGTGACATCAGTCCATTATAGGCAACTGGTTTCCTAACTTGGACCACAGGTTGCTTAGGTTGGACCGCTCACAAAAAGGCATGTACGTATGTATGTCTATGGTATCTAGACACCTGCAGCACTCACTGCACACACCATTGTGGTATTTACTCCACGTTCGCCGCTTGTAACAGCACCTACCTGTGATTTTCCTTTCCTTGCTACATTTTTTGGTGGACGTTTGTGGACTGTGGTGAAACCTGACTCATCCACGTTGAATATTCGGTCAGCTGTAAAACCAAACAAACCATACCTTCTACTACACTCGTTCAAGCCATAGTCCACATTATTGTATACGGGTATAGCCATTTTCAATACTTTCCCCGGTCCAATTTTGGAAACACGTGGTGGTCCAACTTAGGCAATTATACCCCGTTAATAAAAATATGACGCTACACGAAGATACGCAACTAAACCATAGTTTACCACATGTAGTTAGTGGTTAATGAATGGCACTTTTATAATATACTACAGGACATTTGATTACTTACCCCTAGTCTACACAACAGCTTAAGATCAGAAGCACAATAATTGCAACACGAACAATGGAAACACAATAACAGCACTCCTACTTCGTCCAACGTCTCTAGTTGACTGATCATTCAGTCATTTGTACATGGCACTGATGCCAACCAGTTGTGCCAACTCACCTGTTTCAAATACTCGTCTATAGGCAAAAACAAAGGCGGTCCAACTTAGGCAACGGTCCAATTTCGGCAACTCTCCCCTATTACTTCCTATTCATTAAGTACGACACCATAGGTTTTCTTAGGGGAGAAAAACATTAAGAGCACCTAGTTTTCTCAGTAGTATTTCATGGTTGCTGTGTAATGGTTTACTTTACCGTAAGCCTCCAAATGTCAACCTCACTCTCACGTATATGCTCCGGTAAGTGCAATGTAACAGACCAAGGAGGCTCTGTGAGGTTTCGTGTTATATCATCCATGTGTTTCTGATAGAAAAGGAGGGAGACAGAGATGAAGAAGTAAAAGACGGAAGGGTGAAAAATGTACGGATACATAGAGAGAAAGAGGGAAACAAAAACACAGAGAAAAGTGCATACAGAGAGACAAACATAAATAAATGTAAAATACAGAGAGAGAGCAAGTGAGGATTAGAAAGTTTGAAAAAGTCAGAAAGAGAGAGAGAGATCTAAAGCGAAGAGATAAAAATGAGAGGGAAGGAGAGACAGAAATATAGAAAAAGATGGAGATAGAAAATGAAGGAGACAGCGAGAAAGGGGGTGGAAAATCTGAATGTGACTATTTTTAATCAAAACTTAGGCAGACTCATATGGTACAGTTCATGTGGGATACTGTAAGCCCATAGTGTACCATAACTCATTGGTGACGTATTGAAGACGTATTGTGACTAAGGTAGGGTATTTCATTGGCTAGGCTTCTACGCTGGGTGAGCGAGGAGTTTGGCGTGGCAGATCCTTGCCGACTGGGGGAGACATAGAACTAACTGGACACAGGCTGAGTATACTGTATATCCGTGTATCACCCTTCTTGGGCCTGCATGGCCTGGTGTAATTTGCCTAACGTTTATATAGTTATGTGTACCTTTTGAAAATGCTAAAGAGGATATTTAATTTTTAAGGGTAGATTGCTCCTGGTCATGTAGGCTGTAGGGGTTTTGGGCGGGGTTGCAGTTGACTCATATAGCCGTTACATACTGACTTTTGTGACGATTTATTTGGACGGACTTATACAATATGATGGTTATTATTGTTGAATAAACCAAAAGGTTGTTCTTAGGTGTTTAGATGGATTGTGAATGAACCTTATGATACATATATAAATGTGGAAAGTAGAATCTGATTTGTTAATAAATATTATGGTTGAATGAATATTAAGTTTACATTAAATAGTTTAATTACCTACTGAAGGATAATTAACTTCCACTCCGCCGATAATATAATCCACGTCTCCCTTCTTTATTATTTATAAAGGGGAAATAAGAGACGTACAGAATTATAATACTTACGTATTAACACTTAAAATTATTAGTATCTGTTAAATACGAAATAGGGTCATCTCCAGCGTAAAACCTTCGCACCAATTCCAACTCGCTGTAGCAAGAAAGAATGTCGAAAAGTCGAGAAAGCACCTGCACGGAACTTCCAGCAGTAAATACCAGCTCATTGAGTGAAACAAGAATCTTTCGGCCCCTCATTACCCGCCTAGATCGCGCAGGAGATGGTCTAAGTGAAAATTCCCCAATAATAAACCAGCGGTCGCTCCCATAAAAGGCCCGGCCCCCGTTTTCAGCGATCGTTTAAGCCCCCGTCGGGGCGAGCGGCCCCGAATCAATACAGGGGGTTCTCCCGAGCTGCAAGCCGAGAGAACCGCTTCTCGGGAGTATCGGAACAGGGTTGGGGCAAATCGGAAGAGGAGACAAGTGAAAGTTGGCGCCCAACGTGGGGCCAAAAAAAAATGCTTCCGATTTAATCAGTTGAATCTGGTACATTTTTATCCTTTCAGGTGGATAAAGCACGCCTACCGATGCAGTCCTTAAATTTCCTGAGAGGCAAGTATAACGCCACTTGACTACGTACCATTATAGTCTAAAAGAATAATACAATTTGCATACAGACTCTTCTTTGAGTAAATATCTATTGTTCAGAGAACATCAAATCTAAATTTTAACTTTCTAACTTAGTATAGATAGGTGTACATTTTGAAATTCAAGTATATTAAAATAGTAAAGATATGGCGAAGTAATTTTGGCTGCGACAGATCACCAATGTACTTACGGTAGGATTGCAATGAGCATAAAAACATCGACAAGTTTTGATTTACTAAATTTTTGAGATAATGTGGTTACGCACATGTATTCTATACAATTTGCGAACACATTCTAGCAAAATTATGATGTTATAAACTTGATTGATTGATTTAGTTTATTTTACTTCCCGTTTTGTGCCTCTTGCCTAATTTGCGAAGATGGGGATGAATGATGAAATGATGAAATTGATGAATGCACAAACAACCAATCCCGATCGGGATTCGAACCCGGGACCCTTCGTGTCGTAGCGCGATGTGGTAACCACTCGGCCACAGGGTCCGGCTATTATAAACTTGATATTTGATTAAATTTTACGATATAGTCTTAGAAGCGCCGTATGTAGTAATCCTGAGTATGTAAAAGTTGATAAATATTGCCAACTTTCATTGACGGAAAAATCTAAAACCTGCGGGAAAACCTAACATAAAATAAGTTAAAACAGGTAATTGAGTAACATATAATCTGAATTATTGTGCAAACATTGTCTTACAACAATATCCATGTAGTAAGAATGTATAAATAATATTTCTCACTTATGAAATATTTAGAAATTTATATTCTGTGCATATGGTAAAAAGAGTATGAATCTGGATCCATAGGGACCAAAAAAAAAAAAGGAAAGGACTTGGAAAGTGAAGTCGTTCATTTTATGATACGACTGAAATTATTCGTTTTCTTGTTCTAAACAAGATAAATCTATCACCTTTAATGTTGTGTTAGAATTATATTTCCAGATTTCATATGTATTGACAAAACCCGCATTGGTAAGTCGGGAAATGGATATATTTTCTGATGTACGATACGTGAAGAGGACGTGAAATCAGCAACCATTTTTATTTGGTCTTGGACTTTGCGATAAGTATCGTTTAACGTGCTATACATTGTAAAAATGATCCAGTAATAAATATAACAATTCTTTAATTGTTATACGACCAAATAAGTGAACTTTGTAAAAACAAATGGTTAGTTCAAAGTAGGTGAAATGGGCGACTCTGGCTGGGCCTTTTGACCTACTTTTGAAATGACTTACGACATTTTACTATAAGGCTGTCGCCCCTTATGATATTTTTCTGTAAGGCGTATGTTCTAGCAACGCCCATTGACCTACTTTTGAAATGACTTACGACATTTTACTATAAGGCTGTCGCCCCTTATGATATTTTTCTGTAAGGCGTATGTTCTAGCAACGCCCATTGACCTATTTTTGAAATGACTTACGACATTTTACTATAAGGCTGTCGCCCCTTATGATGTTTTTCTGTAAGGGGTATGTTCTAGCAATGCCCATTGACCTACTTTTGAAATGACTTACGACATTTTACTATAAGGCTGTCTCCCCTTATGATGTTTTTCTGTAAGGCGTATGTTCTAGCAACGCCCATTAACCTATTTTTTATTTTACGATGTTTTACGCACTAAACTAACCTACAATGAGAGAAAAAATGGAGAGAAGAAGCTCTGACATCACTTTTTAAGCTATTTTTTATCCTATTTCAAATGTAGCTCTTATGCTACCTCACTTTTTGACCTACATTTGAAATGACTTACGACATTTTCCTATAAGGCTGCCTCCCTCTTACTGTAAGGCTGCCCTCAGTGTAATCTACTACAACCTGCTAATAGGCTTTTGCTCTCAGCGTAATCCGTTTTACGCACTAAACTAACCTACAATGAGAGAAAAAATGGAGAGAAGAAGCTCTGGCATCATTTTTAAGCTATTTTTTATCCTATTTCAAATGTAGCTCTTATGTTACCTCACTTTTTGACCTACATTTGAAATGACTTACGACATTTTCCTATAAGGCTGCCTCCCTCTTACTGTAAGCCCCCCCTTTTTTTTTCTCAGCGTAATCTACTACAACCTGCTAATAGGCTTTTGCTCTCAGCGTAATCTGTTTTACGGGCTAAACTAACCTACAATGAGAGAAAATTAGGCAGAAGAAAAGCTCTGGCATCAGTTTTTAAGCTATTTTTTTACCTCCTGTAAATTTTGCTAACATCGCCCTTTGACCTACATTTGAAATGACTTACGACATTTTCCTATAAGGCTACCTCCCTCTTACTGTAAGGCTGCCCCTCAGTGTAATCTACTACAACCTGCTAATAGGCTTCTGCTCTCAGCGTAATTTGTTTTACGGGCTAAACTAACCTACAATGAGAGAAAATTAGACAGAAGAAAAGCTCTGGCATCAGTTTTTAAGCTATTTTTTACCTTCTGCAAATTTTGCTTTTATGCTACCTCGCTTTTTTGACCTACATTTGAAATGACTTACGAAATTAAACAAAAATATGTTCACTCGAATATGGAGTAGGTTACGAGAATGAACAGGAAATTACATTGTGTTGGTTTCGAAATACCGTCCTCTTATCTCTAATGAAATTCTAAAGCTTTTTTATTACATTGAAATACTTGTAATGCGAAAGGGGGGATTTCGCGTGCTATCAACGTAGGCCTTGGGATGACGGAAATATATATAGTAATGTCAGTTAACAGCATAGATACCAGTGATGCAAGTCCTCTTATCTCTAATGAAATTCTAAAGCTTTTTTATTACATTGAAATACCTGTAATGCGAAAGGGGATTTCGCGTGCTATCAACGTAGGCCTTGGGATGACGGAAGTATATATAGTGACGTCAGTTAGCAGCATAGATACCAGTGATACAATACGATACATTATTCAAAATGATGTGGCTGAAATGTAGGGGAAGAATCTTCTAGAGCATTTCTACAGTATTTTCCAAAAGTAAGTAACTTTGTTTCTTAGCTTGCATGAGTTGGCTTTGATTTATAAGTATGGCTTTGCTTTTGTGAGTTGATTTTTGAAACTACCCAAACAGATATAAGAGATTGTGGAAGGAAGGTATAACTTCTTCAAAACCAAATAGCTCTTATGTATTGTGGAAGAAAATATACTCACAAAACATGCAAAAAGAGAGAGAATATAGAAGATGTTTCATGTCTCTCTCTGCTTTTATATATTTGAAGCATGCAACTTGGTAGCTGGAATATCTTTTTTTGTTCCGTGTGCCGTTGTTGGTAGGTAGGAAATATGTGTGGGGGGGCATATTTAAAAAAAAAAAAATGTGTTAAATTGTTAGAGGAAAGCAAGAAAAAAAATAGAGGAGAGTTGCGTGTTTTTGATATCTAGTGGAAGTACTGATTGATTTGATGTTTTTAAGTCCACTTTATGCACAGTAAGACTAATCGGGACTGGACCTACAGTTTTAAGAACTACTTGTGTGGGTATCGAACTCTTGATTACAAGGCAACGATGTTATCGCTGCGCCATTGCAGAGGCTAGTGGAAGTACTGATTGATTTGATGTTTTAAGTCCACTTTATGCACAGTAAGACTAATCGGGACTGGACCTACAGTTTTAAGAACTACTTGTGTGGGTATCGAACTCTTGATTACAAGGCAACGATGTTATCGCTGCGCCATTGCAGAGGCTAGTGGAAGTACTGATTGATTTGATGTTTTAAGTCCACTTTATGCACAGTAAGACTAATCGGGACTGGACCTACAGTTTTAAGAACTACTTGTGTGGGTATCGAACCCTTGATTACAAGGCAACGACGCTACCGCTGCGTCATCGCAAAGGCTAGTGGAAGTACATAGTTATTCGAATTTTATTTATTTAAAATATTTAGTTTTTATGCACGCTTATTGATATTAAACCTCAAATTAAATAAAATCTGACAACTATATCCAATTATACTTATGGCTACAGAACGAGCATTCGCAAAAAAGTGGTTTGAGATTTTTTTTTTACCACGTAAACAAAATGGCCGACATGCCAAATATAAACAGGCTATATAGATTTGAGAGAGAGAGATGGATAGGAAAAAAAAAGTTAATTAAAATTTAATTTCATGATTGTAACACACGAACTTAATGATTGATTTATTGATTTAGTTTATTTTACTTCGTGTTTTGTATCTTTTGGCTAATTTGTGAAGATTGGGGATGAGTGATGAAATGGATGAATAGATATTCACAAACAACCAAGCCCGACCGGGATTTGAACCGGGGACCCTTGGCGTCGCAGTGCGATGTGCTAACCTCTCGGCCACAGGGTCGGGCAAACACGGACATACATAAAAATTAAATGTTTGGTGCTGATCACATCACATATTACCAACTATGTATTGGACTTCCCATATGCACAGATATGAATTTATTTTTGCTTGTTGTAGTGCAAATATGTCGTCTGGGGCCTCCTCCATGGTGCAGTGGTAGGTAGGTTTGTATTCAAGGGTTCGATACTCGCTGGAGGCACAAGTGGTTCTTGAAACTGTAGGTCTAGTCCCCGATTAGCCTTACTGCACATAAAGTGGACTTAAAAAAAACACCAACTCAAATGTTGTCCGGTTCGGATGACCTAGACCTACAGTCAAAAATATCATGGTATTATTATTCCTGCAATTATTTGCAATCTTGGCCAGAGAGAAAGGAGGAGGAGAAAAAATAATATTTTGTTTCAATATCGAGCTTATATTTAAATTTATACATGTACGCATGCGTGCAGGGGGTAAATTTTATTTTTTGATCGGGTGGGTTGTAAGGTGAGTGAACATGTAGGAAAAGTACTGGTATATTAATTGATTTATTGATTTAGTTTATTTTACTTCACGTTTTGTATCTTTTGGCTAATTTGCGAAGATTGGGGATGAGTGATGAAATGGATGAATAGATATTCACAAACAACCATGCTCGACCGGGATTCGAACCCGGCGACTCTTGGCGTCGCAGCGCGATGTGCTAACCACTCGGCCACAGGGTTGGGCAAGTACTGATATATACATAGATCAAAGTTACATGGTTCTAGGTCCCATAGGAGTCGAGAAAATCAACGTCTTGGAAAACGTCTTAAGACAAATATCTTAATCTTTAAGAAAGTCGACTTCCGGTCTGTCAAGATGTTACTTCCGGTCTGTCAAGAAAATTTTCTTAAGACAATTATCTTAAGACGTTTTCTAAGATGTTGATTTTCTCGGCTCCTAATTGAGCTAGGATGATGATTGTGGGTTTGTTGGATAGGTTTTGATGATAACTACTCAACTACAAGCAAGCGCTCCCCCCCTCTTTTTTTTTTCCTCCCCCCTCTCAATTTTGTTTAAAAAATTCGATTTGATCCTAAAAAACACTCTACATCCTATTAGAGTGCTTTGGATGTGTTTTAGATTAAAAAAATTTGTAATAAGTTTTAGAAAAACTATTTTTGCTCGATGAAGGCAATATATTTTAAAACTGCTCTGTGACCCTCTCGTTCTTCACGTCGTGGATGAAGGACTTCTCTGCGACCAGGATGACGCTGCACAGAGTATCGGCAGGCAGCGCGTCGTGGAACTCGCAGACGACCTTGATGTTGGTGCGATCGTTGACTACCACCTGCTTCCTTTTTGTGGTGTTGATGACGAACATCGGCCTGCGGATTTTGAATTCGCTGGGAGTGTAGTACATGTCGACGTTTCCCTCGGTCACGCGTTTGTAAGCCGTGTAAGCTTCGTAAAGTTTGAGGTAATCGTCTTTGGTTATGTCCAGGTTGTAATTTTCGCGCGGGAACACTTCGTTGCGTCCATTCTTCAGATAAACGTTTTTGATCTTGCAGTCGTCGAATTTACTGGAATCTTTTTCCTGATTGTTATCGCGCCCGGTCTGAAAGAGCACCACGACGAAATCTGGCATGTCGAACTGTATGTTGTTGAACTGAGTCGTCACGTCGAATTCCATGTGACTTCCCGACGCCATCTTTTGCACGCACTGGTAACCGTGAAAGTGAATCGCCACCTGCGGACTTTTCAAGATCTCCGCTTTGTACTTGAGGGCGTAGTTTGTTTCGTATTCCACGATCGGCATTCTCAATTCCATGCTCCGGATGACGCACTTGGCTGCTTCGGGTAATGTGTTGGCTATCGGCGTACCGTCGGCGTTCAAGTTGGTGTATCGCATCAGTGCGTCGTTGTCGTTGGCCGCCCTTCGAAAGGTGACGCGCAGTCCTCCCTTCCACATGATCTCCTTGTAGTCGGAGAAGAATCCCGGCAGCAGACGCATGGGAAAGAGCACCGTGTGACTTCTCGTCGATATTTTGGTCCCCGCTTCGAATCCTCCCGCTTGATAGTATGCCGCATCCGTTTTGGATAATTTCAATGTTCCCACTGCCGTCGACGTGATGCCTGGATAATCTATTCTGTCGATGACGGTGTTGTGTTTCCTCACCTCCACCTGCGAGAACAGGTGAGGCACGAAGTTGTCCACGAGTTTCAAATTGGCATTGGGCGGAAACGCTTCTCCACTTTCCTTCTTCACCACGTCGAATTGAAGGTAGAGGTCTGCTCTGTGAGGATGAACGAACCCATCCCCTACGTCCACGTCGTATTCGATCTCCCTGTTCGCTTCGTTGAGATTGGCAAACGTGCGACGGTTGGGAGGGAAAGATTGTAATTCGTAACTTTCGATTTGCTCCATTTTTTTTTTCACTATGTGTGTTATTTATTATACGTTGATCTCCACGATGGCAGTGGTCGTTGCACCTGCGAAATCCACCACCTCTCCTTTTTCGTTCGTCACCACCAACTCTATCTCGTCTATGCGGTTGCGACATACTGGAAAATAGATCGGCGAAGAAGGTGTGTAGATGATCGGTTCCATGAATTCGGAACTTGGTTTGAACGTGGCGATGATTCCCGTCTGCTTGTGACTTCCCAGTAATCCGTCCGAGGATTTCGTGATCATGCCTTCCGCCACGTTGCAGTGAACGTTCAGAGTTTCGATGGCTAGAAATTTAGGAATATTGACTGCCGTGTGCTTGATGCCAGCTTCGAGTTTGGTGTTGTTCTCGAAACCTAAAAGTTCTCCTATGGTGCCCAGGTCCACGGTCTCCGTCGCGGATAGGATTTCCACTCTGTGCGTGACCGAATTTTGAGAAAGGTACGTGCCTTTGGGTAACTGAGCTTGCAAAGTGGAAAGATTGTATTGACCTGGCGTGACGACGATGTGTTCGCTTCCGACGCTAATTTTGTTGTTGTGCTGCGTGACGTTAGGTATGAGGTACATGCTGTAGAATGCACGCAGAGCCACGGATTTAGGATAGACGATGTCGTCGTGCAGCGTGAGTTTCAAGATTGAAGATTCGCTCGTGAGATGGAACACGCCCATCGTGTTTAAGGTTCCACAATGCTTTCTGAAAATGTTCCACCGAGGGGTTATTTATTTTAGACATGTATGCGAGAATGGAAAGGCATAGGTGGCCGCAGTTAACATCGGTGAAACCCTGGATGCGTTTGTCATTGTAGTAGAGGTTGGCAACACTGAGATACTTCACCAATCTGGCAGGTGGTGTGCCACCGAACGAATCGAAAACAAATGCATTGTTATCGTTAATTTTGAGGTAGCATATCCAATGTGTACCAGGATTTTTGTAACTGTCCAGGTTGACCACGCCATACTCCTTTTTCTTCACAGCAGAGGGTAGAGAATCGGACATGAAAACACCCCTGAAGTTTCTTATTCCCAACAGTTCGATTAGAGATTCAATATCGAAGTTGGACAGGGCTTCTTCTTTTTTTTATATTTCTTCAAAGCATCGAGGTTGCTTTTTTGTTTTTTGGTTATACCTTTCCCCTTCTTCTCCATAGCCAGGTTGTGACGTTTCTGTTCTTCCAATTCTGCCTTGTTCTTCTTCGAGTCGATGACGGTTTTCGCAATGGCGGCGCTACCGCCGGCCAAACTTCCAACGGCCCCCAAAGCTGCCAGGATGGCTGGGATGCTGAATATGAAACCTCCGATTTTTTGCTGTTTCCGCGAACGCTGCAAGCGTCTCAATTGAGGTGTGCTGAGAAGTAATTTCATTCCGTGTCCTTTCGTCAAGCAAGAACGTTTCTTCTCGCGTTGTTTCTTGGTGAGTAACCCATCGAGGGCACCTAGATTTTTTAGATTGGAGTATGGTATCTGGTACACGACACCCTTGGGCTTCATGTTGATGCTTTATATGTTATCTTCACGGTATGTTATTTATATATAAATGTTCTGAGATTTTTTTGTGTAATTTTTTTACGGTATGTTATTTATATCTATGTATGTTCCGAGATTTTTTTTTTGTTCCGTGCAATTTTTTTTTCAAGGATATACTCCGCGCAGCGTTGTTAAACAAATTCTATTACGTGCTTTGATTTTTTACCAAGAAGTTCCTTTGTCCCCTTGTACACGATTCGAGTTTTGTTTTCGATTAAAATAGATAGCTTCTCGTCGGATAACATGTTAGCGTATCGATCCGGTAAAAATAGACTGTATTGTGCGTTGAGCAACAGACGCACCCTGGGACCATACTGGGTAGAAACAATTGAACCGGAAGTTATTGTGTAAGGTTTGTCGACTTCCAATTCCTGAATTTTTACATACTCTACTGACAAATTTAGCATTTGTTTTAATGCTTGGAGGTCACTCATTTTTTCAGTCGCCATATTGAAGAGAAATTTTCAGTGTGTGTGTTAGAGAAATTTAATTTTTTTCACAATGTGTGTTATTTATATATACACTGAAGATTATTTTTTTCACGATGTGTGTTATTTTATATATATATTTTTTTTTTCACGAGATTTTTGTATCGAAGATTTTTTTTGTCTGTGTTAGAGGAAGAAAGTTTGTGCTTCGGAAAACGCGATGATGTGCGTGATGATATCTTCCGTCTCTTGTTTCGACTTATGTCAATCATCTGAGAAACGTCTTCTCCCCTGCCTCGCCTCGTGCAGTTCATCTAACCTATTGTTTAATTTTTCCCCTGCGACCGAAAAAAGAGTGTCGAGATCGCCGCACCTCATGCCGCTAATTTCCCGAAGATAATCCTTGACAGCCATTTCACAAGGGATGCGAAATTCCGGCGTTGATCTCGCTATGATCAAAAGTTTTCTTATATCCTCACAATCTCTGTTTACTGCATGTTTGAATATTTTACACAGCAGTTCGTGTGGCAAGTCGGTTATACCAGACATGATGTTTTTTTTTTACCGTATGTTATTTATATACCCCACCCAAGTTTTTGTTTTGTGTTCATGGCTATGGTGGTGCCCAGTGCCGCAACTCTTTCTCCCAGCGATGCGTCTCTGCTGACGAATCTTTCGAAAGCTGCGTGCTCTAACTTTCTGTCTGCTTCGTGACGTGCATCCAGATCGGTGCGAGTGGTGTTGTAAGCGATGTCGTGATCTTTGCACGCGGCATCCAACGGATTCACACCCTTGTCTCCTCTCTCCAATCTTTTCTCGAGTTTGGTACCCGGTCCGCAGTACTGGTAGCCAGGTAAATGCATCTCGAAAGGTAACTTGTTGATGATGTCGTTTACGAGTCCCTTTCCTTCGGCCACGTTCCAGAATCTCGGAGGCAGCGTGTTGATAATTTTGATGAGGTAACCTATGCCCTTGTCGTCGTTCACGATGAAGTTGGAAAGTTTGGCACTGATCATGTCCACGATGCCAACCTTCTCGTTGTAGAAATTACGATTGCCTGCATTCTCCTCTCCTGCAATAACCAACAATCGGTCTATGAGCTTGCGCACGTCGTCCACCCAAACGAATTCTTTGGGTAACGTGTTGTAGAGTTTGACGCCGCTGCCTGTTTTGACCTGGTTCCAAATCGGTTTGATGAGATTTCTGTACTTCTCACCGCTGCTCGATTTCACCCTATTCTGCGAGGCGTCGTTGTTCTGGTACAAGGCATCCGTCATGATCAAAATTTCCTTGTAACTTTGGTAATCTTCGTCGGTGTAATCTTTCGGCTGCTTTTTGGCAACGAGTTCCCACAGTCCCACCGTACCCGGATACCTGTTCCAACTATCCTTATCGCCTAAATTAACTTTAATGTCGTTGCCTTCGAAGGTGACTTTCGATTTCCCAATCTTCCAAACCACACCCTCGTTGGTTTCCATGCTCGGATACAATCCGAACACTTCATCCTTGTCGAACTTCCCTGTGCTCAGGTAGTCTCGTGCCAAAGGTCCCAACTCGATTTTATCCGAAGACGTGCTGCTTATGGCTTGACGTCGTGGCGGTACGTCCTTCAGTTCGAACGGCGTCGAAGGAATGCTCGAAATAGGCGTGGGTACGGTGTAACTTTTAGCTGCAAGTGGTACGAGTTCGTTGATCAAATTTTTATTTTGTTCCGTGACGCCTTTAATTTCTTTACCTAGATCGCTGATGGCGTCGATCACAGGTTGATCTTGACGTTTCTTCTCTTCGTAGAATCCGCGATTCTCGGATTTCCAACCTTTGAAGCGTTTCGCGAGGTAATCGCGAAGCTTGAGATTTTCGTCTTCGATTTTTCGTTTCGTCATAACGTTATTTATACACGTCGTTTCTTACAACGTTGCAACGTTTAGAAAGTCGTTGATTTTGTTTCTGTATTTTCCCTCGTTGGGTTTTCTCGTCATGTCGATCGTCGCGAATCCGAAATCGTCACTGTTCCAACAGTGGGAGCAGCAGCGTTCCGAAAATTGATTGTAGTTCATGTCTCCGCCTACGTAGTCATCGTACGCGTGCTTGAGGTTGGTGTGATCTTGGCGAAACAAACATATGAAATTAGCATTGTCGCGTACTAACTGTTTTGGAATTTTGGAAAACGTTTGAGCTAGGAACAAGCAATCCATTCCTTTGTGACGACCTTGCGTGAAAAAGTTGCGAATTTCATTTTGATTTTCCAGGATGACATCGTCGAACACAACAACTGAATTTTCACGACAATCATCGAGAGGTTTTATTTCCGAAGAGAACATTGCAATGTCCAGACCATCGTACAGTTTCATCAGTTGCTGGTATTTGGATTGCTCCAAACTTTTCGAGAACACGTACAGGTGCCTGTTCTTCCAATCTAACCAATTCGGTGCGAGGAGAAAATTGTCCACGAGCAGTGTCGTTTTCCCACACCCCGAAGGACCTACGATCAGGCAGCGGATGCTGTCGGGGAGCAACTCGCCGTTCCTTTTCTTCTTTCGATTTTCCGAATCAGGTAGACGTTTCACGACATTCCACGCACTCATAGAATCACTTCGTTTGAATCGATCCAACTCGTGTCCGGAAGTCCCAGCCATTTCACCAAAAGTTTGTCGCCTCTCTTACGCAAAACTTTTTCGATAAGGTACGTGTCGGGGTATTTTGTTTTAGAGAGTTCCTCCTCGTAGAAGCGCCCCAATAAAATTTCACCGCTACTGTCCTTTATTATATACGTGTGACGGTTTCCGGGTAGAACTCGAACCACGGTAAAAAGTTCCGTGCTCCAGTTTCGTGTGAAACCCCTGTCGAACGTTCGCTTCAATTTACTGACCCTCACCTGGTCTCCAATTTTGTATTTAGGTTTTTTTGTCGTGGGAGTGTACTTTGAACAGTAAACTGTAGAAATTAAACGCTGCTCGTCGGACTTGGTAACGTCAGCTGGCTTCATGCCTATCGTTCTGTGTACCGTATTATTATAGGTATCGACGAGTTCAGGCAGAATGTCGACCCATTTGTAATTTCCCCGAAGCGTGAATCGTTTCCACATGTGTGTTTTCAAGGTTCGATTAAATCTTTCCACGATGCTGGCTTTGATGTGACTGAAGGTCGAATAATGTCGAATGTCGTGTTTTTGAATAAACTTTTGGAATACGGCATTGTAAAATTCTTTACCGTTGTCTGTTTGCAAAAACCGTGGTCGTCTGTTGCTTTTGCGAAAAATTGTCTTGAATGCTTCCGTGACGCACGTTCCCGTTTTCGCCTTCAAAGGTAGAGCCCACGCGAACTTCGAAAATGTGTCTATGACGGTGAGGAGGTACTTGTACTACGTTTTTTAGATTGCCGCTGCTCATCTCCACGAGGTCACTTTGCCAGAGGTCATCGATGCTCTTGGTTACCACCGCCAAACGTTCGTAGTTGCGGCGTGCAGGTTTATGCAATTCTTCGACGATGGCTTGCCTAGACATTTTTTTTAGAGATTACGTTTGAAGAGAAGCACCAGCGTGATGGGATTCAAAGAGGGTGGCACTTCGCTCGTGTTTTGAATGATCAGCTTATCGCCGGCACTCACGTCGAAAACGGTGAGATCTTCGTCTTCGTGTATTTCATATACGTTGCGCGTTTCGTTCCAACGTGCCAGAGGAATGTTTCCTGCTTTCTGGACACCACGATTCGATATCAAGGTCATGGTGGGAACGCTAGCTTTTCTGCCGTGAGACCAGTACGAAAATTCATTTATCTGAATCGTGCCATCGAGAAGAAACTTGTAGTACGGATGATAAGGATGCAACATGTACAGTTTGTTACCTTCGACGAACGTGGAGATTCTCTGTTGATTGGGTACGCTGTTGATTTCGATGGCTTGCAGAGAATGCAGTTTAGCGAATTTAGTATCGACGCTAACAAGGTTGCTGTGAAGCTGTCCCAGTGTATTTTGTACGGGCAACAAATATTCGACTATGGTATCCGTTACTGTAGAAAATGACGGTTTGATTTTCACTTCCACGTTCAACTGCTTGAAGTTTTCGTTGAGTTCTTGCAACTTGGTACCGAAAGAGGCAAGCGTCGATTCCTGCGTGGATTCCAGCACTCCAACTTGATCTCTGATGTTGACGACAATACTCTGAAGGTTCTCGACTTGATTCAATTTCGAACTTTTCTCGGTAAGATCGTTCACGATGCTTCGCATCTCGGTAAACTGCGTGTGAAGATCGGCGACGCTCTGCGAAGTGGGCAGCGTCGACACCAGCGAAGCAAGTTCGTCTCGAATCTGTTCCACGTTCGCCGTTTCCGTTTCCAGTCGTTTCAGCATTCGAGATATGTTCCTTTTCAAAGCGTGTAATTCTTTGGAGGTGGGGAGATTGGCCACCCTACTCTCGAGATCGCTCAACGAACTTTTGATGTCGCTCGAATCGGATAGTGCCGTCACCGCCGTTTTCAATTTTTCCAAATCTTCGCTCGAAGGCACGCTCGTCCGTAACGATTCCAAGTCACCCTGTATGTTGTCGAGTACGTGATGAAAATGAGCAAGATTGGATTCGACGTTCAAATTTTCTAAATATTCGATCTTCTGCTGAACCGTGATTAACGTATCTTGTATGCTCGTCAACGCGCTCGCTTCAGCGTGAATATTTTTAATTTCTTCGTTGATCAACTCCAGAGACGCCTGAAGCGTAGCGATGGTGGTTTGAATGTGTTCGAAATCTTGATAAGCCTCCAATTGAATTTTTATGTTCGCAACGCTTTTGCCGATGACCTGCAGTTCGTCCGACGATGGTAGGTTCGTCATTGTATCTTCCAAAGTCTGTAACTTGGATTTAATTTCTTCCAACGTGCTGGCGAATTCTTCTTGTAATTTGGAAACGACGACGTGCAAGCGTTCTACATCAATATCCTTCACGACGGTTTGAAGTTCAGAGAAATTCTTTTCGATTGCGGAAGTTCGTTCTTCGATTTCGAGTTTCAATTTTTCCAAATCTTCATTTTTCGATTGAAATTGCTGTAATTTGGCCAAATCATTTTGAAGCTTATCCACGCTCAACTGTATATTTTGAACGTTGTCGTAAGAAGGTACGTCGACATAATTTTTTATGAGCGTTTTCAGTTCGGAATCGATTTTCAGAATGGGGTCGAGACATTGCGTTTGGAGCGTAGCGATTTCCGACTCTAAACTTTTGTTTAAGGTCTCCTGCAAAGCGATCAAATCGCTCCTCAACTTTTTAATTCGGACGTCCAACATGAGAATCTCTTCTGCGTGGTCTACACGCTTAGTGTGGCCGAAAATGTCGTTAGGCATTTTTGGTTAATGGTTATTTATAATAGGATAGACAATACGTAATTCTACGAAGAGAGGAATGAGTTTATCGTAATCTCCTAGGAGTTGAACGTAAAGATAATCTCCTGCAGAAACATCGTACGTAATGTTAGAAAGCATCTTGTCGTGCTTGATTCGAAAAATATTCTTGCCGGTAGATATTTTGATTTCGCCTACGTTTTCCGGATTCACGGTGATTTGAAGTTTCCCACCGATCGGAATTTCGTAAAAATGTAAATTGTTGTTGAAGACGTAAAACATCTTGCCCACATCATCATCCAATTTCGTCCAAATACTGTTGAGATGAACAATCAGTAGACCATTGAGTTTAGTTAACATGGAAGGTAAATCTGTCGTCGTGCGGTGTACAGTCTCCATGTTGGTTTGCTTTCGGAAACCAAAAAGATTCATGCCGGTTATTTAAGAAAAAATTGAGAACATATCTAATATAAACAACACCACAAATAGTAACTTCATCTATGGTAGATCATTTATGGTTTTGGGGTCTAATATAAATAACACCACAAATAGTAACTTCATCCATGGTAGATTATTTATGCTTTTGGGTCTAATATAAATAACACCACAAATAGTAACTTCATCTATGGTAGATCATTTATGGTTTTTGGGGTCTAATATAAATAACACCACAAAAAAAATGTGTGCAATTTAGTAACTTCATTTTTTTTTCTTAGCAAAAGAATGGAGAAGAAGGAAGCGAAACGCGCATGTGACCACTGTGGGAAATATATATCCATCTCTCACTTGGGTAGACATCGGAAGAATGTGCATGGGGAAGGATCAAGTAAGAGAGAGCTCGATGATGGCGATCAAGCGCCACGAAAGAAGCAGAAGAGTGCCGGCGAAAGTATTCGAAATATTTTAACCAAGGAGACTTTCCAATCTGAAGAAACATCTGATCTAAACATCTTTTTTCGCTCGGTCAAAAGCAAGTTAATTTCGTTTATCACCGAAGCTTTGTTGCAATGCTCGTTGAAAATCCACCTCATCGTTTCCGTCATTTACGAAAACGTGAAAAAAGAGCGAGAAACTTTCCATCATTACACTGGTGTAAAGAGTCTCCACGTCGCCAACGTCGATGAGGTGGATGCCATTTGCAACCAGATGTTTGACGCTTTGTTGAACAAGCACGAGACTTTCCAACAACGTGGATCGGGTTGGACACTTTGCGGTTTGCCTCACACTTTAACTTTGAAGGTGGCACGATACAACCCGATGGGAGCATCCAGCTACATCAAATTGCCCCTGAAAATAGCCAGTAAGAAAGCAATCATCAACATTCAAAATGAGGATAACAGATGCTTTTTGTGGTGCATCATTGCCGATCATCACCCAGCCAATAATGACAAACATTGTTTATACCACTACAACAAGCCAGAATATCTCTCAGAATTTGAAAAACCTATGGCTGGTATTAATTACCCTGTAAATCTACGAGACATTAGTAAATTTGAGGCACAGTACAAGACAGATAAAAACAAAAGTATAGCAGTAC
This sequence comes from Lepisma saccharinum, assembly GCF_977018435.1. NCBI lineage: Eukaryota > Metazoa > Arthropoda > Insecta > Zygentoma > Lepismatidae > Lepisma > Lepisma saccharinum. The sequence continues at coordinate 40,010,951 of NC_139244.1, forward strand.
ACATCTTCGGATTAGACAAAAAAAACAACACCATCTACGTTCTCAGACATAGCAACATTAAAAGTAATCGTGTCATCAGATTACTCCTGATCGAAAATAATGATAATTATCATTATTGTCTAATTCAGAATCTTCCAAAATTAATAAGAAGTCAAATTACCAAACATCAACATAAAATTCAAGTATGCGACAGATGCCTGAGTATATTCTACGGTCGAGGAAAAAAGAATGCTGATGAAGAACTCCAAGATCATCATGAAATGTGTAGTAAACATCCGGCTACGGCTATCGAAATGCCTTCTCATGACATGAAATTTTCCAACTACAAGGCGCTACTTTGGCATCCCGTGGTGATATGCGCCGACTTTGAAAGTTTCCAACTTCCACTCGCCATCTGCGAACCGAATCCCACCATATCGAGCACTACCGAAATTCTACATCACGAAGCCTGCGCTTATGGATTGATGGTCAACAACACAGGCAATGTTATTTTACATCGTGGCAATGATACTCCACAAAAATTCGTTCAAACCTTAAAACAGATGGCCGTACAATTCGCTCCTCTACTAAGAGAAGACAAACCAATGGAGCCTCTTACCCAGGAAGAGATGGAAGCATACAACCTTGCCTCTCAGTGTGATGCGTGCGAATGTAACTTCACCCTCAAAAATGTCAAAGTTCGCCACCATAACCATCACACGGGAAAATATGTGGCCCCCCTGTGTAATGACTGTAATATACAAATCAAAAAACCGAATTTTATTCCTGTTTTCATTCACAATTTGGAGGGCTACGACGCCAAAATCTTCATAAAGGAGATGGGATGCGACGCTCAACCCATTAGCGTCATAGCTCGCACCAATGAGAAATTCATTTCATTCAGCAAGATGGTGGACGTTGGAAATGGCAATCACATAGAAATTCGCTTCTTGGACTCCTACAACTTTCTGTCTTCGAGTTTGGCGACACTTGTGTCTCAACTCACCGACAATGATTTGGTTGCCACCAGGAAATGTTTTGGCGACCAACATTTAGCACTGTTGAGACGCAAGGGTGTTTACCCCTACGAATACATGACAGATGCTTCCAAATTCTTAGAAACATCGTTACCACCGAGAGAAGCATTCTACACTCGTCTTAGCGACACCTGTTGTACCGAAGAGGACTACCATCATGCTCAGCTCGTCTGGTCTACATTCTCTTGTCAAACTATGGCCGACTATCACGATCTGTATCTGAAACTGGATGTTACGCTATTGAGCGACCGTTTTCATCTCCATCGCTCGAGAGGAATGGCAGCATATGGTTTGGACCCCGCTTTCAGCTACACCACACCGGGTTATTCTTGGCAGGCGATGTTAAAATCCACGAAGGTGAAGATAGAACTCATCAAGGACGTCAATCAACTTTTGTTTGTCGAAGAGGCAAAACGTGGTGGAATCGTCCAGTGTCCCCTTCGATACGTCAAAGCCAACAATCCATATGTTGCCGATTTCCATGCAGGGAAACCGAGAAACTTCTTGGCATACTGGGACATGAACAACCTGTATGGTTATGCCATGTCCGAGCCTCTGCCCATCGGAGAATACGAATGGATGAGCGAGCAGGAACTTCAAGATTGTTTAGAATGGAGCGAAGATCATGAAAATGGATGTTTCCTGAAAGTAGATTTGGAATATCCTGCATCGCTTCATCAAGAACACCATGGATTTGCGATGGCACCTGTAATGGAAACGGCTCCGGAGAAGAAGCTGATGCTCACCTTCAAGAGCAAAGAGAATTACGTGGTGCATTATCGTCTCCTACAATTCTACCTCCAGCATGGATTGGTTTTGAAGCGAGTGCACTCGGGATTGAAGTTTAAACAGACCAGGTGGCTAGCACCCTATATCGACGGCAACACTCAACGTCGAGCATCAGCTTCTTCTTCCGCAGACAAAGACCTCTACAAATTGATGAACAATAGTATCTACGGCAAGAGCATGGAAGATGCAAGGAAAAGAAGAAATATCAAATTGGTCTCCGACCCGAAGAAAATAAACAAGCTCGTCGCTCAGCCCACGTACAAGAACTTCACAATACTAAGCGACACGTTGGTATTGATCGAACGTGCTCTCAGGAACATAACATTCGACACACCAATCGCCGTGGGAGTCGCGATCCTCGAGTTGTCGAAGCTGGCCATGTACAAGTTTCACTACGACGTCATGAAACCACGCTATGGAGAGGCGATCGAGGTGGCATACACAGACACGGACAGCTTCGTGTACAACATCCGCACCGATGATCTATACAATGATCTCAAAAGCATGAGCCAACATTTCGATTTCTCCAATTATCCGAAAGATCACGCTCTCTTCGACGACAGCCAGAAAATGACGATCGGGAAGATGAAGGATGAAGTCAACGGCCGCATCATCACAGAGTTTGCTGGTCTTCGAGCGAAAATGTACGCCATCAAAGTTCAGGATGAGACCGAAATAAAAAAGGCAAAGGGGGTGGGGCGTTCAAGCACAAACAAACTAACCGTAGAAGATTACAAGTCGTGCTTGTTCGACAAAAAAAATCAAACGCATGACCGAACATCGGATCACGAGCACCATCGACCAGTTGCGTACATCCACGATCAACAAAGTGGCGCTTGATCCCCACGACACCAAATTAAGGCTACTGGACTGCAACATCCACACCCGAGAATGGGGATACCATGACGAGGAAGAAACCTGCTCGCACCATTAGACTTCTGCATCAAAAAAGTACGTATTATTTCTTGCACCACTTTTTTTTTAAAAAAAAAACAATCATTCACACTAATTTTTGCATTCACACTTTTTTTATATTTTTCTATCATATTATGTTCACTATTTTGAGGATATTTTTTTATTTCTTTCAGATGCTGCACCCCCTACGGAAACTTTTTTAGTTCTTACACTTTCCATTCTTAACCAAAAATTTTTCTTCTCTTCAATCATAAAACACTCACATTACACACGGAGGTCCTCTGTAGGGAGTCATGGGGGAGTTTAAAAAAAAAAACCCATGAAACTCTACAAAGGCATGGCTTTGTTAGCCGTGGCCATTAGAACTGTGTTGGGCACCACGCACCCCTGGCGGGATATTTTCTTTTTTTGGGGGCCAGGGATTTCCTTAACAAAAATAAATTTTGATTATCACACACACACACACATTGTAGAAGATCACACCTGAGAGTTTTAAAAACAAAACATCGTGGCAGATTACGCTGAGAGTGCAAGGTCGTGGTAGATTACACTGAGGAACCTTACAGTAAGAGGGAGGCAGCCTTATAGGAAAATGTCGTAAGTCATTTCAAATGTAGGTCAAAGGACAATATTAGCAAAATTTACAGGAGGTAAAAAATAGCTTAAAAACTGATGCCAGAGCTTTTCTTCTGTCTAATTTTCTCTCATTGTAGGTTAGTTTAGTTCGTAAAACAAATTACGCTGAGAGCAGAAGCCTATTAGCAGGTTGTAGTAGATTACACTGAGGGGCAGCCTTACAGTAAGAGGGAGGTAGCCTTATAGGAAAATGTTGTAAGTCATTTCAAATGTAGGTCAAAGGGCGATGTTAGCAAAATTTACAGGAGGTAAAAAAATAGCTTAAAAACTGATGCCAGAGCTTTTCTTCTGCCTAATTTTCTCTCATTGTAGGTTAGTTTAGCCCGTAAAACAGATTACGCTGAGAGCAAAAGCCTATTAGCAGGTTGTAGTAGATTACGCTGAGAAAAAAAAAGGGGGGGCTTACAGTAAGAGGGAGGCAGCCTTATAGGAAAATGTCGTAAGTCATTTCAAATGTAGGTCAAAAAGTGAGGTAACATAAGAGCTACATTTGAAATAGGATAAAAAATAGCTTAAAAAATGATGCCAGAGCTTCTTCTCTCCATTTTTTCTCTCATTGTAGGTTAGTTTAGTGCGTAAAACGGATTACGCTGAGAGCAAAAGCCTATTAGCAGGTTGTAGTAGATTACACTGAGGGCAGCCTTACAGTAAGAGGGAGGCAGCCTTATAGGAAAATGTCGTAAGTCATTTCAAATGTAGGTCAAAAAGTGAGGTAGCATAAGAGCTACATTTGAAATAGGATAAAAAATAGCTTAAAAAGTGATGTCAGAGCTTCTTCTCTCCATTTTTTCTCTCATTGTAGGTTAGTTTAGTGCGTAAAACATCGTAAAATAAAAAATAGGTTAATGGGCGTTGCTAGAACATACGCCTTACAGAAAAACATCATAAGGGGAGACAGCCTTATAGTAAAATGTCGTAAGTCATTTCAAAAGTAGGTCAATGGGCATTGCTAGAACATACGCCTTACAGAAAAACATCATAAGGGGCGACAGCCTTATAGTAAAATGTCGTAAGTCATTTCAAAAATAGGTCAATGGGCGTTGCTAGAACATACGCCTTACAGAAAAATATCATAAGGGGCGACAGCCTTATAGTAAAATGTCGTAAGTCATTTCAAAAGTAGGTCAATGGGCGTTGCTAGAACATACGCCTTACAGAAAAATATCATAAGGGGCGACAGCCTTATAGTAAAATGTCGTAAGTCATTTCAAAAGTAGGTCAAAAGGCCCAGCCAGAGTCGCCCATTTCACCTACTGTTCAATCTGCTAGAATCTTCAAAGTTTATCTATTGAAATTGCGTTCAACAGAAGAAGGATATACTTTTGTAAAATGTAACTATTTTGACGCACACGTGTTTCACAGAAGATTTATAAATCTGAAAATAAACATAATTATATATATATTGAAAACTAGTACATATTGATGTATAAAAATGAATGATAATTTCTTATGTTGAAATGCGCTTAATACATGACTGATTCAATATATTTACATGTGTGATATTATTTAAGGAATAATTATTTTACTTCACCACAAGAAGTAATTTATTTTCATGCAACTGAATCGATTTTATGAAGACAGAGTGCTGCAATTTTGGCCGGTGCAATTACAAATCTTAGTAATTAATTTGATAATGCAGTCTAGGTTTTTGCTCAGTAAATTATATCTGCTTTCATATGGAGGGACAGTCTCGACCAAAAGGTCATACATTGATAGTCTGAAGGTTGAAAATACGACTGGAATTTTTTTATACCGACTTTTCACAGTAGTGATAGACTATTTCTGGTTTGGGTGGGTATTCTAATGCTAGTAAATTATTCTTACTTCCAGTCTTATTAAGGATGAAATTCGAGACGATACGTAGACCAAAGTTACAAAACATGACGGCAAGAACGACACCAGATATTTTGAGATTTGTCAATATGAGACCAAGAACGAGACAGCAGTCTGAAAAATCGTAGGGTCTCCTAAATTAGGTGGTAAAAAGTATAAGGATATCGCCCAAGTAAAAACTACTCTGTTACGTGACTTATTCAGGCATCCCAAAGAAGGGGCTGTCTGATTAATGCTCAAGAATTATGTTTTTAGTTTATATTAATAATATTTTTTTATATTTTATATCTATTATTTCACTAATCGAGATAAAATAGAGATTTCTTTTCCGTGAAAGATTGATTGATTTGTTATATTTTACTTCGCCTTTCTTCTACGTTTGGCTAATCGCGAAGGTTAGAATGAAAGGCGATGAGTTGGGTGAAGGGACAATCACAAAAATACATAGATGACACAACGCGAGCTCCAAAGATAATAATACTGGCCATGAATCCAGATGCCAGAGCCTCTGTAGTCGGCAATAGCAGTCCAGGGTGTAATGTCAGGAAGAGTTGTTGATATTTGGGTGTCTTTGGAAATGGCCACCGGTACACCCTTTTTAAAGAAGGGGAAAGGAATCACTGGCGTACCCAGAATTTTATTTCGGGAGGGGACTGGGATTGTACAGGTGGATAGTACATACATGAATTTAGGGGGTGGCATACACAGTATGATATTTGTTTATTTTTTTTAGAACTTTCCACTCTAAAAAAAAAGGGAATCGTGGGTCATTTTAAGAGAGGTATGCATTTACCACTCTGGTTTCTCCCTACTTCTTCGCTGCTTTTATTTGAAGAAGTTGATTTTTTTGAAAATTTCAGAGAGGGCTGTAGCCGTATGAGCCCCCTCTGCGTACGCCAATGAAAGTAATTGTTGCTCGAGGCAAGACCGAGACAAGATTCGTCATTCACCATACCCCTTCTTGCACATCCCAGTAACCAAGGAAACACAATGATGTAAAACAAATTTTGTCTCAATATAAACAATTTTAGGAACATTTATGTTTAAGCCCACTTCATGAACGGATAGGATATCCGAGTCTGCATCTATAAAGTGAGATCTGAACCTCTGCCCATCCCCACAAGGAATCGAACCACCCTTTTCATTACAAGGAGACATGCTAACGAAAGACCTCTGTAATATGCTAATTAGGATTAGAATATTTGCGACTTCCTTCGCAACACCATTTGAATACGTTCTTTCGCGAAACTTACGTTAAATGGATCGATTTTAAATTTCGGGGTGCACCTAATGAGACAATGCTACAGAAAGTGCTAATTCGAAAAAATGTACAAAACGTTCTTATTATCATATTTAGACAATGATTCAGAACAGCGTCAGATACCAGTCACAATGATTCAGAACCGCATCAGACACTAGTCACAATGATTCAGAACAGCATCAGACACCAGTCCCAATGATTCAGACCAGCATCAGACACCAGTCACAATGATTCAGACCAGCATCAGGCACCAGTCACAATGATTCAGACCAGCATCAGACACCAGTCCCAATGATTCAGACCAGCATCAGACACCAGTCACAATGATTCAGAACAGCATCAGACACCAGTCACAATGATTCAAAACAGCATCCGACACAAGTCACAATGATTCAGAAGAGCATCAGACACCAGTCACAATGATTCCGAACAGCGTCAGACACCAATCACAATGATTCAGAACAGCATCAGACACCAGTCACAATTATTCAGAACAGCATCAGACACCAGTGACAATGATTCAGAACAGCGTCAGATACCAGTCACAATGATTCAGAACAGCATCCGACACCAGTCACAATGATTCAGAACATCATCAGACACCAGTCACAATGATTCAGACCAGCATCAGACACCAGTCACAATGATTCAGACCAGCATCCGACACCAGTCATGATGATTCAGAAGAGCATCAGACATCAGTCACAATGATTCAGAATAGCATCACACATCAGTCACAATGATTCAGAATAGCATCAGACACCAGTCACAATGATTCAGAAGAGCATCCGACACCAGTCATGATGATTCAGACCAGCATCCGACACCAGTCATGATGATTCAGAAGAACATCAGACACCAGTCACAATGATTCAGACCAGCATCAGACACCAGTCACAATGATTCTGAACAGCATCAGACACCAGTAACAATGATTCAGAACAGCATCAGACATCAGTCACAATGATTCAGAACAGCATCAGACACCAGTCACAATGATTCAGACCAGCATCAGACACCAGTCACAATGATTCAGGACAGCATCAGACACCAGTCACAATGATTCAAAACAGCATCAGACACCAGTCACAATGATTCAAAACAGCATCCGACACCAGTCACAATGATTCAGACAAGCATCAGACACCAGTCACAATGATTCAAAACAGCATCAGACACCATTCACAATGATTCAGACCAGCATCAGGCACCAGTCGCAATGATTCAGAGCAGCATCAGACACCAGTCGCAATGATTCAGACCAGCATCAGACACCAGTCACAATTATTCAGAACAGCATCAGGCACTAGTCACAATGATTCAGAACAGCATCACTCACCAGTCACAATGATTCAGAACAGCATCAGACACCAGTCACAATGATTCAGAACAGCATCCGACACCAGTCATGATGATTCAGAAGAACATCAGACACCAGTCACAATGATTCATACCAGCATCAGGCACCAGTCACAATGATTCAGACCAGCATCAGACACCAGTCACAAATGATTCAGACCAGTATCAGACACCAGTCACAATGATTCAGACCAGCATCAGACACCAGTCACAATGATTCAGAACAGCGTCAGACACCAGTCACAATGATTCAGAACCAGCATCAGACACCAGTCACAATGATTCAGAACAGCATCAGACACCAGTCACAATGATTCAAAACAGCATCCGACACCAGTCACAATGATTCAGTCAAGCATCCGACACCAGTCACAATGATTCAAAACAGCATCAGACACCAGTCACAATGATTCAGACCAGCATCAGGCACCACTCGCAATGATTCAGACCAGCATCAGACACCAGTCCCAATGATTCAGACCAGCATCAGACACCAGTCACAATGATTCAGAACAGCATCAGACATCAGTCACAATGATTCAGAACAGCATCAGACACCAGTCACAATGATTCAGAACAGCATCCGACACCAGTCATGATGATTCAGAAGAACATCAGACACCAGTCACAATGATTCAGAACAGCATCAGACATCAGTCACAATGATTTAGAACAGCATCAGACACCAGTCACAATGATTCAGAACAGCATCAGACACCAGTCACAATGATTCAGACCAGCATCAGACACCAGTCACAATGATTCAGAACAGCATCAGACGCCAGTCACAATGATTCAGAACAGCATCCGACACCAGTCACAATGATTCAGAACCAGCATCAGACACCAGTCACAATGATTCAGACCAGCATCAGACACCAGTCACAATGATTCAGAACAGCATCAGACACCAGTCACAATGATTCAAAACAGCATCAGACACCAGTCACAATGATTCAAAACAGCATCCGACACCAGTCACAATGATTCAGACAAGCATCAGACACCAGTCACAATGATTCAAAACAGCATCAGACACCATTCACAATGATTCAGACCAGCATCAGGCACCAGTCGCAATGATTCAGAGCAGCATCAGACACCAGTCGCAATGATTCAGACCAGCATCAGACACCAGTCACAATTATTCAGAACAGCATCAGGCACTAGTCACAATGATTCAGAACAGCATCACTCACCAGTCACAATGATTCAGAACAGCATCAGACACCAGTCACAATGATTCAGAACAGCATCCGACACCAGTCATGATGATTCAGAAGAACATCAGACACCAGCCACAATGATTCAGACCAGCATCACACACAAGTCACAATGATTCAGAACCGCATCAGACACCAGTCACAATGATTCAGACCAGTATCAGGCACCAGTCACAATGATTCAGACCAGCATCAGACACCAGTCACAAATGATTCAGACCAGTATCAGACACCAGTCACAATGATTCAGACCAGCATCAGACACCAGTCACAATGATTCAGAACAGCATCAGACACCAGTCACAATGATTCAGAACCAGCATCAGACACCAGTCACAATGATTCAGAACAGCATCAGACACCAGTCACAATGATTCAAAACAGCATCAGACACCAGTCACAATGATTCAAAACAGCATCCGACACCAGTCACAATGATTCAGACAAGCATCAGACACCAGTCACAATGATTCAAAACAGCATCAGAGACCAGTCACAATGATTCAGACCAGCATCAGGCACCAGTCACAATGATTCAGACCAGCATCAGACACCAGTCCCAATGATTCAGACCATCATCAGACACCAGTCACAATGATTCAGAACAGCATCAGACATCAGTCACAATGATTCAGAACAGCATCAGACACCAGTCACAATGATTCAGAACAGCATCCGACACCAGTCATGATAATTCAGAAGAACATCAGACACCAGCCACAATGATTCAGACCAGCATCACACACCAGTCACAATGATTCAGAACCGCATCAGACACGAGTCACAATGATTCAGAACAGCATCAGACACCAGTAACAATGATTCAGACCAGCATCAGACACCAGTCACAATGATTCAGACCAGCATCAGACACCAGTCACAATGATTCAGAACAGCATCCGATTCCAGTCACAATGATTCAGAACCAGCATCAGACACCAGTCACAATGATTCAGAACAGCATCAGACACCAGTCACAATGATTCAGAACATCATCAGACACCAGTCACAATGATTCAGAACAGCATCAGACACCAGTCACAATGATTCAGACCAACATCAGACTCCAGTCACAATGATTCAGAAGCGCATCAGACACCAGTCACAATGATTCAGAACAGCATCAGACACCAGTCACAATGATTCAAAACAGCATCCGACACCAGTCACAATGATTCAGAACATCATCAGACACCAGTCACAATGATTCAGAACAGCATCAGACACCAGTCACAGTGATTCAGACCAACATCAGACTCCAGTCACAATGATTCAGAAGAGCATCAGACACCAGTCACAATGATTCAGAACAGCATCAGACACCAGTCACAATGATTCAGACCAGCATCAGACACCAGTCACAATGATTCAGAACAGCATCAGACACCAGTCACAATGATTCAGAACAGCATCCGACACCAGTCACAATGATTCAGAACAGCATCAGACACCAGTCCCAATGATTCAGACCAGCATCAGACACCAGTCACAATGATTCAGAACATCATCAGACACCAGTCACAATGATTCAGACCAGCATCAGACACCAGTCACAATGATTCAGACCAGCATCCGACACCAGTCACGATGATTCAGAAGAGCATCAGACATCAGTCACAATGATTCAGAATAGCATCACACATCAGTCACAATGATTCAGAACAGCATCAGACGCCAGTCACAATGATTCAGAAGAGAATCAGACACCAGTCACAATGATTCAGAACAGCATCAGACACCAGTCACAATGATTCAGAACAGCATCAGACACCAGTCACAATGATTCAGAACATCATCAGACACCAGTCACAATGATTCAGACCAGCATCAGACACCAGTCACAATGATTCAGACCAGCATCAGACACCAGTCACAATGATTCAGAACAGCATCAGACACCAGTCACAATGATTCAAAACAGCATCAGACACCAGTCACAATGATTCAAAACAGCATCCGACACCAGTCACAATGATTCAGAACATCATCAGACACCAGTCACAATGATTCAGACCGGCATCAGACACCAGTCACAATGATTCAGACCAGCATCCGACACCAGTCACAATGATTCAGAAGAGCATCAGACATCAGTCACAATGATTCAGAATAGCATCACACATCAGTCACAATGATTCAGAACAGCATCAGACACCAGTCACAATGATTCAGAAGAGCATCAGACAGCAGTCACAATGATTCAGAACAGCATCACACACCAGTCACAATGATTCAGAACAGCATCAGACACTAGTCACAATGATTCAGAACAGCATCACAAAGCAAGAACACGAAAGTAGAAATATTGAAACCGTTTTTAAGCCTGTAGGCAGGGCTGTAATCGAGTGTGTACGGCGTACAGTTAAACTTGCTCATTAATGCATAGCTTCTGTTATAATACGTACACGGTACTTTCGTTTCGTATATTCATGTAATCACATACAGCACATAGCGATGACCGTTGAAGCGCGGGAACTGCCGGCGGGCGCTGCGAGTCAGAGCGTGCGATGTTGTCACGTTGTACATTTTTACTGCGTTGAATAAAAATCTGTATAAAATCGGTTTCGCAATGTGAATTGGCGATGACAATGGATATTAAAAACAGATGCAAAGAGCTTCAAAACAAGACCAATATTGTATTTGTAGGACTACCCAATTTTGAGAAAAAGTTGTTTCATAAAATTGATAAGATTTTTTTTTGACCAATTTAAAAAATCAGAAAAGTAAGAATTGTGTTTAAAACTTTTCTGCCTACACCGTATTAAACTTTCGTCACGATCGGAGCATGTTTTTTTATTTATAGAATTTCAAAGAGAACGATCGTTTGCAAAACTAAAAAACGGCACCTTTTTATTCTAAGGACAATGAAAAATAGAAGGTATTCAAAGAAAATGGTTATCATAGATTAACGCAGAATTGAAAAGCTAAATTTTGATGTAACTTGTTTTCATGTAGGTCTACTGGTAAATGTACCATGATCTACTTTTCAAATCTTTACAACTGTTATTCCGTCTGCATTACATAATGTTTCCAGTTAAATAATGTAATTTATAGTACATTTTTGCCGGTATCAACCAAAGTATCAGCTTTATATACTTTGTATTGTCAAATTGATGATTTGTTCCCTCTAGCGGCGATTTTCGTAACTTTCCCGTATAAGGTTGATTTGCTAGACAATATAAGTCTTAAGGATGTTCACTTTTTTATGAACTTTGTAATGATTTGTACGTAGTCAATTTACAACTTTGCATTATATCGCCATGACACGAAATGCACGTCAAGAATTTGCTTTCATGCAAAAGAAAAGCAAATATTGATATGATTGTTACTACGTAGGAAATCTGCATTATTTTCAAGGCTTCCAAAATGCTACAACTTGGAGAAAGAGAAGGAACAATCTCTCTGAAGTTGAGAATTAAGTGGCAGATATGTAGAAGCAGTTTTCCAAGTGCATAATGTGGATTTTCTCACAGGAGAAAATATATATTTTTATTCCGGTTATTTATTCGCTTTTTATAAAGATAGGCAGGGCCACCCACAGACGATTTTCGAAATGGGTGGGGGTGAGGGGTTCAATTCGAAATGTTGTGTCCTTGAATGGGATGCGGTGACGTAATATTTACGTGTCGTTACAAGAAGGGAATAGTTTTAAGGGAGAGAGAACAGAAGATATATGATAGAAGTGGTATAGAGGGAGCAAAAGTATAAACATGAAGACAGATATAGAGTGAGAGAGAGGGGGGAGATGGAGAAGGAGAGATAAATAAATGAGCAAGACATGGAGAAAGAAATAAGGTAGCGAGAGAGAGAGATTGAAATAAAGAAGCAAGATAAAAATATGGAGAGAGAGAGAGAGAGAGAAGTGAGAAAAATAGGTAGGCAGACATATATATACACGTAAGTGAGGAAAGAAGAGAGAGAGTAAGAAACAGATAGAAACATGCGACAAAGAGAGAGAGAATCGATAGAAAGAAAGAAAAGAAAAAATGACATAGAGGGAGAAAGAGTCAGAGAATGAAGAAGAAGAAACAATAAAGGAGGGTGAAACATAGAACTGACCAAATAGAGAAAATAATCCAAAGAGATACTGTAACAGAAAAGATCTAAAGCTAGATAGACGATACATCGGTTGTCGTATATGCAGCAGACCATACGTGAGCGAAGAACCGATGAAATGCACGATAGTACAAACTTTTAGATTTTAACCCACCACACACATTCTATACAGAGTGGCTGGAAATTAACTCTCAATTGAAAAATACTCTTAACTTTTTTTAAAAAAATAGCACCGCATTTGAATGAAACAAAATGTACTGTTATCAAGACTGCCACACTTGGTAACGGGATACCAGCTGTCCACGGCCGCTCAGTGACAGATACCTGGTCATTAAGAGCTGCTCCTGCCATCGTGAGGAGAAAGCACAGATTAGCAATATAATTCTACCACTTCAAGTATCACAATACATTCCGTTTCATTCAAATGCGGTGCTATTTTTAAAAAAAAATAAAAGTATTTTTGAATGGGGGAGTTACTTTCCAGACACCCTGTATTTCCATACATGATAAGTCCTAAGGGTCTTGGGTACAACAATTGAGCAGAGGAATGAAATATGAACGAAAAGTATGAGAGGAGCCTCCAAGCTGTACAATCTCTTTGGAAAACTTTCCCCTAGTCAAGTTCGTTACCACTGGCTGAAGTAAATCAGGAAAGGGGGGAAGTTCAAATACAAGCAAATTCCAAAGAAGGGGCCGCATCCTCTTCTTCCACGTCCGTGCGCCCCGAGACACGTCTCGCTAGTCGAGTCGAGGGGGGGGGGGGAGGGACGGGGGTGCTGGGCTGGTCCTCCACGACGACAAAGACAGAGTGCTAATTGAGTGACAGAGGTTTTTCATTTGCGAGCGTCGGCGTGTAAGTGAGTTTGCGAACATCAACACGACGTTGGCGAAATTGGTTTTGCATTTGAAATGAACTCCTTTTCCTTTTTTAGGCGAAGGTATGCCGGGTGTGCTCTCATGTCTTAATTCGGTTCTACCCGTGTAGGAGGGACGGTCCTGCTGATTTGGACCAACTGATTAACTCGGTTTCCGCCAGTTTCCGGCTCCTCCATGTTTTTTTAGGTCTTCTTTGCATCCCTTATCATGGCGACGTTGTCTGCCCGGTCTCAGAGATGAGGTTCGTCTCAAACGGGAGGAATTTGGTTCGTACACTGTGTAACATAAGTGGGCAGACGCACGACATTTGGAGGCGACCATTGTCGTCCGAACACAATTTCCTAAAAAAAAAGGGGTCTCCCGAAAGATGCCCAACCTCCATCTGCATGCACCGAGGTGTATGTTCTTATCGCCCTGGTGCCTCGGAATTGTGGTTCCTCAGTTCTACTTGTGTTCATTATTTGTTTTATTTTGATTTATAGTAATTGATTACAGGGCCTCCCCCATGGCGCAGTGGTAGCGTCATTGCCTTGTAATCAAGGGGTCCCGGGTTCGATACCCGGTGGAGGCACAAGTGGTTCGGATCCCACTTTAAAAACTGTAGGTCCAGTCCCGATTAGCCTTACTGCGCATAAAGTGGACTTAAAACACCAAATCAAATCAAACCAAGTAATTGATTACATCACCCTGCATTTGCGAGGGGGGGGGAATCGGATGATTTCAAATCAATAGGATATTCTGGAAGTTTTGTGAGTGCTGATCACGGAAATGACATCCATTTTTTCATCACGTCAGGATTTTTCTCCACAAGATTAAGTTAAATCAAACCATTACATATCATCATTGAATTATTTTGGACATTTTGTGAAAGGAATTTTGATGAGGGATTTCAAAAATGCCACTTACGTAATCAAAGTTTACAATTTTCAAGTCAATGTTTCTTGTGAAGAGAGAAGGTAGATTAAATGCTTACTATTCTATGTGCATTTATAGTTCAAAATTGGAGGATTTGTATTGTAGAAAGACAATATTTTACCACCATTCAAGCAGAGCCATCTATTGAGGAAAGTATGGAACTACACATTGTATTGTGAAATTAAGGTAGTTAATATATTGCTATTTTCTGGAAAAACTAGAGGTGATGGGTAAAAATGGATTTCATTTTTGGAATCAGCATTCTGAAATTGTTCAGAGACAAGAGTCATCTGCGAGTCGTCCAAACCCATGCAGGGTGGTGTCATATTACAACATACAGTGATATAGATTATTTGAAGGACTCGGGTGTAAAACATGGTAAGTGACATTTTGATCATAAAAATAATTTATCCACAGTATAGCTTTTAATAATCTTTTTTCTTTATATACAGTACCTGCTACTGAAGATCTAGCGGAACATTCAAATGCGACCTGCGACAATCAACCGGTTCCTCTTTGAGCAATAAGAGTCGAACTCTGAAGATGCAAATGGTTGGCCAGGGTGGGTCAAAAGTCGTAATACACCTAAATAAAAGAAGCCACTGTGGGGATAGGTGTCAGTGAGTGTTGGATATGCGTGTTGGGGGTGGGGGAAAACTTTATGATGAGGTTGATCTTGACGGCCGCCATCTTGAAGTCCGCCATCTTGGATTCAACTTCATTTTTTTTAAATAGGAAGGGGGTCGTGTGACACATAATTTTAGGCTAGAATTTTGTCAGGAATTAAATGGTGTTCTCCATTTTGACGTATCTTTATTCGTGTAGGAGTTACAAAGGTTTCTTTTTTCAAGTTTTGAAAAGTGGCACACTTTACATGATGTGTTCGATGTGGCCTCCTTCATGCTGGACAGTCATTTCCATTCTCTTCTGCCACGTAACAGGACATCTGGTGTAATAGCCGCACATGCATCAATGATCCGCTGTTCCAGGTGGCGAAGATAATTGATTTTGACCGCATACACCATGGCTGTGAGGTGGCCCCATAGGTAAAAGTCCAGGGGAGTGAGATCGGGGGATCTTGCAGGCCACTCCACTGGATCTCGACGGCCAATCCAGCGCTGTGTAAACTGTTCGTTGAGTAATCCACGTACCTGCAGACCGTAGTGACGTGGTGCCCCGTCGTGCTGAAACTATAAGGGGAAGTCACCATCCTCCGTCTCTACGGATGGGAACACCAGCTCCTCCAACATCTCTTTGTAGCTGTCGGCATTCAAATTGTTGTGGATGAACACAGGACCAATGACCCGTGTTCCCCAGATCCCGCACCACACCATGACTTTGGTATGTCCAACCATCTTGGATGGATCAGTCGAATGTGGGTTACTGTCTGACCAATAACGCAGGTTCTGCTTGTTAACCTCCCCGTTAACGTAAAAGTTAGCTTCGTCCGTAAAGAGCACATTCTGGGCGAACTGTGGGTTATCTGCAAGCTGTGCTGTTGCCCATTCCGCAAACTGAAGCCGGCGGTCAGGATCGTCTTCAGAAAGGTGGTGTAATAACTGCAGCTTGAATGGATGAAAATGATGTGTCTTCAAGATCCGGCGTATGGAGCATCTGCCAACACCAGTCACATGAGACATGCTACGCACACTCCTTGTGGGACTGAGGGCGAAGCTACCTAACACGGCGATGGTTGTCGCCTCATCTGTTGATGAACGTGGCCTCCCAGACCGTGGCGTATCTTTCACACTCCCTGTGGCAGTGAACCGGGACAGCAGTGATACAACTGTGGCGTGGGAAATTGGATGTCGGTCTGGATGGCGAGCGTTGAAATCGGCTGCAATGGTGCGAGAACTTCTTTCCCCTGATATTAGGATGACCTCAACCCGTTCAGCGTCGCTTAGTTTCATGTTGTCCTGTCAACCTGCAACGAAGAGAAAACCTTTGTAACTCCTACACGAATAAAGATACGTCAAAATGGACAACACCATTTAATTCATGACAAAATTCTAGCCTAAAATTATGTGTCACACGACCCCCTTCCCATTTAAAAAAATGAAGTTGAATCCAAGATGGCGGACTTCAAGATCAACCTCATCATAAAGTTTTTCCCCACCCCCAACACGCATATCCAACACTCACTGACACCTATCCCCACAGTGGCTTCTTTTATTTAGGTGTATTACGACTTTTGACCCACCCTATACTCAGAAATGACCAAAATTTCACTTGCAATGTTTTACACCCTACCCCTTCATTTGTTTATGTCTGAAGTTGCCCCGGTGTCAAGGGACAGATTCAGATATTTGGTAGCATCGCCATCTTGTAAACATGTGGTTCCGGGTTCTATTCCCGGTGGAGGCACATAGTGGTTCGGATCCCACTTCAAACTGTAGGTCCAGTCCCGATTAGCCTTACTGTGCATAAAATGAACTTAAAAACACCAACTCTCTCTCTCTCAGATTTTTGGTTTTACAATTGAATATGTTTTACAATATAAATACCCATGAGAGATACATAAAAATAATATATATAATATCTAAAGCTACTTCATAAGTAAACAATATATATCTAAGAGGTAAAGAGCGTGAAGAATTTTGATGAGCCTATAAGGGTTGCAGAATGGTACGAGCTTGTTGAGGATTTCCTGAAATTTCATTAAGTATAGGTTCCTGGTATAATTTCCTAAAGAAGGAGTTGAAAACATGTGTACTGAAATATGATAAATTTCGTACATACTATATTGAAAAGTCGTGTGACGTTATGTTTACAGGCGATTCTAAAAAAAATACGCAGGTGATTGAAGTTCCCCTTCTCAGAGCAGTCTGGAGCCTGTTCGAAGCAACGGCTCTGAAACAACCTCGGCTCGGTACCAGGTCTTGGCATCAATTACAACGGTTCTCGAGCGGTTCTTCTAAAACAGATATTTTCCATCCAACATCATCAAATTAATAATATAGTTCATTTCCTAATTGGTATTCATTTATGTGCTGATGAGTCGTTCGTCAACGAGTCGTTCCTTTTGAACGACTCCTTGGGTACTGTGAACTGCTCGCTTCTTCGGAGTGAACTAATAGTTCGTCTGTGGCAGTTTCTAGTTTAAGGAGTCGTGAGCTTTGCATGTATTTGAAGTTTACGTTGTTCAAAATGCAACATGCTAATGAAAATAAGCAAATACCAAATAAATTTAAAGATGTTGGTTTGACGAAACTTCAAGATTTCATTACATCTAGTGGTTTACAATGATTAACTAACTAACTAACTAATTCTCTAGTCTTCTTAAACCCGAAGGTTCATGGCTGCAGCAACATAGGCCTTCCATCTGTCCCTATCCTCAGCAAGATCTATATACTCTTTTCCATCCCTAACGATTTCCTTTAGGTCCATCTCAACGTCATTCCTCCATTTTCGTCTTGGTCTTCCTACAGGTCTCTTACCATCAGGTTTCCGAACAAAAATCCTGTAAATTCCTCTCCTCTTCCATTCGTGCCACATGGCCTGCCCACCTAAGTCTTCTTGATTTAATCATTCTAATAATATCTGGTCATGAATACAAATTATGTACTTCTAACTTATGTAACCTTCTCCAGTCACCTGTCTCCTCATCCCTTTTAGGTCCAAAGATTTTCCTAAGGATCTTATTTTCAAATACTCTCAATTTATGTTCCTCTTTCAATGTAAGGGACCAAGTTTCACATCCATATAATGCTACAGGCAAAATTACTGTTTTGTATATTTTAACTTTTAGTTTCTTAGATATTAAACGAGAAGACAAAAGTTTATGAAGAGAGAAGTAACATGCATTTCCTGAATTAAGCCTGCTTTCTATTTCCTCTTTAATATAATTTTCATTTGGTAATATTACTCCTAAGTATTTGAATTTGGAAACAGGTTCAAACGAGTTGATATCAATAATTAGATTTTGATTATTACCTAACACTTGGTTTCGGCCTGTAAGCATATATTTAGTTTTCTCTTTGCTAACTTCCAAACCTATCTCTTTAGCTGCTTTGAAAAAAATATTTTAGCATTATTCTTAATTGTATTTATATCATCCCCTAATAAGTCTACATCATCTGCATATGCTAACGACTGAGTCACACCGTTTAATTTTAGTTCTTCGTTAGTTTCTTTTAACTTCCTAACAGAATATTTCAAGGCAAAATTAAAGAGCAACGGAGATAATGCATCTCCTTGTTTTAACTCATTATGAATTGTAAATTTGTCAGACACATTAATACCCACACGAATTTTACTTTCTGTTTCACTGATGCATACTTTTATCATATTAACAATGTATTATATAATTTATCTCTTTTGATTGAATCATATGCTTTTTTGAAATCAATGAATGGCTGATGGACGCTTTGATTATATTCGCACATTTTCTCAAGTGTCTGTCTGATGTGAAAATTTGATCCGTAGTTGATCTGTTACGTTTAAATCCAAGTGATAATCACCTATAATTTCATTAGCATAACGGGTTAGTCTTGCTAAAAGAATGTTAGATAATATTTTACATGTTGTTGAGAGTAGAGAAATTCCACGGTAATTATTGCAGTTCATTTTATCAGCTTTTTTAAACACAGAAACAATTATGGATTCTTTCCACTGTTGAAGGATTTCTTCTTTGTTCCATATTAAATAAATTAATTTATATATTTGACATATTAATGAATTTCCACCATATTTAATTAACTCATCTGGTATTAAATCAATGCCAGGTGCTTTGTTATTCTTTAGCCTTTTAATAGCATCTCGAATTTCAATCAAGTTAGGTTCTGGAACTAAAGGTTCTGCTGTGTGTACATCATTTACTTCTGATGTATATCCTACATGAACATTTAAAAGGTCATTAAAGTAGTTCTTCAATCTATTTAAAATATCACTTGGATCAGCCAAAAAATCAACGTCTTTATCTTTTATCAAGTTTACTTTAGGTTGTCATCTCTTTCTAAATTCATTTACACCTTTATATAAATCTCTGATATTCTTGTTTTTGCTGTTTGTTTCAATTTCACTAATTTTGATTTCTTTTTTTTATTTCTAAATATGCGGTTAACTTCTCGCTTTATTCTATTATAATTGTTTAGATTTGTATCATCAGAGTTATTTAACAACCTAAGTCTAGCCTGATTTCTTATTTCTATTAGATTATGACATTCGTTATCAAACCATGGCTTACTTTTTCTCGGTTTATGGTATCCTATACTTTCTTTAGCTGCTGATTCTATTGCATTACGTATGTGCTCCCAATTCTTATTTACGTCTGTTTCATTTATATTTTCATCATCATTTAAATCCTGCAAAACATCAAATCTATTTGACAGTTTAATTTGGTAATCTTTCTAAATTCTTTCATCAGCAAATTTTCCTGTATTAAATTTTATAACTTTTAGATTTTATTGCTTATGATTTATCACTGAGAGTCCTTCTCTTAATTTAGCAATTAATAAATAATGGTCACTGGCACAGTCAGCACCTCTATGTGTACGAACGTCAATTATACTAGTATGCCTTCTCTTATCAATGAGAATATGATCTATCTGATTATGAGTTTTACCATCTGGAGAAGACCAGGTATATTTATGGATATCTTTATGTTTAAAAGTGGTACTTTTCACAATTAAATTCTTTGAGGTTGCAAAAGTAATCAATCTTATACCATTATCATTACTTAATTCATGAAGACTTTCTTTACCAATCGTGGGTTTAAATGTCTCTTCTTTGCCAATCTGTGCATTACAGTCACCTAACAGAATTTTCATATCATACTGAGAAAATTTATCAAAGACCTGTTCTAACTTTGCATAAAAAACATCTTTAGTATTATCATCTTTATCTTCCGTTGGTGCATGTATGTTTATTAAAATAATTCTACACCACCTATCCTGTAAAAGGTAAAGGTAAAGTGCTCCCCTGTGCATAGCACAACGCCATGAAGGCATATAGGGGGTGTGAGGGTAACGCCCCACATTTTCTTGATCCGGTCGTGAGTGGGGGTGATGTGATCAGCATCACGCCCCTGACCGCCTTTCCCCCAGGTACCCATGTTATTCGACGCTGGGTGGGCGCCGGGGCCGCTTCCATCGTTAGAAAAGTTCCCGGATTTGAACCGGCCGGGGATCGAATCCGGGACCTTTAGCATGGTAGTCAGACGCGTTACCGACTGAGCCACCGCCTATCCTGTAAAACTGCATATGTTATCCTATCATTAATAAATTCTACTGTTTTAAGAGCCGAGATAATTCTATTATTTATGAAAAAGCCTGTTGCAAAATTATGATTTTCAGTACCACCATACAAAAAAGTATAATTTTTAGTTTTACAATTCCCTTCTCCTGGCCGCCTAACTTCCTGGACAGTTACTACATCTAATTTATACTTAACTATCTCATTAACTGTACCCCAGGCCGGTAAAGGCTCAGAACATTCCAGGTGCCTAATTTAATATCCTTATTCTTAATGTAGATCTTATCCTTAGTACAGGGACCTCCCTAAGTAGTCCCCGCCGAAGATCGGAATGGGGGACTATTTTACCTTGGGAATATGTTAATTTGGGAACATCCATGGCCTCATATTGCTGTTTCTAAACCGCGTTTGTTACAACCTGTCCCCTTTCCCGCGCTAGGGAGCGCTCGACAGTTTCGGTGCCAATGAGAAACGAGGAAAAAATCGTCTGCTGGGCAGCGAGGAGCGAATGGAAGCCAGAAGAGAGGCGCTTACGTAGACGCTGTTGCGACGTTGCGTATTTTAATTGGCTGCCTGGCTTTGACTTTCCCCAGCACCGAGAAAAGCCAGGGAGCAACTAGGGCGGGAACCGGGACAGGTTGTAACAAACGCGGTATAGACATGTCTTTTTACAGTGCAGAGTTGTCAGCTCTACGCCTAACCTCCAATATGAATGGAGGATCACACCTGTCGTTGGTCAGCGGATCCCTCGGATCTAGCTGGGAGGATCACATAGTAGTCCACCAACCGTACCCCACTTCTGCCAATTGTGGGACGCTCATAGAGCCATGACAGGACAGCTCTGTAAATCCCAACAAAGCAAAATGTTGACCATTTCACTCTGTTGGTTGACTAACTGCAGTGAAGAAGCCACTGGGCGATGAGGTCGTCACATCCCTACGCCAATTAGTTGACAATGACAATTAATTTAAACTTAATTGTATATTTTTCAACATGTATAGACATAATCGAATTTATTAATTGATGTACAAAAGCCCTCAACAGATGAACTGTGTGTAGTATACATCTTTGTGGGTGGCTAGTCTGATCATAAGGTGGACCTGAAACCAACTTATGCCAAAACGTTTTGCATAAGTGCGTGAGAGATATGTAACGAAACTTCTTAACAAGAAAATCTAGACAGAATTTGATTCATAGTGAACGTCTAGAGGAAACATAAAAGAAAGACATTACTTTTTTACGTTCTAAAACTGCCCTGGACGAAAACAGTATACGCACTGACATTGGTCTTTGAACATAACTTGCTACTCGACACGTGACATGCAAGGGGAAGCTTTCCTGTAATCTAACCTGATTAGAATTTCACATGGGATCACGCGTGCGATAATTGCTCGTTAAAGAGTAATTACTTTTCATCAGACAAAGGCGAGGTTGTACTTCCATGGAAATTATAATCGTTTTATTGCACCCTGCAGCATCGAAGCAACTTTCTCGACTTGATAAGTCACGGAAACTTTCCTCGTTACCGGGAACGCCATTTTGAAAGATCTTTTGTGGTTCGAGGGGGAGATCTACCCTCCGCCTTCTTCCACCGCGGACGTCTTTTGGAAAACTGTTCAATACTCACTGAAGAACGACAGTCATAGTTGAGGTGGATTCATTAAATGAAGTTGATTTAAATCAGGCGATTTTTTTTAATCACTGACTTGAATCACTTCAAATAAATTAATTCATAGGATTTTGTAGATATCAGAGTCACTTTTGGTGAAAGTACATTAATCTCGTAATCATTTAATAGAGGAAAGTGACCAAAGTAGGACCCCGTTTTGTTTTTCATCCCTGGTGTCATTATGGCACATTATTTCTATTAGAAATTTAATAAAATGGGTTCTTTGATATGTTTGCTAACGTTTTGAGTAACTTAATCCACCTTAAAGCGCATTATGCTTTGCCAGTAAGTTTTTCTGTTAAAAGGGACGAAAAGTAACAACGGAGAGAAAGTGGCCAAAGTCAGACCCCTCATTTAACATGTTCCAAAAATTGGAAAAGACGCAAAGAAATGGAAATATATGATATGTAGTAAATGAATTACATTTATTGAGCTTGCATAAAGAATGTAGATGTACAAAAGTAATATAATATAGACTACCAATATCCTAACTGCGTCAATCGCCCTTTCCATTTGTGGGACATCTCACCTTCTCCCACCTGCATTGCCTTTTCCCTTGAACACCTGAAACAATATGTAAAAGGACTTTACTAACGAGTAACGACCCTTTGCTTCAATTACAATTGTAATGTTAGGCATTCATTGAGGGTCCTACGTAGGGCATTTTACTCGTGGAGTATTATTGTTTATACAATAAAACCACACGTATCTTGAAACAAACCATTACCATAATTTCAAAGTACAATACTTACTAGTGTCTAAATTATAACAAGATTGCTACTTATCTCTCTCTTAATTAGCAAAATTCCCACTGATGTGCACCGATGTACAAACTTTCATTCACCCAAAAAGAAGTCATGCCGGACTACAGCACCTGATACTTGCATGTTACTGCTGATACCTTCCCTACACAATCTTTTCGTTATTGTTGACGTATTTCGCCCATTGGCACCACGCGGCAGCACCTACTTACGGAAACAGGAAGAGAGTGGGGTCCGGGTTTGGTTATTTTCCTCTAGTGTTTATTAGGCTCTAAGAAACTGATGGGGTAAAGCTCATACAAAAGGAAATGTAAACTGTAAAGACACTTTAATTCTTTTGATTTATAATTACAGTAAAACCTCGTTAATCCGGACTAATTGGGGGAATAAGTTGACCGGTTTAACGAAAGTCCGGATTAACTGTAATAACCTAAAACAACTGTAGAAAGTGCATTAAAACTCCGTTTATAGCAACAAAACACGTTTATTATGGTGTATTTAAGGGGCATAGGCCTTTACAGTACAGTACAAAGTCTCCGGGAAACAGAATTTCATCAGTGGTTGACTGCCTTTTATTGGGAAGTTCTGTTGTTGACTTCTAGCCACATTTAAAACCTTGCATTCTGTTTTTTTGTTTTGCCTTCTGCCTGTCCGGATTAAATGACGTCCGGCTTATCGGGGTAAGGATTAACAAGGTATTACTGTAATTAATTTAGGCAAAAATAGTAAATATTTTGTGTAGACAAATTATACAAAATACTAATCATATAAAACTGTACATAGTGTCATTATCAATAAAGTGTACGTAAATATGGCAACTGATCGGTTACAAAGACAAAAGAATATTTTAAGTTACAATGATATAGTACTTTAAGAATGTTTACTGGAATTTTCACTGGAATAAAAGTTACTGAAAACACACTCAACAAACATTTTCATTCTAGGTTCTTATACAGTGGCGTAGCAAGGGGTGTTTGAAGTTTCCCATTTATTCTTTTCTTGAATAAAAAGCACTCTCGATTTTAATATGTTAACAATAATGCACTAACAAAAGCCAACGAGCAAAGGCATTTGAATACTTGCGTTGTTTTCAACTCAAGGAGGTGATTGGTAATATTAGCAGTTCTTCGTTCCTTCCTACAGCTTCAGATTTCAGCTCCCGGAAAGCAGAGAAATAAATTTTTAAAGTGAGTAAAATTATTAAATATAATTCTCGTCAGTAATTTATTATTATTATTTAAATATGATAATTTCTTGATGTATCCCTGAATATATTCTTTCGATTCACATTGAGATTTCAAATTTAAAGAACGGTTGGGGGGGGGGGGGTGAGCTTGTATTATAATCTCGCCCAGGGCCTCGCGATATGTTGCTACGCCACTGTTCATATATGTATAGTATCAGAAGCAGAAAAATGTATATTTACATATGTTTTTTAATTTGCTTTAATCAAACTGTTGAAATATTTTACAGAGCCGTTTACTAGAAAAAGCTTCTCTGAAAAAAAAATATCTGTGTGTATGTTTTCTAAAACCATACAAGCCATTTTAAGCGTGTTTTTTTTAAAAAAAATGGATTCAAATAAAAAAAATCATCATCCACCCTGGTCAAAGTGCATTTTATTGATTGAGGAGATTAACACCGTACCTTTACGCAGAGATTGTTTAACATATTTGTAAAAATGCCTTTCCATAAACTAATCACCTATTATTGATTGATTGATTAGGTTCATTTTACTTCTCATTTCTGTCACTCTGTCTAATCTCAAAGATAAGGATGAGGATGGTATGAAACCGATGAAGGGACATTCACAAAGAACACCCATGCCCAGCTAGGGACTCGAACCCGGACCCCCTGTCGTTGTGGCGCGATGTGCTAACCACTCCGCCACGTAGGCCGGAAACTCGCCTTTTATAAAATTTATGTCGGTTTGCTAGCCACACCGCGCTACGCAGCCAGGAGTCCCGGGTTAGAATCCGTAAAATAAAACCTAACGAGAATTCATCAATGAAATTGACACCGTTAATATTTGAAATAGCAGTTAATTTTTTGAGGAATTCAAACTGTAACTAGCTATTCTTAAAATTAAGTAGTTATCAATCTTTTCATTACACTTAGATGGAGTTTATTCCATCTTAGGGGCAGTAAATTTCATTATAACAGTAACTAATATACGAACTATACGAATATCTATAAAACGAGTACCATTATTCGTATGATCACCTAACTGTTACAGAGTTATTCGTTTTGCAATAGAAGTAACCAAATCAAGAGTTACTTTAAGACGCTTAAATTATTAACTTTGACATTTTTAACAAGGTACAAGAGCTAAATTTGGCAACTGTTTTCCACACCGTGTCTTCTCTGGATGCTAATGTGAAAGGATATTTGTTGAACATTCATGCAAAATTCGTCATTTGTAATTGCATTTGAAGACTTCAGAGTTTTGTTCCATCTTATTGTTATGTTATAAATAATATTATTACATGAATACTTATGCATCAGAGACGTAAGTAACACCCATGTAAGTCTACATATTTTTTATTTTATTACGATCACTGATTGTAAAACATAATAACCGTAAAATAAACTTACGGTTACTCATGCCGTAGCAGTAACTGTTAATGAGTTACTTTTCAAAATGAGTAACGGTAACTAAATTACTTTAAAGTAATTAATTTCCGGACACTACTGTTTAGATAAGTCATTTTTCAAAATAGTTTTACACACAGAATCCAAAATGTACCAATGTATGTTGACTCCGGTACACAAACTGTTAATGATCCACTTTTGAAACATCCCAATTCACACACAAACCATGATACGATACTTAGTTTAGTTGCTGTTCCATGTGATGCAGTAAAATGCATCATTCTTCATTCTGATGCATTTTGAGTTCTGTGCTTAGAATTGTATTGATTACGTCCATTTCAGCTCTTCCACGCATTGCTCTGCACTTTACGAAAAGTTTTATCACAGTTTCCAACTCCAATCATTTGAAAAACCTCCTATCTTCACGAGGCAACAAATTTAACAATGGTTAGAATGAAAGTTTCATCATGATTATGATAAGAAAAGAACCATTAGAACAAAGGTTTCGTAATGACTGCGATAAGAAATGACAATTTGAGTAAGAACAATTAACATTTTGACTCAATTTACCTTACCTAATCCACCAAACTTCACACTTCTCATTTTTAATGTTTTTTTTCTTCCGTAGCTTCCACTTTTCTTAGTCTTCCATTTGCCTTTCCTCCAACTTCAGCATCATTTCGGCTATCTGGTGCCTTTCATGTTCTTTCTCAGAATGTCCTAATTATCTGTACATTCTATTTTTCTCAGTAACTTTTCTTTATCAATTTCATCAGTTCTTCTCTCTCTCTTCCGATCTTGACTTCTTAGTTTTTCCTGTTCTTTCCATTTATTATTCCTTTCCATTTTTATTTCTTTCTTGTTCTTTTCCTATTTTATGCTCTAGTCTATCTTCTTTTCTAAGTATTTCATTAATATCTCATGTTGGTAATCTTTTCTTCCGAATTGTTCTTGTTCTTTCCTTATTTTGGTTATTGCGTATCTTATCTTCTTGCTCTAGTCTATCTTCTACTCTGATTCTTTCTTGTTCCAGTTTATCACCTTTCTTATTCTAGTTTATATTGTTCTCTGATTTTTCTTCTTCTTCAATTCATTTTTCTTGTTTCTGATTTCCTCTTTTCTGATTTGTTCTTGTTGTTTCCTTATTTTGGTTCTTGCGAATCTTATTTCCTGGATCTCTCTTGATCTAATCTATCTTCTTTTCTGATTCGTTCTTGTTCTTTTCATTATTTTTTGTTCTAGCTTATCTTATTTATTGAATCTTTCTTCCTCCAGTCTCTCTTATTTTTCTGATTCGTTCTTGGTGTAGTTCATCTCCTTTTCTGGTTCATCCATGTTCTAATTTTAGTTTCCTGATTCTTTCTTGTTATTCCTATATCCTCTGGTTCGTTCTTGATCTAGTTTATCTTGTCTTCTCCTCACTTCTGTTTCCTCTAACAGTCTTCATCCTCAAGTCAGCATTTCACCTTGTTCTTCCTCACACACTCTCTGTCACACATCAGCCTCAACTCGTCACCTTTTCCTCACGACCCTTCACGCTCACATATCTTCCGGAGAGTGAGATATGCATTCACCAGAGTCGCCCTACGGATGTTGAAGATCGGGTACACTAAGAATACACACTTTTGAGGTCACCAGAAAATACATCGTAGACAGTGTACCAATATGAGCAAATCAAAAAGAATGGTTTGAGAGCTTTAGACATTACTCCTTCAATTCTTACGCAGCGTAAAAGACATATTTCTGCAATCCTGAAGCAAGACGTAATAAGTGTGATCAAAAGCTTTATACAGGATCAACAGATGTATGGGACTAGGGGCGGAAGACAAATTGAGTCGACTTCTTTCAAAAGACCAATGCATCATCCACGACCTCCTCCCCTTCCACAAACGCCAACAACCTCCACATGTTGCTTCCCCACCTCAAAATATCGCGCAATGCGGCCATATGAATATAACATTTCTTCCTGGTTTAGGGATGGTGGAAAGGGGAGCAGCTTAAATTCTGCAACAGGAGGAAAAGTTTTCTGTCTTCCCTCCCATTTCCTAGCGAAAGGGAAGAAGCCAGCAATGCAGAAAAGTCTTCAATAATGCACATCCAATGATCTCCGCATTGATTTTCTCTCATTTGCCTCTTCCTTACCAGCTGCCTCTTATGCTTTGAAATTGGACTCTGAGAAACGACAAAATTTCCTTTCCAAAAGGCAAAAGGGAAGAATAAAGAGTGCCGACACCACCCGAAGGAGTTGGTTTCCTTTCAGGTGCACTTTTACATTTTCATGTTCTTTGTAAGTTTCCGAAAGGAACAATCAATTTCCTTCCATCCCTCGCTTTACGCTGTCAGAAAATTAAGGCATGAAGGAAAACTACGAAGCGATGCTGCAAGAAGTGATGCTTGAAGGAACTGTAAAAGACAATTATCGCACTACTGTGTTTTATGTTTCCAACTATGTATCTTCTCTGGAAGCCAAGGTGGAAGGATTTTCGTGGAATCGCCTAAGGCGAGGAAGCTAGGCTTCGTTGCATGCTAACACAACCCATACTAAAACTGGAACGAATATGATTGTTACGACGTGTGGAAAATTCTTGTAGAAACATATAGTTGAAAGAAAATGAAGACAAAAGCTACATCAATAAGACAGAAAAGGAAGTGGAAGAATGATAATTGTAATCTGAGGACAATGAAGATTAGAGGCTGGGCAAACGGGGATTGTAAGTACAAAGGCATCGAAAAGGTTACGGATTATTACCGAGTGCTTTCTCAAACACACACACACACAATAGAGAGAGGAGGCAGTATTTTAAGTATATGTAAAGAATAAGAGTCCCTCCGAACGTTAATTTTCAATTGATCTTACTTTCTTGTATCGCATGGATATGATTTGTTTCCTTCCTTTCCATTCGATCTATTTATATATCGTATAGATCTGATTTGTTTCCTATTTTCCATTATGTCTGTTCCTTATATTGTACGGATCTGATTTGCTTCCTTCCTATCCGTTAGATGTGTTTCTTATATCGTATGGATCTGATTTGCTCCTTTCTTTCTGTTTGATTTGCTTCTTATGTAGTATGGATCTGATTTGTTTCCTTCCATTCCGCTCGATCTGTTTCTTATATCACAGGGATCTGATTTGTTTCCTTCCATTCCGCTATATCTGTTTCTAATATCACAGGGATCTGATTTGTTTCCTTCCATTCCGCTCGATCTGTTTCTTATATCACATGGATCTGATTTGTTTCCTTCCATTCCGCTATATCTGTTTCTAATATCACAGGGATCTGATTTGTTTCCTTCCATTCCGCTAGATCTGTTTCTTATATCACATGGATCTGATTTGTTTCCTTCCATTCCGCTATATCTGTTTCTAATATCACATGGATCTGATTTGTTTCCTTCCATTCCGCTAGATCTGTTTCTTATATCACATGGATCTGACTGTTTCCTTCCTTTCCACATATTTCTTGCATCCTATAAATCTGGTTCATTTCCTTTCCTTACCGTTCTATTTATTATGCAGTAGGCATCCATTCCATCCCTTTCCTTGCTTGTCACATTTCGATCTGATATGCATCCGGTTTGTTTACCTTCTTGATGCATCCTCCTGCTGTCTGGCATGGAAACGAATTGTTTCCCTTTGACAGCTAACGTCTTCCTCTGTTCCTCTGCAAGATGGAGCCAAATTGGGATGAAGAGGAGGAAGCAATATTGGAAGAACAAGAGCAGAGGCAAAAGCTTCAATAATGTAGCCCCAATGATGCCTGCATTTACTTCCCTTTCATTTGCGTAAAAATGCTCCGGTTCAGTTACCATCAGAAGGTCCTCCCTCCGGATGTTGGAGATGCTCCGGCATGGAATCTGTAAGTAGCATAACTAATTTAATCTCTTCGGAGAGGAACAAATCGGTAGGAGATCGGAGTCTCCAGAGAAAGAGAGAGAGAGAGAGAGGAAGATGGTAAAAAAAAACGGAAATATTTTCTGTCATTTCGACTCTGAGGCTCAAAGAAGATCGAGAAAGTTCCGAATACAGATTCGACTTTAAATTGCGGAAATAAGCTCCTTCGGTATTTTTTCCCTTGGAGAGGGCTTAGAACGTCAGGAACGGGAAGGAAAGAGGACTTCTGTCGTTTAGAGTCGAAGGTAGCAATCCGGACAAATTGAGAGTCTGCTGGTATATTAAGGTAAGCTGCAGTTTCGATTCGAAGACTTTGGGGGGTGAGGGAACTATTGGCGCAGTGCGATTGTTCGTTCTATTATCTGATGATGAAAAATTCTAACTCAACTTCATTTAGAAAAAAAAAACGAGTTCCCAAAGCTTATCGTTCACTAAGGCTATGGTCACATTGAATCCGGTTTCAGCTGAACTATTACTTTGCAACTGACAGGCTTTCTGGCGATGAGGTGGTCACATTGTAACAGGAAAATCGTTGATGCTGGCAGAGTTTGATGTGCAGAATGTAGCGACTTGTTACTATTGTGAAAACACATTGGTGAGAATTATTATTTGTGAGGAGTTAGTACTTTGCAATTTTCCTTTCATTTTAAGCCACCATTTCGTAACTAGTGACTGTGGTAGTTCTTGACTGATGTGTCTTACGATGGTTTCAGTTCTAAACCAAGTCTGAGTTGTAATGTAACACTTATTTTAATTCAAATGTGTATGGATAATTACTTTATTTAAACTTTTTCTTGTATATCATCAATTATAATACGGCATTACATACGGTGAGTGAATTCACCACAATATATAAAATGTCTAATCTGTTAGTGTTTTTCGTCAGAATTAGTTAAGAACTTTGTGTTAGTGATTCCGATTTATTGAACTCAAGGAAACATAACAAGTAGCCTTATTTCCCACGACGAAATTCCCTCTCGCTGAATGTTAACAAATTGTCCTAACAGGGTGCTTGGTACGAACAATCATCACAGCCTCTGCAAGCTATGTTGGGTTCAGCTAACGTCACACATGCTCCCTCTATAACCATTCAATACTCTAAGGTCCTAACTGAATCGCATCAGAATAACAGATTTGCCGTTTTCCCCCACCAGGTGTCGGTTCAAAGATCACCCAAGCGCTCTGGCGTGCAGGCAAACAATACGGAAGCAGAAGGTTTGCGCGAATAAAACATCGTAATGTCTAAGACATTGCAAATGTGGCATTCAGTACCTTCTTCAGTTTTCAATAGAATGTCCCAGCACCATTGAGTTTTAGAGTATTAACAGGTAGTTAACGGTTTCTGCTACAGTCTGCTAGTTTCAGCATGGCTGCTGCAGGCTACAGCAAGTCGAAGCGTGCATTTGTCTCATCTTCCACCTCTGCTCTCCTCGACCAAGTGTACGCTGCGAAATCGGGCTGCAACGGAAACGGAGAATCTCCGGATGAAACTGTGCTTTGAACGGTGGCAGTTGCAGATTCGGACACATCTGAGCATATTTGGAATCAACCAATAAGAGAGACAACTTGTGGCTGCGTGCCGCCATAAAAAAGTTAGGCAAGACATAGAATTACATTGGCTACAACCAGTGGCGTGCCCAAGGAGGTTGGTGGGGGTCATAAACCCCCTCTTCAGCTCAGTACTCCTAAAGAAAAAACGTCAAAGGCACCAAAAGATAAAAAAATGAGAGCTGACTACTAAAAAAAAGTATACGTAACCCCTCCCTTTCCAAAATCCTGGGTACGCCACTTCCTACAACTGGGGGACCGTTTGAGCTAATCTAAGGCCCTTGAACGACCTGGTGTAAATGGGATATATGCTAAATACTATATACGATTTCAGACGATATTAAAAGTCGAAATATAGGGTAACCGGCTACAATAACGCCATGGATGCAATAACGCCCTTTGATTTTCAACTGTTTTCTACAGGAAAACAAAGCAGGTGGCAGCACTCTGCAGCATGCCTTTGTGTAGAGGAAAGGTAATTGTCGTTCTGTTCAATGTGTGTTTTGTTTTGTGCTTCTTTAGGGAAAACGCTAAAAGGATTTCAACAACGGAAACGTAAGTGAAGTTTTTTTGTTTCCTTGTACTACATATCGCTAGGCAGGCATGCTTATCAGAGTTTTTGTAAGGATTTTTTCTGGAATACAGTGTTCCATGAGGAGTGTATTTACCATGTTCTTACGAGCTTCATGTTTAGCAGGGAGCACTGGCGTGGTGGAATGTGTCCCCTCTTGGTTGGCTACAATAACGCCGTACGCGAAGGATACAATAGTGTTACGTTTAGGCCGTTCGCCGGCTTAAACTACTTGGCTGCAAGAGGATGTGTGTATGAGGAATGGAATAAATTACGCTCATTTCTCTTTACCAATATTTAATAGAATCGCACAAATGAGGGGGTGGGGAGATCAGGCACGAGCCAGCAAGATATCTAAACATCGACAATGAAAAAAATCCAAAGTGTCACCACTGTACCTGATTTCCTTCGCTGTTCCTCGGCTGAGTCACGACGTGGCGCTCTATCGGTCCATTGAAGGCGTCCTCAGTGCGTTCGCCCAAACCTTTTAAATGGACCGACTTAACACTGTCACTCGCAACACACCTCGCGCTTCGCTCCCTCGACCAAGACTCCCCCGGCGACCTCTCGTCACCCGGGAACTGCTTGCGTTTTTGATTACACAGTATTTTATTTCCGGCTCGTGACATGCCACCCCCCCCCCCCCGGAAAGAAATGGGATTGACCAGGGGACAAGCCCATTTCTTTATTTACAAAAAGAATATTAATATAAGATTATATAAGTACAACGACAAGTCCCTGAATAAATGATTACACTCCGATGTAACATAATTCGTCGTAGGACAGTAGGCAAGTATGTAGTGCACTGTAGAACGTAACAACTAATAATACAGTAATTGAAGTGTAACACTTTTCCGTCATGTATTCCGAAGCGGATGGAACCAAAATTGGCAATTTTGGTAGTCTCACGGCATCTCATCGCACGACGTACATGTACGTGACACTGTGGAAACACTTGAATAATATATCACTAATCCTAAGATAAGTTAATAGGATCCAAATGTTGAAAATAATACACAAATAAGTTGAGTGGAGACAAAATATGTTCGCAAAAAAGTTCAGGAACAATATTAATTCGATGCGAAATCTTCTTGCCACTTATGGATGACTTCTGGATGTACTCTGGAGAAATGACTTCATCTTATATCTATGATAAGGTACATTAGTGATGACACAGCAAATGATGATCACTATCAGTGTTTAACTGTTAGTATGTTATAAAATAAAATTTTGAGCTTGAACAGGAGCAATTGGCAAATTTAATCAGGGTGTAAATAATAAGATTAGATACATAGTATGCATTCGATTATAGCAAAACACAATGAAAAGTCTTCAGAAAAAATAAATGGAAATAGAAGTATCAAATATGTAATAACAGTTAATGTAAATATATGTCATAAAAATGGCAGATGTAACAATAAGAGGTAGGGACTTGATTTGGTATTTCTGTCCAAATCGTGTGAGTTATGTGTCGCATCAGTAAAAAAATGTGTTTCTGTGTGAGAGTTTGGTCGGTTTTTAACGATGCAGCGTTCTCAGTTCACTTCATCGATAGCTGGGACACATCTGCACGATAAAAATTTAGAAGTTAACATGCTGTCATATATTAATTAGATTGGTAATATTGCCGTTTATATGTAAGAAGTTACGAATTGAAGAAATATGAAGAGAAAAGGTGGATAAGACGTTGGCCCAAACATGCTCTGTATAAGCATTTTGGCGTGTTGAAGGTAGTTATGAATTATTGAAAAGTCACAAAATGAGAATTTTACAGCGAATGGTGCATAGTATTGTCTCCGACAACAGTGAGAACACGTGAGCTCTCTTCCCATATGCAGTAGCTATATTTATCGCGTTCGTGCTTTTTGTTTACGTACACAAAATGCTGCCGAAGCAGAAGGTCGTGTTGCTATGGTATCGTCTTCAGAATTCCATCCTACTCTGTGTGAAATCACATCATAAAGTGACGTCACGGTGACAAAGGGTCGGCACAATCTTGTATAAGAAAGAAATAAAATGTTGCAGCGAGTTCTGTCGCGTGTACGAGATATATTTAATTTTCTTCTTGTTCTGCGAGTTATTGGTGCAGAGAAAAAATAGCACAATTTATAAGAAGAAGCGTAGTTTATACGTGTTATTCAGCGTGGTAAAATATATAGTTGAGGAGTTGTTACTATTTCTGTTCGAATTTTCGTCGCGGCGAGGAACTATGATGGATGATGATGATGATGATCGTCTTCGTTTGGAAGTAGCTGTTTTATACTGCCAGTGTTTCAATGTTTCTTGCAGTGTTGTCAACTTCTGATATATAAAGTTCACTAGTTGTGAATTCTTCCAGATAAAGTCCCTCTAGAGTACGAGGGGTATCCGCTTGCACTCCTGAATGTAAGTTTAAGGCATTCACATTATCTTCCTCTGTACGTTGTCGATCGAGAGTTACCGTTTGTGGTGTGTAAAGTTTCATCCTGACCGATGCTGCGTTTTGTTCAAACCGTTTTCCTTGCTTGATCCCTTCAATTCTGTAATGGTTTTTGTCAAGTCGCTCGATTACTGTGAAGGGGCCTTCGTACTTCCCTGAAAACTCTTTGGACGTCTTTGATAAGCATGGATCATTCGACAAAAGTATTTGACCGCCAGATTTAAACGCTGCTTGAGAATAGTGAGGATCAAGCCGTGCCTTGTTCGTTCTGTGGCGTTTGAGGAGATTATCTTGTGCAAATCGACGCGAAAGCTTCATATGTTCCAGCCGTTCATAATTGCTCACATGCTGCGGCGGGGTTTGAAAAATCGCATCCGGTAAGGTGCGGGGATGATAACCCATCAGTAAATAGGTAGGTGAGTACCGTGCAGATGAATGCGGCGTGTTGTTGATAGCTGAGACCGCTGTTGGTAAGAGATTGGACCAATTATTGTGTTTGGCGTTGACATAAAATTTGATCATTCCTTCAGGCGTTTGTTGCGTTTTTTCAACTAAGCCAAGGCTCTGATGAAATCCTGGGCTGACAAAGCTTAGTTCAATTTGGAATTTGTTGGCCAGTTCTTTGAATAAATCTGAAATTTGAGCTGGAAGTTGGTCCACAATGATTTTTTCTGGAAAGCCAAATGGTAATATGATTTTCGTGTACAAAAAATCCGCCAGAACATCAGCAGTGAGAGAATGTGTCGGTGCGGCTACTACGTAACGCGTGGCTGAGCAGTGCACGTGATCCCGTAGCGATGTCCCTCTGGTCCTGATGTGACATATGGACCGCATTGGTCCAAGGCGATAATTTGGAAAGGTGTCAGAGAAGTCCTTGTTTGTAGTTCAAAGTGCTTTGGTTGGCGGGACTGCTTAAGTCGTGCACACTGTTCACATTCTTTGCATTTCTTGTAGATGAAGGATTTCTGGGAAGGAAAATAATAACGGTCCTTCGCATAGGCATATGTTTTAAAGTATTCAAAATGGTTGAGAGCGTGTGGAGAAGAGTGCACTTGTTCGAACCATATATCTTGTAATGCATGTGGGATGCAAGTCAGTAGCCTTTCTTGTTTGTCTAAACTTCTGTCATATTTAGGGTTGGCTTTTTTACTTCCAATTAAATGTAGGTAAATATTTTTGAGAAAAGAGTCTGCTTGTTGTTCTTTGGCAAGGTCAAATTCACGTGTTCTCAAAACAGATACAATTTCATCTTCCAGGAGAGGAGAAAAAGCTTCATCTTGGATCCTCGTGTTACGGCTAATGGCGTCCGAGGCACTGTTGTCTGTTCCCTTTAGATGTTGAATGACGAAATCGTAGTCGGACAGAAATTGTGAAAAACGCCAAAGGCGGCCTTTGAGGGTAGTTGATTGTCGTACATTTTGAATACATTTGGAATCGGTGTGTAATATAAATCTTTTGAAAAGGATGTAGTGTAGGAATGCTTTTAAAGCAAAAATTATGCCAGAGAGTTCTAACATGTTTATATCTTGTTCTCTTTCCTTATCATTTAGTATCCTGCTTGAATATGCAATCGCTTAACATTTCCTTGGGGGTCTTCGTGAGCAATGACAGCCCCTAGAGCTGTTTGCTACTGTCCGTGTATATGTGAATAGGAAGAGAGGGATCGTATCTGGCTAATACTGGGCTCGTGATTAGTGAATGCTTTAAAGCATTGAATGCCTCGTTTTGTGCTTCTGTCCATCGAAATTTTCTCTCCTTCTTCAGCAGTTGTGTAAGAACTGATGCGTGTTTGGAAAAATGTGGAGAGTAACGACGGGAAAAATTAGCCAGGCCCAAAAATTGGCGTAAAGTCTTCTTGCTTGTAGGTGTCGGATACGACTTAACAGTTTCTAGCATCTTAGGTGAAATAGTGCATCTTTTTCGGATAAATGGTGTCCAAGATAGACAATATCATCGTACAGGAATTTTGCCTTTTTAGGAGCCAATTTTAATCCAGCAAGCCTAAGTCTTTCAAAAGTGTGACGCAATATCTTCAAGGAAGTGGGTATATCGTCAGAGAATGCCAGGAGATCATCTGCATAGAAGAACAAATGGCGGTTGTCAACGACGTTGAGGGATAAATTCAGCGCTATCGCTAACGCTGTTTCCGACGTGACAAATCCTTGTGGGGCATAATTAAAAGCGTAAGTCCCCATCTGCGGCACATAAAAACTCACTTTTTCACGGCTACTTGGTGTGAGGCGTATCTGAAAATAAGCCAAGAGAATGTCCATAGATGAATAATATTTGAAACCTGCCGCCCTCTCTACGATGTCTATGAGATGAGGTGTCGGAAAACTTATCTTCTTGGCGACGGCGTTGATCCGACGAACGTCGAAGCAGACGCGGTACGTGTTATTTGGTTTCTTCACAAGCAAAATAGGAGAATTCCAGCGTGGCGCTAAAATAGGAGAAACGACACCCTGTTGTAGCAGTTTCTTGATTTCTTGTTGCATGATTGGAAGTGTATGGGGTGGTATCCTGTGGGGTCGAGTGTATACTGGAGGCGAATCTCCTGTATCGATATCCAGTTCATACAGGGTGCAACTTCCTATATCGTCCTGTTTCCAACTAAAGACATCAGCGAACTCGTGCGTCAGTTCTAGTAGTTTATCTCGGTCTTCTTCACAGACGTTGGGGTTGATGTCGATCTTCGTTTTGTCGAAGTTGTTCCGAGATTCAGAAATGCGCTTTTGGAGTTCTTCAGAATTTTCCTTCAAAAAATGTCGATGTGGCTTCCTATCGTCGCTGTTATTTTCCTTTAGTGGGTTCCAGATAGGTTCCGTCCTTGCCTCGGCAGGACCGTTTGTGTCTGCCGTTTCCTGCTGGCCAAGTATTTCCAACACATCAGCTTTCCCTATCGTCGTGAATGTCGAAAGGGTAACTGGATCATTGGAAAAATTTGTAATGAGGACGTGTGGTTCGTGTTCATGCATGAGGGAGGTAGGGATGGAAGTTCCTTTAGGGGATGGAAATCTGGGAATTGGGTTTAATATGTATGGCTACTGTCGCTGGTTGTGCAAGTTAGAAGCTGTACTTTTACCACCGCTTGTTCTCTAGTTTTACTTCCTCTTGTGTTGTGTAGGTGGGTTGGATACACTTTTCTAAATGTTCCGTGGCGATTTTGGATAATTTGTGTACTTGTTCCTGAGCATTCTTCTCTCTTTGCAATTTCCAGGAGCCAAAACGAGTAATTTGCAAGGTTCGTCTACTTGTGTCTATGACGGCTCTATGTGCTGTTAGAAAATCATTTCCCAAAATGTTGAGGTTTCCTGACCCTTCATACAGAAGTGCCGTGTGCAGAAAAGGTTGATCGGCCAATTTGAAGTGTAATTCGGTTTCGTTTGTTATTGAAAATTTTGAATTGATAAAGCACTTAAGACATAAAATTTCTGTTTTACCTTGATATTTCGACGTAAGTCTTGCCTGTTCATGACAGTTGTGGTACTACCTGAATCTAAAAGCATTGGTATTTGCTTGTTTCCTACAGTTATGTCAACGAAGAAAAGGTTGTTGATTTTTGTTAGAGGAAGTGTGATTTTCTTACATTTTTCTGAAATTCCAGCGTTACCTTCCTGTGCACTGGTAAGTGAAGTAACAAGATTACGATTTTGCTTCTGTTTAGGTTTCTTCTTTCTCGCATGTAGTCCTTTCATTTTATCTGTACATTCGAAAAACGAGAACAGCTGTTTGAATTCGCCTTCAAATATTTCTTTGTCAGAATTTGCATGAGTGCAAAACGTAATATAGTCTATTTCATCGGGATGTTCATCTAAAAATTGCTTCGCACATGAAAGGGCTATTTTGGCTGCGGCTGCTGAGTCGAACTCGAAAGCACCTGTGGCTAGGTGTGGGAAAGCAATGGATCTTTGACCTAAAGCTAAGAGTAAATTTAGGCAATTAACATAGCATTTTCGCAAAATTTCAGGGTCCTTGTTGTTTGGAGTGACGGAATGAAAAATATAATTAGCAGATAGATTTTACGCTGGGGTAACTCTTACGTCGCCAGGCCGTGTTTTCTTGAAGATTTGAAGTTCATCGTCCAGTTGCTGTCCGCATGCTCTAGAAAAAGCTAAAGCTACTCCGCCGATAGGTAGAAAATTAGGGTTGCAAGCTGAAACCAAAACATTTGCATCTGCTTTTGTGATATCAGCTGTTATGATGTTAATCTTGCTCGTGTGCGACGACAACCTGTGTTGTACAACCTTAGTGACAATGAAGTTCGACCAGTCACAAATATAGGAGTGCATTGTGAAAGAAGGAGAACACATGCATATGCTGAACATATTTTATTCAGCAGGCTACATGGAACAAAGGAAAACATAAATTTCCGCTGCAACGCAGCAATGTATGGTGTCCACACAAAATAAAACATTTTCGTCCATCTACACGTGACATTGAAGTTCGACTACTGTTAGAGGGGATCCTGTTTACCATGGTGTGACGCCGCCCCGTCGGCGAATAACTGTGGCAATGCGTCGGGGCATGCTGCGGACGAGTCGTTCAAGGTATTCCACATTGATGCGGTGCCATTCCTCCTGCAGGCAGGCGATAAGAGCAGCCACTGTCGTGGGTCCCCTCTGTTGCACACGTCGCTTAAGAACACGCCACACATTCTCAATGGGCGAGAGGTCGGGACTCGATGGTGGCCATGGCAGAGTTCGCACGTGATGGCGAGTCAACCATTCTCTTGTCAGCCGCGCTGTATGAGGCCTGGCATTGTAGTGTTGAAAGATGAGACGCCGCCTGTGGAACAGGTGCCTTCGCACTGTAGGAAGATGCCGCTCCAGTATGCGAATATAGGCGTTTGCATTCACAATGCCCTCGCAGACGTGTAGTGGGCCAACCCCAGATGCCGTCATGCATCCCCATACCATCACTGACGCAGGTTTCCGTACCCGACGTGCATAACATTTTGCTTCATTCTGTTCCTCTTTCCGACAAATGACTGTTTTCCGTATTTTCCCGTACACAACATTGAAAATGGATTCGTCCGTCCACAAAACCCTGTTCCACTGCCGAAATGTCCATCCCCGGCACATTCGTGCCCACCGTAGTCGATTGCCTTTGTTCAACATGGAAAGGAAGGGTTTACGTTTCGCCTTGTACACTCGGTAACCGCATCGCTGTAGGTAACGGCGAATGGTTCTGGTTGACACTTCAATGTGAAAGCGTTCTCGAGTCCACAGTCGTAATTCGGCCACAGAAACATGATTGTTGGTCTGGATATAGCGCCTAAATATCCGTAGGTTACGCACGCTCAGCAGGCGTTTTCGACCGGGGGCCTTACCTGGCTCTGTAGTACCCGTATTTTGGTGGTGTGTGATGATGCATTGGAAGGTTGACTTGGGTATGTTCAGTTGGCGCCCTATTTCCCGTTCACTGAGTCCATCGCGTTGCAACTCCACCACTCTTCTCCTCACGGTGTTGTCAATAGGTTTGCCCTTGGCCATGCCGATGATGCACTGCGGTTCCTCGGTGCACAGCACGCGCTTATATACGGCGGACTCCCTTATCGTGTCCGTGACGTCATGCTTCCGTCGAATGCGCCACTATCTGGAATTTACCGTATGGGTCTGGTGCCTGGTCGAAGTTCAATGTCACGTGTATAGTTCCCCGTTTTCGTTCTTTACGTGACCTTGGGTGCAACATGCTGGGATCACGATTCTTGCCTGCTCACACGCCTCCTCTTACACACATGCGTCACTTCTGCGGGTCACCCATTCATCCGCCTATACCTCTGTGCATTTAATCACGTATTCCTTTCTGGTCGAACTTCATTGTCACCAAGCTTGTACTTTGTTCTCGGTTTCAGCGGGAGCCGTATCGCTCGAACTCTGTTCGTTCGTCTGCGAGCACTGAGCTTCGTGCTGACGAGAGAAAAATTTCTCGACTTCTTTAAGTAATTGAGAGCGCTGAGCGGCATATCCGATGAATTGAACGCCCTTTGCTTGCGATCTGGAATGTGCTGACTGCCGCCTAGAGTTCAATTCCCTACGTACCTGATTTCTAAGATCGTCGTGATCTTTACGGAGAGCAAGAGTCATGGAGACTAAATTGTGTAAGACAAATACGTTACCCTGTAATGCATCATAAATGCCTTGTTGATTTTTAGAGAGCTGGTTGTGAACAATTTGTGACTCTGATATATGTGACGTCAAAGCAGGGTCTCTTAGCACTGTGTTAGGCATAGCTCTAACTTGCACGAACGGATTGTTTGCACTAAATGTATCGAGGGCGGTGAAATTGTTTCTCGCATGCGAATCCCTGAGAACTTCTTCCGCGGCTTTAATGAGCTCCTCGTTGGGAAATTTTGTGACTTCAGAAAATATAGTGATTGTTTCAATTGACGTAATTATTTTAATTTACTTATTGAAGGGGGGACCGGTAGCTATTTTGCCTATACTACGACAAAACCGGCGCACTAAACACCATGTTACGTTTAGGCCGTTCGCCGGCTTAAACTGCTTGGCTGCAAGAGGATGTGTGTATGAAGAACGGAATAAATCACGCTCATTGCTCTTTACCAATATTTAATAGAATCGCACAAGTGAGGGGGGGGGGGGGACCGACTTAACTCGCACTGTCACTGTCACTCGCAACACACTTCGCGCTTCGCTCCCTCAACCAAGACTCCCCTTGGCGACCTCTCGTCACCCGGGGACTGCTTGTGTTTTTGATTACACAGTATTTTATTTCCGGCTCGTGACAATAGCGCCATGGTTTTCCTTCTAAAAATAATTATCAATAATGTGGTATTGAAAGAAGTGTGCGTTGCTATTACGTACTCCGGTCCTTAAAAATACTTTTCCATCTTATTTCAATAAAATGGCACGTTATAAATCACAAGGATTGCGAGGTTTGTGGACACAGGAACAACTGCTGAGGGCAATAAATGCTGTAAAGGAGGGACTAAGTGTGAGTACTGCTTCGCGAGAATATAGTATTCCACGAAGGACTCTGCGAGACAACATACTGCGCAAAGTTCACGTCAAACGTTTAGGACGATCATGGGTTCTAACATCGGAGGAAGAATCACATCTTGTGCAAAGGATTAAAAGAATGCAACAGGTTGGATTCGGAATGACTCGCCGAACGGTGTGCAAGTATGTGTTCAGATATTGTGAAGCAAAGAACATCAAACATCAATTCAGAGGAAATAGTGCTGGCATACGTTGGTTCGAAGGCTTCATGTTACGTCATCCGAACTTTCTGTCCGATCTCCTGAACCACTTAGCTATGGAAGTCTAATGAGATTTAATAAGGAAACAGTTAGAAGGTACTTCACATTGTTGGAAAACACTGTAACTTCATTGGGTCTTACAGATAAACCTCATCTCATTTACATTGTCGACGAAACTGGGCTACAGCTTTCCTATGGAAAACAGGAAAAAGTAATTGCTATGAAAGGAAGTAAAAGAGTGCTTGCTGCAACCAATACGGAAAAAGGCGAGACGGTTACAGCTACAGCTTGTGTGAATGCCACTGGATCTAATGGGATTCCACCTTTCGTTTTATACAGAGGCAAGAATCGAAAGAACGAATTCGGGGACGGTCTACCTTACGGCAGTGAGTTTTCAATGACAAAAAAAGGTTACATGCAAAAGAACGAGTTTTGTCAATGGCTTCGCCACTTTCATAAGCACAGGCTCAGCGGAACAGCGCTTTTGATTCTCGATGGCCATAAAAGTCACATTGATCCTGAGGTTTAGGAAGTGGCAGAAGAGTTAAATATTCACCTATTTTTCTTGCCTGCACATTGCACGCATGAAATGCAGCCATTGGAGAAGGTTTTTTTTAAAGCTCTGAAAG
Source organism: Lepisma saccharinum (assembly GCF_977018435.1). NCBI lineage: Eukaryota > Metazoa > Arthropoda > Insecta > Zygentoma > Lepismatidae > Lepisma > Lepisma saccharinum. Next base: position 40,053,328 of record NC_139244.1, read on the forward strand.
TTTACTGGAACGAAGCTTTTGATAACTATAGGCGGCAGTACCCTGGAAGGCCGATAGGGAAACTTCAATTCCCTAAACTATTGAATGCAGCTTGGGTTAAAGCTGCTACACCTCAGATTGCAATGTCTGCTTTTCAAGCGACAGGAATATATCCATTAAATCCTTCAGCAATTCCAGAAGTAGCCTTTGCACCAAGTACCATCTCTTCAGAAATCCTCACAGAAGTATCTGCTGGATCTGCATCGCAATCAAATGAGCAGGTACAAACTGGCGTTAAAGACCTCAATCCCCAGCCGTCAACATCACATGAATGTGTCCCTGAAGCCGAAGCAAGTAGGCCTGGTGTGTCTTCAACATCCAGTGACAACTACTTCCATGAACTCCTTTCAACTCCACATATTAAGCGAACTCAACCAGGAAGAAATAGATCAAAAAACGTGCATGCAGTGCTAGTGGATAGGAGTCTGTTCACAGAGCGTCCCAAAGTAAAAGATAAAGCTTCAACATTATCAACAGGTGGACAAAGGAAGGATATTAGTTGTAAGGGGAAGGGCAAAGGGAAGGGCAAGGGCAAAGCTAAAAGCGGAGACAGCTCCGACTACTGTGTTTCATGTAAAGGATACTATTACGACGATGCTGGTAAGGACATTGATAGGTTACAATGTGCAAATTGTAACGGTTGGTTTAATGAATCATGTGACAATATTTTACCTCTTACTGGGTACTGCTATTCCTGTTCAAACTAATATTTCTTGTTTTGAATGTTTTTTCGTCCATTCTTTCATTTTTCCTTATATTTTTCCAGATACCCTGGCGTTATTGTATCCTTAGTGCCTGCAATAGAGCCATTACACTTTGAACAACATTTTTATTTTTTATTTCCTTTGTATTCAGTTTGTTGAAAGATAGTTATATCCTGTATAATCACGAGATGTACAGCTACTAAAAGTATGTAGCATTATTTTTTTCTCTGCTATTAAATGTGCTTTTTTTAAGAAAAAGTGAATAGGGTGGCGTTATTGTAGCCGGTTACCCTAGTACCTATTGCGCAAAACGATCTTGATCGTAATGCAATATCTCTTCTGTCTTGTGGATTAAGGAGATATTTGCACAACTTATCGCCTGTTTACTCGTCCTCCCGATTTTGCGTGGCACAAAGAGAAGAAAAGTTCAAAAAGTCATTCCTGTCACATAAAAGCGACAAGAAATCGCATTTCCTTCGAATCTTGTGTGACAGCTTCTTTGCGGATTGAAACCATGGCTGAACCTCCGTCTAACTGCTCTGTCAACAGCTTTAAACCGCTACCTCTCGCAACAAATCAGGTGCATGACATAGCCCCTCCCCTCCCCTTTCCTCCTTCCCCGAAGGACTCTTATGGAGAATCGAAGGGACGAGAGGGGGGATGAAGTAATCGAACCCTCCTTTGAAGTGTCAACACACCACAGGAAATGTCAACACAGAACGGGCTAATCGAGTTAAGAGCAGCAAGTTTGATTTTCACTTGCAAGAGGGGGTAGTCTGCCCCCTCCCCTTCCTTGCTCCATCCCAAACCGCCCTGCATAACCCGAGGCTCGGTGTGAAATGTTTGATTTTCGCTGAGAAGAGAGATAGAAAAAAGGAAGATAAATCGAGCGAAAGGGAAACAAAAATATTATTTTTCGAAATATACGAGGGTTGATTGATATTTCCCGCACTCTCTCCCTTTGCTGGGATGTAGAGATAAAGCTTTACACAGATTAATGGCCACATTCTAAAAGTAACTGACCACCAACACAGTTCAACGGCTGAAGTAGTAAATCGGTTGCTGTAACTCATTTTGAAAGATGGAATAACGCTGAAATTTTACAGTTAAAGAAAAGGGAGGAATCTGCGAAAATAAAGAGAAACGATACATAACGCCACCATCACACTATGCATGTTACTTTTCTATTCATCCACTTTAGTCCTCTGGTCTAATATCAAATAAGATTGTTTCATTGATTAATTTATTTTACTTGGCTTTACTGCCACGTTTGGCTAATCGCGAAGATGAGAATGAATTGTGAGACGATGAAAGGACAATCACCAACACAAATGGATAGCACACAAAACAGGCTCCACAGAGGATCATACTGGTAGTGAGTTCAGTCGCCAGAACCTCATCAGTCTGCAACAATGAAGTCCAGGTCACCCCTTACATCCCATATCATTATATATATGCGTATACATAGTTAGTAATGGGAATGCCTGTGTTGACTTTGCAATATTTAATTAAATTATTTGATGATTGTGGAGTGTTACAGAGAGTGTGTATTAATGCAGACATAATCGGATATTTTCCGAACACTGAGATTGTTCTAAGGTTATAATCAATGTTAATCAATTACGAAATTGGCAATATTAATTCCTTGATTATCATAAAATAATAATGACGTTATTACCAATTTTGAAACTATGCTTAGTTATTGAAACAACAAGGACCTCTGTATTTAACTATACATGAGATCCCTGTTATTTAGAGTAGTTATACCTGTATTTAGTTTTAAAGTACAGGGTGACCCAAGAAATGTTCTACATTTCGGTTACCTTCTTTTGGTCCACCCTATATGTTATAGCTACTACCATGGAAATTGCGAAAAACGAAATTCCTTAATAAAACTCCAAAGTGGGAAGAGAATATGCGCAGGCGCAACTTCAATGGTTCCCATTGGTCTTCGCTGTTCAGAAGACATTTCCCCCGCTTCCGATTGGCATAAGAACTGCCGAGTGATCGCTAGCGCGGGAAAGGCTGCAGGTTAGACCAAATACGGTTAAGTAAGACTTTCTAATGGACAAGGACACCCGCAGAAGGGACCGGGAAGGGTAACTTCAAATAATTCGGATGGTGATATTGCATGATGAAAACATGCATGACGGAGAAAGTACATTGTGAAAAAGTACAAAAAAACTAAGAACTCTTCATCAAGACGTTTATGGAAGGAAATCAAGTCGAATCCAGTTTCTATTTAAATAGTGAACTCAGGTCTGGCTTGACAACCACACCACAGCATTTTCTATTCAATTTCAATTTCATGGCTTGTAATAATAATAATAATAATAATAATAATAATAATAATGAGAAAAGTTAAAATATGAGTTTTTATGACTGAAGGCAAGATATGAAATCTTATTCCACCCCCAATGTTTGAAGTGGAAATTCGTAGTTGGGAGCATGCTTTGCTCAGTTTGGGGAAATACTTGCGTGGATGAACATGGAGAAAGTACCGGGTGGCCAGAATTAAAGTTACCCAACTCAGTGACCTCTGTAGTCTGTTGGAGGCATCGTAGAACTCTGAAATTTTCTGAATGCACTATGCAAGCCATGGGGAAGAGGATGGCGAAAAAAAATAGTTCAATTTTCCGCCACCAGGTTGAAATGTGGCGCTGTACTTCCATGATGGGTTGTACAAATAATCACGTTAAGTGATTTAGCTGAGATATTAATTAGAAAGACATTTGTTAGTGGCTGGAAGTTGCGAGAAAATAATCTCTCGTTTATTGCAAGATTTCTAGGTAAAAGCAAATCCATAACCAATTGTAGCAGTTTACGTCATTATTACAACCCATCATGGAAGTACAGCGCCACATTTCAACCTGGTGGCGGAAAATTGAACTATTTTTTTCGCCATTCTCTTCCCCATGGTCTGCATAGTGGATTTACCAAATTTCAGAGTTCCTGTAGCCTCAAACAGGCTACAGAGGGCTCTGAGTTGGGTAACTTTAATTTGGCCACCCGGTACACTGGGTGGTAGATACCTGTGCAAATTATTCTAAAGTCCGACAGGCCATGGAACAAACTTCAGGAAACCCAGACTTTTCGCCTCTAGTTGTGGGAGTTTCAAGGTGGTAAAACACGCCTGATTTTTCCTCAAAGTAAGGGGAACGTGGAGGATACTGTGTGACCTCAGTGAAGATAATTCTCATAAAGAATCCCCTCACTAAGGCCTGTTCGGCGAAAGAACAAACTTCTAATTCTATTTTAGTCCTTTTTGGTGTTCGTTTGACAATATGAACACGTCGACGTCATTGGCGATTTTAAAAAAAAAAGCTCTAAAACAGTTCACACACTTTTTTTTTACGAGAAATGAATACAATAATGCACGAGAACAAGTCTAGAAAGAAAACTAACTTCCTTGATTTTTCTATTTTCAATTGTTCTATTGTTGTACGTAGATCGTAAATTCTTTATTTTCAGTTTTACTTCTTCTACGCCTCTACAAACTTCATGTTGTCGGACTTGGATCACCTCCTATTCATGGTTGATTTTGTTTAAAAAATACAATTGCAGTTAATAAGCAAAATCACAACACTCTATCACCGCACAGACTCCATACTGTCCTCAGAAAACGTTTACAAGTACTCGCTCCAGCTACTCTCTCGCATTTTAAAATACAAAATGAAAAAAAAAGTAAGCATATAAATAGTTTAATTACTTCAGTAATCGATTGATTAAACTGTTATTTGACGTCGCTTTTCTGCTACTTTTGGCTAATCACTACGAGTGATGATATGACATTGATGAAGGGACATTTCACAAAGAATACCCATGCCCAGAGCGGTATTCGAACCCTGGAGCTCTGGCATCGTAGGGAGCTGTGCTAACACTCCGCAACGGAGGTTGGTTTAATTTCTTGAATTTCTAGTTCAAATTTTAATTTATTTAATTACCTTCATCTTCAATATTAAAGTGTTTTTTTTTCCTTTGACAATATCTGTTGAAATAGCAGAGATCAGGAAGACAAAAGCAAATGTAAAATGAGAATTAACATAGAATTGGTTCGCAAATGTTGTTCAGATTTTCCTTTTTCTCGCGCATTTTCACATGTATTTTTTCTACTTTCCTTTTCAGTGCGTAATTTGTGAACCCAGAATTCTGTTTCCTGGGAAATTTCCCTGTCGTAAACAACGCAGCTCCTACGATACAAAGGCCATCGGGGAAGAATGGCAGTTGGCAGAAGAGGGTGCCAGCCGACGGAACGGCAAAGGCTCTGGGTTGGAGAGTGCGACCGATGGACTCTCTCCAGAAGGAGGTTACCCTTGCCACGGAATAACCGTGCCTGAGAAGCAGTGTTTCCTTCCCTTCCCTCCCGTCAAGGGATTTAAAGGGAGCCGGTGGAATCTCACCCTGACGTCACCAGATTCCACCGGCTGGAGAAAAACCCTCACGGACATTCCGCGGCAAACGGTTGAAAACATTCGCGCGCTGGAAGCAAAGAAATATGTGAATCAAAGATTGGTTCGGAAGAATAATGCGAAGAGAAAAAAACAACAACTTTTAAAGAAAATATAGCCGGGTCATCTCCGATTACCTAGGTGACCCAGAGTATACGCCGCTGCCCCATCCCTTGAGAGGCATCACGCGAATGCTTTCGAGTCTTTCCTGTGAACTTATTATTTGCTCTTTTTGTTAAATCATGTTCTTTTGACTAAAGGACGTGTCAAAGTTCGCAAGGATGGACACAAACTCTTGAACCAATCAGGTTGGTTCAGTTTCCATGTTGACGGGGAATCCTTGGGCTATACTGCGTTGCCAAACTTATGCCTCAGAGGAACAGTTAGTGGTCGAAGGCGCTTTTAAGCCTAACCGCCGGTTTGAAAATGTATGAATTTCCCATTGTCTGCCTCTCTCTGAACTGCGACCGAAGAGTGCGTGTTGAGAGGAGGTGTCACTTATGACTGGGCAAAATTCAGACGTGTGGCAACACAGCCTTTGTACTTCTAAACTCCCACAACTGGAGACTGGGTAGGTTATTTCATTGTGCGGGCTTCAGTTTGAGCGTTATATTGAGCAGCGACCATTCATCAGAATCGAAGTAAAAAGAAAGGGACATTATTATAGCCAATGCACGGTAGGCTCTATGGACATATCTCCCCAACAATACAGCCTGTAGGTCTGTTTGCTCTTACAACAATATATATCATCGTGAGAGCCTCTGGCTAATCCAATTAAGAGGTCGATCATTGAGCAGCGACTACGACGGCGCCTTTTGTTAAATTGCCGCCCATAACTCACGGCTGATCTCTCTTCCCGCCCCCTCTCGATTCAGCTATTTGTCCCGGTCCTCGCCCACAAGGTTCTGGACAAACACTTGAGAGCTCTTTCCCCCTTTATTGAAGGACACAGAATGGTCGCTTCACTTCACAAGAGTACGCAAGGGGTTATCGAAGGTGCTGCTACGTCTTGGGGCGTGATTTCGCCCTTATCTTCTTCCCTGGAGCCCTAAGTCGTGATCAGGGCTGATAACGATTATTTATCGACGTTACTTAATCTTCAGTCCTTCCGTGACTTTGTTTAAGGGGCGCATTCGTAAGGAAGGAATTGGGCTTTACTGCCGCAGTTTTGTCACCGGGATAGCTCGCGTAGGGGTAGCAATGTATCCATCCATCCTTCCTTAACACCCGCAATACTTCAGGACACCCTACTAAAGTTACTTACAAAGTTTCTGAACTCACCTTTACACTTCCTCTAAAAACATACTCTGTGTGTGGCCTCTACGATGACATACTAGTAACGGCGTCGCCTGTAATCAAGGAGTTCCGGGTTTCATACCCGCTGAAAGCACAAAGTGGTTCGGATCACACTTTAATCTGTAGGTCCAGTCCCGAATATTCTTTCTGTGCATAAGATCTCCCCGATGGCGTAGTGATATCGTTGTCGCCTTGTAATCAAGGGTTCCCGGGTTCGATACCCGGTGGAGGAATATTTCACAGTGGTTCGGATCCCACTTTAAACTATAGATCCAGTCCCTATTAATTAATAGGGACTGGATTAAATTAATTAATTTCTTCCTGTGCATAAAGTGGACTTGTAAAGACTCAAACTCCTGGATGAGTAAGTAGATTCTTATTTCTTCTTGACTTTTATGAGTTTGATCTTTCAAGTCTACTTTATAGAAAGAGAGACTAATCTGTACTGGACCTGCAGTATAAAGTGGGATCCGAACTACTACATGCCTCAACCGGGTATCGAACTAGGAATCCCTTGATTCCAAGGCGACGACGTTACCACTGCGCCATTGGGGAAGCCATTTTTATTTTGCAATTCTAATTTGAACCACCCCGAACGTGTAATGGTATCGCTGGCACCTTGTCATCAAAAGAGCGGGGTTCGATCCCCAGCGGAGACAATTTGCACGATCGTTATTGTAGACTCAGTCTCGATTAACCTATTCTAACGTGAAGTGGACTTCAAAAGAAACCTTTTGACAAATTTGAGTGTTTCGCACTGTAATGTTCCACGAAGCTGACACGGAACTTCTGCATATAGCTGCCGAACCCAAAAATTTAGTCGCAAAAACACTACTACTTCTAAACAATAGATAAAATTCATGAATCAAAATTCATTATAAATATACTTTTGATTTCGAGTTGACATTACCGATAGAAACATAACCAGTGATGATGTGCCGTAGACTATAAGTTTACGTCTACATGCGTTGTAGTTTACATTGGGTTGTAGTTTACATAGACTAGGTAGACAATCTAAAGGGCATTGAAATTAATTTTCAAGGCTTTCATGAAATGAAAGTAACATTTTCAACTATATTGGTTCCTAACATAATGAAAAGAATCTCATTTACAACAAAATTTCTCGTCTCTTCTATCATCAACTATGGAAGAAGATAAATAGTATGCAAAAAACAAACAACAGATGGCAGTCGTGAAGCAAGAGTCATCTTTTTCCCATAAAACACTAGAATATTTCCTACATTAGGTTTCTTCCTAGGTGAGAAATTGTTCGAATTTGGAAGAAAGTGTATGAAAAGTTCTCTTCACACATCAGCAACTGATACGCAGTATAATTTTTGTTTTAATTCCACGGCGCCCTTTGGTAAGTTATCACCTTTCGCCATGTTGTTTACATAGATTACGTAATCTACGTGTATAAAATAGTCTACGTGTATAATGTAGACTATCGTTGTTTACGTGTAGACGTACATCACTAACACTTCTGTTTTCCTTCCCCGATTTGGCGAGCTCGCCGGTGAGGAATATCGAGTTTAACGAGCGAGCACTGAATAGGATAGAGTGGCGAACAAGTCTGTAAAACAACTAAAATATTATTCCATACGCATACTGTATACGCTGTAAAGTATGTATTCAAGCACAGCCACTGATTTGTACCTAATACATTTTTATACGAAACTTTATTCCTCTCGCTTGAATACTTATAGGTTTTTGAAAATGTGAAGTGATACATTGTTTACAACTCACTTGACCGCCATTACATCTGCATCCGTGACGTAGAACTCGCTTTTGATTGGTTATGCTACGGAAATAGGATCGATCTTATCCTTGAGATATGCCATGGTATCTGAAATGCCATAAGATTTATTTTTCACTTTATACGGTAACATTGTGGTCTTGGCATAAATGCTCAGAAAAATGCTTTAATCGAAAGCGTGCCTAAGACCTAGAATGTCAATTTTCTTTAAATAAATGTCGATTAATTAAATTATAAACAATAAAATTCGCAAATAGATAAATATATTGATGTAAAGTTGGGCTTCGTGGGTCATTTCACCATTGCTAACTCCCCAAAGTAAAGAATTTGACTCGGATATTGTCGATTTTTGTTCTAAAACACCAACTGCAGTCCATTGCAATGTAGAAGCTCAACGCGATAAGATCGGATGACACGTACACACTCGCAGATAAACAGATTTTTCCCTCTTCTTTCCTCCACCCTCCATGATCACGTACGTGTGGGCGATCCAGCTGCTTGTGTTTAACAAAAAAACCACGTTTCCGTTCTTGTTGAACTTTCGCCGGGCTACTAATCCACTTACTTCCCGGCAGGCGGCAGCACCGAGGGGAAGTTTTTGCCGCACAAGAACTCCAGTGTAGTCCGAAGCATGACAAATCACATTACTACCATTGGAATCTCTAAATACGTAGCAACCAAAGATTTCGTAAACTTTCAGACCAACAGATGGCAGTGATAGTTGTGAATACTTCGAACCTATTGAACATAAACGAAAGCTAATGCGTTCAAAAAATATTATAGCGAAATTGTGAAGTTTTAAATACTTTCTGTTGGAAAATGAAATATAGTTATTTGATCGTGTTGAGGTTTTGAATATATCGTAATTTGTACACTTTCCTACATCATCTAGGCTGGGGTACAGACTATATTTTTGTAGACAAATTCATGGAAGTATTTCCTTTATGATATCTAAGTCTTGTAGCGATGAAACGTAAGGGTTTACTATTACTGAAGTCGTTATGTAGGAATTAATTAAGCAAATACCTACAATAAACATGTCACTTGACAGTAACACTAGAAGTATTTCAAAATGACTTATTTCCAGTGGCGGCGATTGGGTTCCAAATCTAGGGGGGGGGGGGGGGGGGGACAGTTGGTAGATAAGGGCAAAAGTGGTAGGAATGCCTCCCACACCATCCTATTCGCCGTCACTGCTTATTTCTGTCATTAAAACTAAAGGCTAGGACCGCAAGTCCAGGGGGTTGCACAAGAATGAGACGCTGAAGGGCAGAAGTGACAAGCTATCGACTATTAAAATTCCTTAATATGTACTGTGATTGTAGCAAAATAAAACAACATGTCAAGTCCTTTTACTGCTAGATTATTTCATGAAAGAAGGTATAAGGAAGAAGTTTCTAACGTTTAAATAACTTCTTACATCATAACCCTATTCACAGTACTGTATTTTAACCGGAGTGCAAGTCTGTGTGGCAGACTGCAAAGGAAGCCGCGATATCACGAAACAGTGCTCGAATATAACGAATTAATTTGGATTTTGAAGGTCAATTGAAAGTGAAGTAGAGGGATATTCACGACTTAAATCAATAATGATAATGAAACTATTATTATTAATGATAATAGTAATGTTTGTAGGGCCCAAAACAAAGGATAGTCTCGGAGCCAAAATTTTGTAAATCTTCCCATGACAACCATAAATATAAAACATGGTCATGTGTTTTATTGGTGGAAGGTTGAAAGTAGAGAAAGCAGGGTAGAAAGTTTGGGGGGAGGATGGCAGCGTGAACAGTACGGGGTGTCATAAATCCACCTCACCCGGGAGAAAATTTTACCTTGAGCCGCTCATGAATACGACCGATTTGGTCATTTAAGTGTGGGTGATACTTTACATCATTACCTCCCTTTCTCTTGTCTACTACGGCTGTGCGGAGGTACAGGAACTCCTTAAGCACTTTTGATTGATTGGTTTATTTGCCTCCGCTTTTCTTCCACTTTTGGCTAATCGCGAAGGATGAGTGATTACATGATGATATTGGCGAAGGAACATTCACAAAGAACACCCATGCCGGGATGCAAACGCGGGACCCTTGATGTCGTACCGCGCTGTGCTAACCACTCCGCCACGGAGGCCGGCTAAAGCACTTGATGCAGCGGAGCCTTTTGTCAGCAACTTCAAGTGACTAAAATTTAAATTACCTCTATTAAAACACTACAGTGTCACGTGGATCACAATAGTGATACACTTGTATGTTTTCACGTTCTGCTGCAGTTTGGCAACGCTGTTGACCTTGGCTACGAGCCTACCTTCCTGGAACAGTCCAGGGACTATGTTCGTGCAGCCGCTATTTCATATTTGTCCATTGTTAATTAGAGCTCATATTTCGGTGGAGCACAAAAGTGACCCGCGCGACAATTGGCGGGGGCGTTTTCGGATACAGTGTTTCTGCTAGGGTGACCAGATTTTCTGAAAGGAAAACCAGGACATTCATGGATGCGTACGGGTAAGGGGGGGGGGGGGAGTTGCAGCTATAACTAAAAGAGCACAGAGTCAAGTGCACCCCTCCTTCCCTCTTTGGCAAAGAAAGCGTCATGCTGCTTACATGTCTCCTGAAATATTACACAATTCTCTTTAATCTGTTTTCTTCTTGATTTGTTTATATTATTTGACGTCGTCTCTCTGTCAATTTTGGCTGATTACAAGGAATATGAGTAATGATATTATTAAATTCATACATGGACACTCACAAAGTACATCCCTGCCTAGGCCGGGATTAGACCTCAGGACCTGTCGCCCTAGCGTTCAACGACTCCGCCACGGAAGTTCCCTTCTTATATATATTTCCCTTTTCATTTCTCTCTTCTTCGTTCCTCTTTTTGATTTTCTCTTCAATTTTACAGACTAACCTTCCTCTCTCTCTCGTTCTTACTGTTTTCTTCTTTGGCTCTGCCCGAAAGGTACGAAGTACATACTTGAAGCATGGTTTTGGCGGAAGTGACGTCACGTAGCACAGTTCGAAAGCGCCAAGAACAGGAGTACGCAAGTGCATAGCTCGCAGTGCAGATGGAAGCTGACTCGGTCATGTGATTTCCACACCCGCTGTTCGTTTGTTTAAAATCGCGGAGATAGAAAGTCAGCAACACAGGTTAAATATACGTTATGGGTCAGCAAGTTGTTGGTTAAAGTGCTTCTAATGTGTGGAAATGTATGTGTACGGACATTTAAAAATGCAACGTGATTTCTATGGTGAAAAACAAGTGTTTAAAACGTGGGGAAAACAACGACTACTCAGTTTTATCTACTGATCGTATTTGGCGCTGCAGTCGAAGTGCAATTCGAAAGATTTTGACTTCCAGTCCACGACTTGAAGACCGCACTCCAAGACTATACTCGGAGGATGTTCGCTTCAAGTACGGTCTTGCACCTTTAAGGACACGGCCATAGTGTTTCTCTACTTTCTTATCATAAAACGTCCATACATTGTGAAATAACTCAATACTGAGAATATATTTGTCTCTTGCTGCAGCTCTGGTAATCATCTCATTAATGCATAAGACATACAAATCACAAGAACTGGGATATTTTCAAATTTCAAGGCTCCCTGCAAGTACTTTTAGTCATCCCTCGGTACCTCGCATTTCATATCATAAACAGACTGCATGCAACATCTGCTTCTAATCTTTACAGCAAGACTAAGGCCGCGAGAGAAGCGAGCTTGAACATTTCTATATCTACAAGTATTCCTTTGCAAACTAACAATACTATTAATTTAAAAGGCACTAACAGTTTCACAGAGGTAAACAATTCGTCTGGATGTTTTGCAGGACATTTCGCAGGACGCTGTTGAAAAATAGGACATATTTGGTTTTTAGGAGTAGCATCAAAATAAGGACTGTCCTGCGAAAATCAGAACGTCTGGTCACACTAGTTTCTATATATATACAAGTACGTGTTTCTAAAAATCTGTTATCAATATAAGAAGTGGGTGTGTCGATACCACCAACAACCTGTTTGTGATTTTTTGAAAGAAGTTAACAAAAGTAGGATTCCACCCTCCTGTAATGTGCTGAGTAAAATGACGTAGATATAATTTTTGTTAAGTGAACCAGAATACTTCAAAATGGACATTCTCGCTATAAAACTAGAATTTTTTTGACAAATAATGGGTAAAAAATGATAATAATCTATGGATCACAATAGTGATCCGCGCGACCAGTAACGGAGAGGGTTTTTCTTTTCGGACGGCCTCTGCGGTGTTAACCGTTTGCACCTCGTGGCTGAGGAAGGAAATGAATATCCTCTCCTCACCACAGACATTTTCAGTTGCAGTCACGTTATGAAGGTTGGCAACAATGTACAGTGACAGTGAATAAACTGACACCTTGTGATAGGTCTTGCGAATTTGTTGTCTTTGTAACTCATGAAACCCTGAGATACTATGAGAAGCTCATATTTCTGGCTCAAGTAATCTAGTATCTATGGGCAAACTTGTGTAGGTCTACAGGTCTATTCTTCGTCGCCTTGTAATCAAGGGGGCCCGGGTTCGATACCCGGTCAAGACACATAGTGGTTCGGGTCCCAATTTAAACTATAGATCCAGTCCCGATTAGCCTTACTGTACATAAAGTGGACTAAAAACACCAACTCAATCAATCAATCTACAGGTCTATTGTTTGTCGTGTATGAACGCAGAGGTTACATTATGCACACACGTAGGTACTTCATAATATAATTATTTACACGAGGATACTAAATAACATCGATTTAATACTAAAACTTACAAAACCATTTCTAAGATGGATAAACTTACAATTTCGTAATCCACAGCTTTACAAACAATTGAATGTTGCCTCAGATATTATGCACACTTAACCCTGTTTAATGTAACAATGCAGTTGTAAGGAGTGGTAGATCAGAGAGCTTAGAAAGGGCACAGGAAAATTAGGTGAAATTGAATTAATTTTACTCTAACTGCACGTGTTGAAAGTCATCCATGATGTTCTGCAAGCAATCAAATAGGGATTTGAGGTTAAAACGTGGACCACTCTCTCAATATATAAAAGGGACTTCCCCTCATCCGAACAATAGGAAATTGTGTTTGTTTTTTCTCCCCACTCACTCAACGTTTTCTACCGTAATTTGGACTCCAGTTACTTCAAACAACATTGCATTCGGTTCTTGCAATATTGCGTTGCTTCAGAGGGCGCCACGCATGGAAGAACCACAAGTAGCAATTCGAAACGAAAGAAGTCAAAGTGGGTAATGCGACTCTGAAAGAATTCCTGTTGATTTTAGGAGATTAGACGGCATTCAGTTGTTTGGGAACTCCGACCCACCATTTGTTTTTAATTTCGAGTAGCGATTCCATTACGAGGAATCCACTGGGGAATTCCGAGGCAAAAACAAACACACGTTGCCCAGCGGTCAGTTAGTTGAATGCGGCTGCGTTGGGAAACAAGGTCTTCCCGGGCAAAAGGTATAATGGGGTCAGGTGGAACGTAACGGTTCTTGCCCGTTTTCAGATTAACTTGCACGAAAGGGTTTAAAAGTTTACAAGTGCATTTTGCTTATTGCATTGGCTGCCTCTGTATCTGTAAAAAAAAATGTCAATTAGGAAGGGTGTAATAGTTGTTTAAATGTTAATTGCAATGTGCTATATTAACACACAATCATACTTGTTGTGGATCCAGGAGTTAAAATTGAAACGGAATTAATTCGAAAATAAGTGTTTAGATGGCGCTGTGTACATTTAAATTAAAAGTACGTGTTCTATGTGATTGTCCTGTGAAAATCGCAAGCATAGTTGGACTTGTCTCTTAGAAAAATATACATTTTAGTAATGGATGATGTAAAGGAAACGAAAATTATTATAATTACACCGGAAAACTCTCATACTCAAAAAATGCTTCAAAAATTTGTTTTCATTTTACTTAAATGTATCGTGGAACTCTGTAGCTTTGCAGATGATCCAAATATCGTCTTCTATTGGTTTCACAAAGAATTTGCAACGTAATGGATACATAAATGCAAATGTGCAAAAGAAGGAATTCATACATTTACTCTGTAAATAAATCTAATTGCAACAGGGAGTTGCATGTATCAGACTCTCCTTACCTCCAAGCATGAAGAGTATACGTATGTTTCATAGGCGTGCGCACGGGGGGGATGCAATTGCCCCCAATAATCAAAGACTTCCGCAGAATTTTTCCACAGAGGAACAAGGAAGGTATTTTTTCATGGGTCATATTACCCCGATTTTAGTGTTGCCCCCTCAAAAAACACCCGCATTCCTGCATCCCCATTATAATAATCAATGTTCCTTGCCCACCCCTTCCAGACATCCATTCCCCTATATTATTATACTTTCGCCTAGAAATTTAGTGTAGAGGGCCTCCCGATGGCGTAGTGGTAGCCTTGTTTACTTGTAATCAAGGGATACCGGGTTCGATACTCGGTGGAGGCTCAAGTGGTTCGGATCCCACTTTAAACTGTAGATCCAGTCCCGATTAGCCTTACTGTGCATAAAGTGGACTTAAAACAACAAATCAATCGACCAATCAAATTTAGTGTAGAGGAATCTTGTCACCTTCATTAAGTCATATTATACTCTTAACGAAAATGAAGTATTTTCAAGCCAATGAAAGGTCAAAGCAACTTCAGGCGAATGGCGGAAGCACAGGGGCCATTGCCCCCTTCTTTGGACAGAAATTAATTCTAAATGAGGCAAGGGAGCCAAATATTGAAGTAAAATGAAGCAAGACTAGCAGAATGCAAGAGTAGCAGAACAAAATGATACTCAAGATGGAATTCGTTTTCACGTATTTCTTGCATTATTTCTTCCAGACGGCCAAGAGCACGTGCTCGGGGGGGGGGGGCACAAAGGGCCAATTGTCCCCCTCGATTTCAAATTTTAAATAAAATACATTTTATAAAATTTTCTTGATCGCTTCGCTCACAATTTCTGCTTTTCTTACAGTCTTCTCTAGTTCAGTAGCTACAGCCTGCGAGAGTTAGCCATGGGCACTAAACGATCTAAATGAAAAATGTGTAAAAGAGAATGTCATGGCGCACCGTGATTTTTTTTGCGTCCTATTAATTCAATATTGTTTTCAGTTTGCAAAATTTGGATCTAAAAATTGTATATATATAGGTCATTCCATGTCAAATGAAGCAGGAGTTGACCCTCATAGTCACCGATTTAGATGATATTTCGTACACAGCTTTGCTTTGCTCCAAAACCTGTGAAAGGATTTTGCTGAAATATGATTATTACGAATTATATGAGGGTTGTTCAAAATATCATTTTTGAGCAACATGCTCTTTTCAATTAAGTATATTTCGGGAACGAACGAACGAAGATACAGAAGCGTTCTTGAGCTCGTTGTAAAGAGGAAAGACGGTTGCGTATTACGAGATGATCAAATGTTGAAAATTCGTAAAATTTGAACACACTGTTCAAATGTTCAAATTTCAAGTTTGAACAGCTCAAAATACCCCCAATCGATTTTTCTATATATATATATATACACACACACGCACGCACACCCATCAATGCAATAAAACTAAAACAGTGAAATGAAATGAAGCTTTTCATTCCCAACTGAACTTTCATCAACGCTTTGCCCCCACCTTAATCAGAGGTGCTGCGCACGCCTATGGATGTTTACCAGCATCTCGGCTGCGCGTTTTCTGATAGCGACACCTGTAGTACAATCACTGACACATCTGCGTAGTTACGGATCCATTGAAATTGGATTACTACAACCCATAAGTGTCCATGACTCTACAAATTATTATGTGAAAGAGGGCTCTGTTCACATAGTAGCCAGTGGCTCAACCATTTTCGAAGTTCCTTGTGTAATACTTCTGTGTAAGCTGTTTCACTCTAGAGTGTGGAGGCAGCCTGACGTCATGTACAGTGAAGAAAACTTATGGGTTGAATCTGTCCCAATCCCTTTCAATGGTATAATTACAACCCAGATGTGTCCGTGACTGTACTGAAGCCTGCTCTAGAAATTTCTCCAGGGGGGTCAACTTTTGTGAGCTCTAGATCTCACTTTAAACTGTAGGTCCAGTCCCGATTAGCCTTACTGTGCATAAAGTGGACTTAAAACACCAACTCAATCAATTAAAATTTTACAGAGATTGGTCAAGAGGTTCAGACGTACTTATACACGCTTTTCAAAATCTCCTTATAAGCTCCATTTTGAAGAGCGCGCATTAGGTTATAAATGATCGTATCTTCCCTTAAGTTTGCCATAGAACCTTCAAGCTCTTGTGCTGTTCAAAATGGAATAATCTGTCATTTAAATAAGGTTTCATATGAGTGTGTGAGGTAATGGAGGAGGAGAAGTTTCACCTTGAGTTCTTCAATCTGACGTAAAAGAGACTGGCTGGCAACACTGAGGAGGAATTAAGAAACGAGAGAAGCGGCTCAGGGTGAGGAACAGGCACTTGAACTTTCATTCTGACGCAGCGGACACTATAGTCAAAGTTCTGTAATTGTTTTACTAACTCAGGGATCTACCTATTTTATTCCCCGAGCACCAGTGCAGTAGACAAGAAACTCACTTAGATACCAAAATGTCACACCCTGGGGTGTCACAAACGCTAACTTTCGCTACGGTTTACTTAACCTTCCCCTAACCGGCAGATAACCAGCTTCCGGCGCGAAATGCGAAGCAGTGAGGGGAAAAAAGTCCGCGCGCTCTCTGAAGAAAAGAGTCCTATTGATTTCGCTGAGGGCCACGTTTCAAGATTTTCATCCGAAGAGCACGTTGAATATTCAACAGTTAGTATGTCTACAGCACAAAATTGGCTTGTTAGTGAATCAATATTAGATGTTCCGAGGAAGCCTCGAGCAAAACGGCGGAGGGATACAGACTTCCACTGCGCAAGAAGACCCTTCAAGGTGAGTTGCTAGTCAGGAATTAACTAGAAGTGAAGTTGTCGTTTCAAGGTTAACATGGGGCAGGGGAAGGGAGGATGCGGTGAGGCTTTGGACGTAGGAATTGAAGACTAAAAGTGGTAAACGCTGCAAGTGCCACAAGAATTCAAACACCGTTTTCCACGTTAAACTGTGAAATGCGCCATGCTTTATAATGTGGTAAACGTGAAAAGTGGCTGGTAACCCTCTAAGTATTTCAAAGGGCGTGTAAAGAGGTCACTAGTATGCACGTTCTTACGGGCTGATGTGCGGAACGATGCGATTTCCCAACACTTTCGCTTTTGGCACTTACAGCGTTTACCACTTTTAGTCCTCAATTACTTTCACTTGTCGATCCTTAGCTCTTCAAACGTAACTGAATTATTGTTACTTCACAAGTAAGTCACGTTACGTTTACGGATCTTTCATACAGAAATGTGCGACACGTGTCTCTTGGAAATCAACTTTCCCAAGTAAACTGAACATTTCGAACCGAAACGACACGACAAGATGCACGTGTCGCTCACGCCGTTTTCTCAGTAGCTCCTTCCATTGATGTCTTCCCGTTCCATCGCTTCTCGAAAAGTGGGCGTGGTTTGTCCCGATCCATCGCTCCTGATGACGAAAGCGTTTTTTTTTTCGGGTCAGGTGTTCCCGATCCACCTCCCCAGAAGCGTCAGTTGTAAGATTTTGTTCTCGTTGAAAGCAATTAAGTAAGTAATCTTAATAGGCCATTGCCTATGTATATATACAGGATGTCATTTTAATGGCGCCCACGGACCACAGATTCGTATAGAGGACATCAAAACAAACAACTTTTCTCAGTAACATTTTTCTCGTTGGTGCATCATTTCGCCGCTACAAAAAAGAAAGTTTTGCCGCCTGAATGCTGGCAACCCAACACAACATTTGATCGTATCTGTGATGTCATTTCCTGATGCGAAACAGCGCACGGCAGGGTTGCAAGGAACACACAAATTTTGTGAAAATTGACAAACTACCAACCACATGATTAAGTGTAAAACGAAGCGAGAAACGCGTCCAGTAGACCGAACATCATAGCCTACCAGCCAGAAGGTCAGCAGTCATCTCAGGGGAAGGGGGAAGTGAACCAACGATATGAGAAATGGTAAAAACGTATTCAAAATGAAGTGTCAATATGGGATTTTGTCTCAGCCTACATGTCAAATATCAACAACAATACATTTTATTGGACTTACAGCTTACATGTGGCTGTTTACGCCCAGTTACATGTCAAATATTTGCAAATCTCGTTGCAAGGTTGATATCTACAGGTGTGTGTCCAGATGCCTTGTGGTACTTTTGTGCTGATAACGGAAGTATCCGAGGTTCACGTTGTTACATTACGACTAAAACACGTACAACCACAGTAATAATCTAATTATGAATCAGTAGCGAATATACTGTCTTGTTCACAGTTGCAAACTATTACATTACATGTATATCCGGTGCATAGATAAACACAGTCGTCGGACAGCTTGTATTACTACTACTTATATCCCTGTTTTTTTCAACCACTTTTGCCACTTGCCTCATAATGCCCTGAATATACATTATATTATGTGTTGCTTACCTTTGGAATTTTGAGTTCTTTCATTTATATTTTGTCATCTGTTCAGTGTGTCACAGACAACTAGTATCAGAAGGACACAGTAGATGATGACAACTTGGTAACTAGATTTGCAAATATTTGACATGTAAGCTGAGACAAAATTCGTAATGACCACTTCCACTTGAATTCTGTTTTCTTTCTACCAGTTTTCGTCTCGTTTGTTTACTTCCTGTTAGGTTAAAGAACGTGTTTTCTCGTTTTCTTTTACGGTACATAATGTGGCTGATTGTAGCTATGTCATTTTTCACAGAACATGAGTGTTCCTGGCAACCCTGGAACGCATCGCTTCGGGACGGGATATGACGTCACAAATGCAATCAAATGTTGTGTGTCGTTGCCAGCATTCAGGCTAGTGTTGCTCACGGGACGGGACATGTCCCGTCTCGTCTCGTGTCTCGTCTCGTTTTCGAGACGAGACACGAGACGGGACAAGCCTTTTGAAATTCGAGACGGGACGAGACGGAATGCCTTTCTCGTCTCGTTTTCGAGACGAGACACGAGACGGGACGGGACGGCTTTTGAAAAGTCTCGTCTCGTCTCGAATGTCTCGAAAAAAATAAAAGCAAAATATTTGATCAGTTGCAAATACTTGTTTGCTTGGAATAAAGTATTTCAATTAGAAACGTTGATAAGCGTGTTTTAAGTCAAAAGAAAACTATTCTAGAGAGAGTAATGAATGAATTGAATACCTAAACTTATTTTCTATACTCTTTCGAATCACAAAGTTACTCCCAATTCTTTTCAATTTATTCCAGGTTAATAACTTTATGTTACGATAGTACTCCAGATACTAATACAATTCTGAATAACATCAAGAAAAGGGCAGGTAGAGAAGGTGGAAGGAGGGAACAAAACATCGTGAAGTGTCTGAGTCCGAGATTTATCTTTTAAAGATAGTCTCAGCTTTATAGGTTGGAAAGATAAACGGACCGACGAATAGGGTTTATTATTATTATTATTATTTAATTTTTACATCAAAGGGTGTACAGAAGTGAAGTTATTAGGATGTAGGAAAAAACATTGTAGGAAACATGGCAGTACAAATTGATAAGGAGTTGTTGGGAAAGTTTTTAAGGAATCCAAGATATTAGCAAGACTAAGAGAAGGAGATAATTAGGGACAAATAATCTTGCATTATCCCAGTCCGAACAACTGAGAGCTAAAGAGGAGGAGAAAATACGGGAAATATGGAAATAACTAATTTGGTGATTTTAGTGTTTACAGGGAACCATGACAAGATTTTACCACATGATTATTTGCACGGGTTGCGAAATTATTAGAATGTTATGGAAATTTCGGAAATGTCTTTGTTCAGAAAATTCTTGTTGTTTCCCTCAGGCAATCTACTGGTGGTTGGATTCGATTTCTTTACGTCCGTTTGAAGATTATTTCCAATACTTTTTTTATTTATTTATTTCTTATTTAAGGAGAATACTATTCCTTGGATTGTAATAACGAAATACCGAGTCTGATATAGTACAGGATGGCTCAATAAGTCACTTAACACCCTCAGTACAAGGCCACTGCGGCATGGAATTTGAAATTGGCGATGACCAATCGTTATCAGGCCAAGGGGGAACCACATTGACGCCACCCACACGGTCGGCGGCCATCTTGATGTCCGCCATCTTGAATTCAACTTCAGAATTTTAAATGGGAAGGGGGTCGTGCGACATATCAAAATGGGCTAGAATTTCACGAGAAATGGAATGGTGAAGGTGTTTTCGACGTATCTTTAACCAGTAAAAAGTTATGACTGAATTCTTGTCCCAATTTGCTCCTTTACGAGGTGTTAGAAAAATGCCTTAAAATTTGTTTAGCGCTTCGGTAATGCATCGAGATCAAAGTGACGTCTATGGAGAGACGTTCGCATGCCATTGCCCAAGATTTTAATCGGATACATCCATGAAGAGCTGTGCATTATGAATGGTTGTCGCGAACAATTTACAGTGTGACGCTTCCATTGAATTAAAAGTCCTTCACAGTAACAAGGCTAATGTTTATGTTCATAAGGCAGTTCCTAAACAGAATATTCGATGATTTTTATCTGATAACCCATTTTCGACAGATCAAAGCTGAATGGTTAGTGTTTGTAAGTTAATGGTGTGGCGTGCTGTGTGGAACACGATTGGTTGGTCAGTTTTCCATCAACGGAACCTTAAATGCTTAGGGTTACTTGGATTTCTTAAATAAATAGTTTTTTCATCCTTGCTTATGGAAGAAGGTACTTTTTACAGAGTTTTTTCAATAGGGAAGAACACCAGAACACTTATGGGAACGTTATGAACCAGTTTTTGTCCAAAGTTAGTTATCAGATAAAAATCATCGAATATTCTGTTTAGGAACTTCCTTATGAACATAAACATTAGCCTTGTCACTGTGAAGGACTTTTAATTCAATGGAAGCGTCACACTGTAAATTGTTCCCGACAACCATTCATAATGCACAGCTCTTCATGGATGTATCCGATTAAAATAATGTGCAATGGCATGCGAACGTCTCTCCATAGACGTCACTTTGATCTCGATGCATTACCGAAGCGCTAAACAAATTTTAAGGCATTTTTCTAACACCTCAAAAAGGAGCAAATTGGTACAAGAATTCAGTCAGAACTTTTTACTGGTTAAAGATATGTCGAAAAAACCTTCACCATTCCATTTCTCGTGAAATTCTAGCCCATTTTGATATGTCGCACGACCCCCTTCCCATTTAAAATTCTGAAGTTGAATTCAAGATGGCGGACATCAAGATGGCCACCGACCGTGTGGGTGGCGTCAATGTGGTTCCCCCTTGGCCTGATAACGATTGGTCATCGCCAATTTCAAATTCCATGTCGCAGTGGCCTTGTACTGAGGGTGTTAAGTGACTTATTGAGCCACCCTGTAGAATAGATTTCAAATGAAGAAGAACACAGAGTTCTGTATAATCGCCGTAGAAGGAAACGTTGTTCTACGAGGGGACTCCCCGATGGTGCAGTGTTAGCGTCGTCTCCTTGTAATCAAGGGGTCCCGGGTGTGATACCCGGTGAAGGCACATAGTGATTTGAATCCCACTTTAAACTGTGGGTCCAGTCCCGATTAGCCTTTCTGTAAATCAGATGAAGGAATGTGTAGCTGTTATTTTAATTCTGTGAATTTAGCCTTCAAAACAAATTTCACAAAGTAGTTTTATCAAATTTCAGAGGGAAGCTGACAGCAATGTCAGGGTGGCGGGAACCTGTTTATCCAGGGTGTATTCCGAGACTATTTTTTGCTGTTCCCCACTGACAGAGGTTTCGCTTTGAACAATGGACACCGTTGCTTCGGGGGGCAATCACCAAACATAGGGGCGAGGTGGACCTGCAGGAGCGGCTAACTGCCATAAATCCAGGCCTGAAGTAGGAATGAAGGTTGATTAAATGGAGGGGCAATAAAAATTCTGTAATTTGGTTTGCTTGCTGACGACGTTTTGCAGGAAAAACTGAAAAAGAAAACGGCAGACTTTGAATGAAAGAGGGACAGTGAACACAAGTTCTTTGTATTATTCGCCGACACACAAGCTTCCATTTCGAAGATGAGGCTATCAGCAGCGAAGTTATTAGAGTTTTGGAAGCAGTAACGACGCCAGAGGGGGGCAGGGGGACTCCCCATTTCAGACACTTCGCCCCCCCGGCCCCCCAACTGAAGTTAATGAAATATCGAATAATAAGAGAGTTCATTTATAAGAGTATGACGATTTTCACCTTTTCAAAGTGGTGTATTCTGCATGATATCACTTTCCTGCTTATAATACCAACTTGATTAACAAATATTGATTTGTTTTAGTATATACGTATATAGCTATGTCTGTGACTTTCAAGATTCGAGCGCCGACCTGGGCATAGGTGATTTCTCATTCATTTATGTCAGATTTATGTCCTGTAATAGCCGAGATTAACCTAAGTTTTAACCAGTCTTAAGAACTGGGAAAAGTGTTGAATGTGGATGGTTTTAAAACATCACGAATATTTTCAGGACCACAAGACATCATCTGTAGTACGGGCAAATTATTGTAATCGTGGTCGTTAGTGACAACGCTAATTATTAAAAGACATTCAAAGTTGATTCAAGATTTGGTTGGTTAGTTGATTTAATGTTTTAAGTCCACTTTATGCACAGTAAGGCTAATCGGGACTGGACTTATAGTTTAAAGTGCCTCCACTGGGTATCGAATCCAGGACCAAAGGTGATCGAAGAAAACCCGACACTACATGTCAGTTGTGGATTCATCGCGGTTTCTTACTATTCAGGGACTTGAATTTCGAGATGATGAGTCTGAGGAAACCTTAACAAAGGGAATTTCTTCGATACTCTTGATGTTAATGAGGGGATATTATTTGGAAATGTAATGAACGTGAACCTTAAAATGCAAATTACACTTAAAATTCGATTCAAAACATATCGCGGGCAGATAAAAGAACGCATATTAGGATTTGCCATTCTTCAATCATTAGATGCAGGTTCGCTCTTTCTCGTACATATCAAAATCGAAGAACTTCTTCCCACGAACTCCATAAGTGCCTGTAATTGGATAGCACAGACATACGTTGGAGTGATAGAGTAAGAGTAAGTAATGCCAGGGTCAGAATATTTCTTGAATTATGAGATAACTGAAACCTTTGTCTAATTTTTTATCCTGTGATAACATTTTCCTGAAAGGTGAAACACAAATTTTGCCCAAAACTCTTCAGAGTTACGAAGATGGTTGTCCTTAAAATCTTTGAAAAGGCCTGCTCGAAACAGGATGCTGGATGCAAACTGCCTCATTTGGCTGTTCTTGCCAATGAGAAGAAATGTCAAGTCCTGGACGTACCAAGGGTGGGCAATGTGTTCTCCAAAGCACATAGAGCAGAATTCTCCTATGGGAGAATTGCACTTCACTAAGTGCCTCACATTGTTTCTAATACTTAAGAAGATTAATTTCTTCCAACGTAACGTTTATTTTCCAAGAAAATTAAACTCTTCGAAGCATTTTTTCGTCATTTATATTATTATTTTATAACTTAAATATTTATATCAGTAGTTTCATCTCAAGAAAGACGATGAATTATAAAATTATGAATGTCTTCCAATACTGAAATAGGCCACTAGAGAAATCATGTGGAGATAAACTCGTAATCAAGAAGTAAATTTAGGCAGTAAACGTCCAATCTAAATAAAAGACACACACAAAACACCATACATGCATATACTAATAATTATAATAATATTATTATTATAAGTATTATTATATATGTATATATGTGAAGTGTTTTCGGGCGTTTTAATGTGACTGCCCCCTTACAATATTTTGTTGCCAGCCTTCCGCCCCCCCCCCCCCAGCCACATTTCCCTGGCGCCGTCACTGGTTGGAAGTAAATTGATTAGCACGAGGAAAGTAACATTAGCTGTTGAGTGTTGCACCAAAGGACGTGATGTGTGCTACTGTTTGTATAAATGATAGGAAATTTAAGCATACATTTATAATTGTTGAGACTTGAGAGTTGTTTCCGCCATTTGATTGTAGGAAGAGGTTTTCTGAGACAGAGTGGGATTATTTTACACATACATGAGAAAGAGTGGTTGTTTAAAGATAGAGACGTATTTGGCACATTTTTTAAAAGTTCAGATAAAACGAGAATTTAGCCTTACTGTTATGAAAAGAAGTAGCGCAGTACAGGGAAAGAATAACTCTGCACATTTCTCGCACCTGGTGGGATGCAACACACATTCACAAGGTATTGCAGGAAGTCTATGAACGAGGATGAAGAAGGATATGTGAAATTTGACTTACCTGCGGGTGAATTAGTGGATTCGAATATTCTTAAGGTTGATAATGTTTTAATTTTTTTTTAAGTCCACTTGATTCACAAATAGGCTAAATCGCGAACCGACCTACAGTTTAAAGTGTGATCCGATCCACTTTGTGACTCCATTGGGTATCGAACGCGAGGACCGTTCATTACAAGACCTCGACGTTATTACTACGCCATCGGGGAGGCACCCAATTTACACAAATATGTTGATTCCAATAACACGTTATATGCATAATCTGATAATGATGCACTTTTGGTGCATCTAAACATATTTTTTTCAACTATAGCATGTCTAAAAGAATCAATCAAGTTGGGATTTTTATAACTTCAGGAGGCACGGCTCTGTAAATATGCGATATGAACTAAATGTAGGTTTGGTGGTTTTGTTACGTTTCTTCGCTTCGTAAAACATACACTTTTGCTGGAACGGCTTCTTGCATCCTCCTGGAGCCTTGTTTAGCATAATCGATAACACCATTAAGCCTTGTTTCCATTATTATGAAAAAATATAAATATGCTGACCAAGGCAGTAATTTATTTTATTAAAAACATAAACTAAACGTAACGTTTCAACCTTCTAGCAAGGTCTTCATCAGACTCAGTACCAAGACTTTTGTACTTTACAAGACTTTTGTAAATTACTGCCTTGGTCAGCATATTTATATTATTTCAGCATAATCGAGGGTTACTTATTCCTGCTGAACTTACTAGAAAACAAGGATTCTATTGGGATCATACGGCTTTGCATGACAGTATCAATGAAGATTTATGTACAGAAATATTAATAAGGAACTTTTTTTTTCGTAAACTGGATTTAACATCCTTTTTTGTTATTCAGCAAATCTTCAATTCATCACATTTTTTGACATTAATTTCCTAGCCAGGACAGCTGTTTTTATGCAAATTTTGGCGATCTTAACTACACGTAAGGTAGATATTAGCTAATATTCGTGCTGTTATATTACTATCCTTGTACCATCTTTGTAACATTGCATGTAATAACAATAATAGAATTAATTAATTTACATATTCAAGTGAATAGACCTATGAATTATATTAATGTAGTAATTTAAACATTTGCTTAATTGTTGTCGTTAATGTTATTATTATCATTTTTTCTGAAACACTTGGCTCGAACACCTTCCCCGACATATGTTTCTAGATGCCTGCCTGCCGAAGGATAAATTAGATCAAGCGGTGGTGGTACCGGACTTAGAGGCTAAAGGGAAAACAAAGTATGTGCGTCATAAGCTGAGCGTAAGAAACAGCACAATATCACAAAGAAACACTTTTTGAAACTTATATCATAGAAGATGTTTAACAATATTAACAACAATAAATGCTTTCTATTTGTAATATAACAAGTACAGAATTTTTAAATAGTCTTTTGTGTTCGTACTACACATTTAAAAACTTTTTTGTTGCTCCCAGCGCCAAGCTTAGAATTTAAAGAGAAAATGTACATTTTCATAGTGCACGGAAGTTCGACATTCAGAAAGAAAGAAGGTCTAGTGGAAAACACTTGAAGACTTCCAAAAGGTATAGCAGTAATGAAAAAGAGCATTCACTTATGTAAGATGCATAGACAGTTGTATGGAAGCGAGAAAAAACACAAGGTAGATTTCATAAGATACCTAGCAATCAGTAACCAACAAACTGCATTTTTAATATTAATGTCCTCATGATTAACGAACCTTGTTTATTCTCACCACGCAATGGGTAAAATATTTGGAGCTTTATCCCACTTTCCGGAAAAATATTGTGTTTCTGCTACTTTTGACTTTTGTTGTCATGATATCCCGGATCACTTTTACGAGACGAGACGAGACAAAACGAGACGGGACGAGACGAGACGGGACAGAACCCTTCGAGACGGGACACGAGACGGGACAAACGAATATTTTCGAGACGAGACACGAGACGAGACAGCATTTTCACGAGACGGGACGGGACAGACCAAAGTCTCGTCTCGTCTCGTCTCGTGGGCAACACTAATTCAGGCCGCAAACGGGCTTTTTTGAACGACTGTGGCGCCGAAATGATGCACCAACGAGAAAAATGTTACTGAGAAATGTTGTTTGTTTTGATGCCTTCTATACGTTTCCGTGGTCCGTGGGCGCCATTAAAATGACACCCTGTATATGTATATTACGCGCGCGCGTGTGTATATGTGAGTCAGATTCTTTCCGGTAATGTCCTAAATACTTTGATCAGTTGTACATACTGAGATTGAGAGTTTTTTCAGACCAGCACTATATTGCTTGATGACAAACAGAGTAATTACATGAAACTCTTTTTGCACTAGCTAAATCAATTATGCCTGCGTGAGAGTATAAAGTTATGTTGATAAATTTGGAAAGCCCAATGATACAAATAACATCTGTTCGGGATATGTTCCCTGCGTGTAAGTTGCAAGGTTGCAACTTTTACTTTAATCAGTGTTTGTGGAGAAAATTGCAGGATCTCGGAATGGTAACACTGTACAGAGATAATGAGGAGGTTAGGTTAGGTTAGGTTTTTTACATTTATTGTGTACCTACTGTTTATTTATTTATTTATTTGCTTCTTATTTATTTATGAAATGCTCAATTGTTTATTTACTTTTTTTGACATATTTATGTGTGTAACAACGTTTGTTACAATTGTTTGTGAGTGTGGCACAGATTTTTATATACATTCTTTGAGTGTTCCTTGCCTTATTTTCAAGAAGCGATGGATCGGGAAGCGATGGAACGGGAGTAAATCCTTCTATTTCGCTTCACTGTTTGACTCGTCTACTTCGTTCATTTGGTGTCCGTTTGTACCACCTTCCGGAGCGGTGTAATGTGTGGTGTATGGTCACGTGATGCGTGCTAACTAATCAAGTGAATGTTTTTAAAAAGCAGCAGACTCCATGGGGCTTTGGGGGGGGGGGGGGGCTCGAGCCCCCTCAATGTTAACGATGTGGGGGCAGAGCCCACCAAATAATTTTGCTTAAGAGGATTTAATATATTAATTTGCTTCTCTTGTAAAGTTTACTCTGTATTGTGCCACATGAACTTAACTTGAAATACACATTTGAAATGTTCTAGACCATCAACTTTGGGGGGCTGAGACCGCTATACCATCAACTTTGGGGGGGGGGGGCTATGACCAGAGACAGCAAAATACACGACTAATTACTATATACTAAGTATATAATTATGAGTATTGTTAACATTTTTACTAAAAAGAGTTTAAAAAGAAGATGTGCATGAACTAGGAGAGTGGATGGGACGTTCGGGCTACAAATGGCTCTCACATGACATTCAGAACGAGATCATTGATATATTAGGGAAATCTGTTTTGCGCTCCGTGGTAGCAGATATTAAAGGTCGGGAATATTTTGCTATTAGGGTTGACGAAACTTGTGACATATGCATCATTGAACAATTGACATTTTGCATTCGAAGTGTAAATGAAAATTTTAATATTTTTGAGGAATTCATGGGCTTTTATGAGATTCCGAACACTGAGACCAAAACTTAAAAAAGGGAGGGAGTGAGTCATTCATTAATTTATTTCAGTGATCAGAGCCCCCCCCAATAATTTTGACAATTCGGCGCCCTGTACTACACCTATTGTTAAAAAGTGCAGCTAAACAGACGGCCTATTGTCCACTCATGCTTGCTGAATGCTTTGTTGTAGAATGAAGGTACCCGTGTCGCTTCGGTCTTCTTGTTCCCTTAAAGTAACCAAGTTGTAGTTACTTCAAATGTAACTCACTTACCGTTACTTCAAGATTAACCCATTTAAACTTTCTTAAAAAGTAACTAGAGTATGGCTAAACTAAATCCATAGTTGACCTAGTGACCCTCTGCTGCCGCGTTTACCTACGAAGAAACTTGCGGTCAAACAGCCAATTAGGTTTAGCCGTGCCCCCTGTTTGGACAAGCGACAACCTTAGAATCCGTCCTCCCCGAAGCAGCCAATAGGAAAACAAGAAAACAGTTCTGCGCTGTGACTGTGACCCGGGAAGACATCGTGGCCGGGGTATACGTTGCTTTTACTTGTTACGTTGACCAATTTTTATCACCCCTTTGCGAAGAAAAACATACATACATACATGTGGTATGCTTAGAAAGATATTTATTTTTAATTCATTTGAATTTGCATTTTTTTAAAAAAAAAATAATTACAGGGTGTCTCTAAAGTACCGTTACCATTATAATCAAACAGAACTCTGAAACCACATGATATAAAGCAGGGTATTTTTTTTTTTTTTTGCAAAATATTCTATAGCTGAAAAAGTTCTCTTTTTTTTACGTCTGCACCTCGACGTGTGGCCCTCTGATTGCACTTAGAATGTAAATGCGATATTCCGCTTCTACCCATACATACCAGCAGCACCAACTGCAATGATCCTTCTGCGAAGAGTAACAAGATCTGGAACAGGAGTTTGGTACAGCCAACGTCAAATATAATAGTGGGCAAATTGTCCATCACTATTTTCATTCTGCTTTATTCTACTTCCTGTGTTGTTTTAAAATATAGAAGTCTGTTGATGTGATGCAGATGTTATTCTCTATGTATGGATGTTTTCATTTCAATTCATGACCATCACATTGTGGAAAACAGACTGCCTTAAAATGGTGATGGACGATTCGCCTACTATTTCTTTTGCCGTTGAGTGTACAAACAATCCTTGGCGTACCCCCAAACGTTAAATATCCAAAGGGGGTGATAGCAGGAGATATCAACTCACAAACATCCATGCCTTGGCCAGGGTTCGAACCCGAGACCCCTGTATTTGCTTTGAGTTTATAGAAGTTTACTTCTATGCATAGAAAGGCTAATCGGGAATGAACCTATATTTTAAAGTACGATCTGAACCACTATGTTCCTCCACCGTGTACCGAACCCGAGACCCCATGATTATATGGCGCAACTACGTCATCGGGGTGACCCCTCGGATATCTATTGACGAGAGGCTGGATGAACCACAGAACCACTTTCAATGAAGAGAAATTCCTGGTCTCATCCTGCACATAGAACCCAAAGCGTGTCAATTGACATATTTTTTGACTCCAATAACACATTAATGTGCATAAACTGGAAATGGTGTACTTTTTGATGTGTCAAAATACACACATAAATGCACAAAAGTGCCCTTTTGTGCATTTCTGTGTGTATTTTGACACATCAAAACGTGCATGATTTCCAGTTTATGCACATTAATGTGTTATTGGAGTCACCATATTTGTTACACGTTTTGGGGCTCTGTGTGTGGAAATCGAACCTGGGTCTGCCGCGTGGCAGTCAGACGCCTTACCGTCTA
This sequence comes from Lepisma saccharinum, assembly GCF_977018435.1. Lineage (NCBI taxonomy): Eukaryota > Metazoa > Arthropoda > Insecta > Zygentoma > Lepismatidae > Lepisma > Lepisma saccharinum. The sequence continues at coordinate 40,083,236 of NC_139244.1, forward strand.
GAATTTATGCATAATTCTCAGGTTTGTAAGAATTTCGAGCCTTAGTGACGAAACCTCTCTATAGAAGCGGGAATTAAATGGAATAGTGCAATGTCATCAGCATATTGGTGGCCTTCTTGAATTGAAGTTCTCTAAGACGTCATCTAGAAAAAAATGCAAGCTCCGCAAGAAAAAAAGTTGCGGTTGTGCTGACTTCGAGGTGGGAGGTCCCCGTTTCGATTCCATTCAAGGGACCTTGGTTAATCCAATTAGGGTTGCCCGGCGGAGAAACAGTTCTGTGGAAGAAGCATACTCAGCCATTACGTTCGCTCGCTTCCATTCGACCATCGCCGCAAATCTCGGATCGGCGGTTCTTTAGGGGCGGGAAGCAGGGGCTCATCTGAGACCCTTGGCTTGTCTTGTCCCTTCTGGAAGAACCGCAAAAAGGATTAGAGCGGAAAACCAAAACCGAATCCAAGAAGAAGCAGGCAAAGAAGAACTGCGATACTGAGTAAGCAAGAAAAGCATACTGGGATATACGAGTATAAAGGAAGGGAAGAACCGAGTTGGAAGGTCGAGAAAGGAGAAGCAGCGGAAGAAATAAGCATGGAAATAGTCCGCTAACCGAGATCGAAATCATTCTCTTTTTTTAGCAGACTATATGCAACTTTGTACACTGTTAGGTAGTTACTTGATGACGAGGGAAAGAAATGCTGGCAAAATAGGCATCTCACCCCGATGGACATCTCCCCGCGAAGCACCCTAAGTAGAATTGCTTCAAAATTCCAATTTAAGATATCATTCAGCACTGGGGAGTAACTAGACTGGGACAGCCGGGCCCCCGAGTTAAGGGGGCCCCAAAAGGCTGGAAGACTGTAATAGATTTTCCTGACTTAGCTTATGTCTTTGTTAGACTGCCCCCTGCAGGCAGATTATAATAACGTGTGAGGCCCAAAGCTGGTGGTTTCGTATAAGTACACGTCTGCAGTAATTAGGCCACGATTTCCCACTCTATTAAGCAAAGAATGGCAGAGGGATAAAACTATGGAGGCTTTATCACAAATGACAGTAAGAATTGTAACATTGTCCGGGAAATTTGTGTACGTACAAAAAGGAAAACAACAACTTGCACCTCAAAATTTCTTTACTGATGATTTAAATTTGGTTCTTGATGTTGTACTAGGTAAACGGGGAAGAACACTTTTTTTTTGTAACAGTTCAGAACGTCTATAATTTTCTTGGTAACAACAAACCAGAATGGTCAGATTTAAATCTTGAACAAGAAATAAGCTGAACCCAACTAAAATAACAGAACCAAAAAATGTCAAGTTTAACAAACAAATATATGCTCTTTCGTAAATGATAACAAGTTAATCTATAATGTAAGCATTGCAGTTAATAGTTAATCTTAACTTGTTAATGGGTAAGGAATTTATTTCACAGTATCTATTTTATAAGTTAATTTGCACTATTCGTCTCTAGCACTTATCAAAACTTACACATTCTTAATCATAATAAAGAGAATTATATTTGCTAAATTACGCAGTCTTATATTCGTAGACTCGGTCACTATAATAGCAGTAACTTATGGGCCCCACTTTAGTAGTCTGCCCCGGGGCCCCCATTAGACTCGTTGCGCCCCTGAGTAAGAAGATACTAAGGAACATATTATCAAACACCAAACTAGATAACCCCACACAAGCTAGCAAAAACTATACCATGTGAATAAGGGAGAACTTACAAGGATAATCAGGACGACCTCTACAGAAAATAATAGATGAACACAAGCAGCACACGTGCAAAGGCGAAACAGATACGTCTAAAATAGCTGAACATGCGTGGAGTATATCACATAGAATTCAGTGGAGCAAGGTAATATTACTACACAAAGAACCAAATTGGAAACTAAAGAAAAACAAAGAAGGAGACTTCTTAGCAATGGTCCAAAATTCTATAAGTCATACCAATGTTCCCTCTCCAAAAAAAAATACAAATAGTAGCATAAATGGAGCAAAAATTATTACTGAATGCGTTATGTGCGTTGCCTCACTCCGCGGCTATGTGCTAACTTGCTATTGTAAAGTTACATAACGCATTGTAGGAAAACAAGAATTTCAAGATCTACTTGCCCCATCTCATTGCCTGTGGCTATATGTAGAAACGTCCGCGAAAATGAATACTATGGCAATTGATGCAGCTTACATTTCATTACTAACAGTTAGGTAATTTGCATATAATGTTTTGTGCATGTACTGTGACCGTAAGCAAATTAAAAATTGTTCATGAAAGTCTATCTGTTTATAAGAACACACGAACCATACTGTCCAAGAATCTACTGAACTCTACGTAATTTCGTGCGTGGAAAATAGGAGAAAGTCGGTAACGTTATGGTGTCAACACTGAACGTATTGGGGTGGGTACAACACGTTTTTCCTATTGCTCTCTCCACGAAATCAGCCCAGTCAAGGTCGGAGCTTCTCCTTGCCTCCTCCACGGTTGTGTCCTAATTGCGAACAGTCCTAATTGCGAACAATGCCAAAATCGCCCTAATTGCGAACACATAAAAGTGAGAAATAATTTCATGTCCGAATTGCGAACACATGAAACTGAAAAAAACCTGTTTTCAAAAACAGATAAGGTAGTGATGCAGTGGGACAGCTGGTTTGACTAACAACAATAGCCAACCTGATTGACTGACTTATTTTGCTTTGTAAATCCCTCCAAGGCCATTTCACCCTTTTGTCACGTAATCTGACTTTCATTCGTGCCTAAAGTGAGGTGGAACTGTTTCAAGAGAAAGCATCGGACAAATAATGTAGTGAAGGGATGGAACCGCAAAATCAACAGTGAGCTAGGTAGTCAACATCCGTGAGTGGAGGACCTTATAAAGCTTAAATGCTGAGACAGAAATGTCTATTTGCATGATTATTAGGATGGTTTGATTGATTGAGTTGGTGTTTTTAATTCCACTTTATGCACAGCAAGGCTAATCAGGACTGGACCTACAGTTTAAAGTGGGATCCGAACCAGTATGTGCCTCCACCGGGTATCGAACCCGGGATCCCTTGCTTACAAGGCGACGACCCTACCTACCACTGCGCCATCGGGGAGGCCCGATTCTTGGTATAGAAATGAGCCTGGATGATGTAAAACGGAAGAGAAAAATGTGTTGTTTTTTTTGGACGGGAGGGTGACTAGGAGGAAACTTGTTTATTAACAAGTAAAATTACATTGATGGTATTCCTAAATTGTAAAGAACAGTGTCGTATTTTTTTAAAATTTTAATTTGAAATTTAGGTAAAGTTAATAATTGTATTATTAAATGACGAAGCTCTTTTCCGTTAAGAAGTGTGCAGTACGTATTCCTATAAAAAATAGGCCACAGACTACTTTAATCATGTCGAATTTTCTATGATCCAACAAAACACTGACCAGTCTCAAGTCTGGAAATGAGTTTCTTTAAAAAATAGTCGCTAAGAAGACTCTAGCAGTGGGAGAGAAAGTTGTAGCTCCCAAGGCAGAAAAATGTGTTCGCAATTAGGACACAGCCCTTCGAGTATATTCCTGTTCAGGCAGCAAGTGTTCGCAATTAGGACTGTTCGTAAGTAGGTCTGTTCGCAATTAAGACGATACCTCCTCCACGCCCCCTGGCCCTCCAAGGTTGCCACACTTCTTCTAAGCTGCACAGTCGACACATTGTGTACGTACGTATGCAGTTGATTTCGTCCTCGCTGGTGTATTATGTAAGGATTATTCATTACTTATTGGCAACACTGTATGTGGGAAGCGTGACCTTGACTGGACTACTTTCATGGCGTTAGTTTTAATAACACACACATATACTAGCAGGTTTCACGTGTCCGCGTGCATTCACTCAGCCAAAAGTCTATGAAATCGTTTTGCTTGCACTTGTTACATAATGGTCGCTGTAAAAGCTTCAATTTATGCAGTTTCGTTTCTGTTACCACTATATCCTGCACAACACAGTACCAGGCAGATAAAACAAGCAGCCGACAAGCGCGATGCATGTACGTTATTCCAGACCTTGTGCCATTCGTGTGTTGGTTGCTTTATCCTTATCTCGCAGGTAGGCAATGTAGCCAAACAAGGTTGCTTGTATAATTCAGATGCTTTTGGTATCTCGATATTATGCGTTTGGAGTAGCTTTTCCTCCACTGATTCCTGCACTACAGTGTTATGCCGTAGACTATAAGTTTACGTCTACATGCGTTGTCTACACATAATCTACGCGTAAAATACATTGGGTTGTAGTTTACACACACTACGTAGACAATCTAAAGTGCATTAAAATTAATTTTCAAGAGTTTCATGAAAGGAAAGTGACATTTTAACTGTATTGGTTACTAACGAAATGGAAGGAATCCTATTTACAACAAAATTTCTCTTCTCTTCTATTATCAACTATGCAAGAAGATAAATAGTATGCAAAAAACAACAACAGATGGCAGTTGTGAGGCAACAGTGGTCTTTTTCCAATAAAACACTAGAATATTTCATATATTAGGTTTCTTCCTAGGTGAGAAATTGTTCAAATTTGGAAGAAAGAGTATGAAAAGTTCCACGGCGCCCTTTGGTAAGTTATCACCTTTCGCCATGTTCTTTACATAGATTACGTAATCTACGTGTATAAAATAGTCTACGTGTAGAATGTAGACTATCGTTGTTAACGCGTAGTGCTACGGTGTTTAATATCTGTTAAGAGACTGTCTGGGAAGATCACTAACATTGAAATATTCGCCTGAATGTGGAGAGCTTGTCTATTTAGATCGACGTGTATCAATATAAGGTGAACAGGTCCTCGAGACTCACGTGAAGTACTTGCGGTGCCCAAACAAACCAGTTTATCGCAATTCCCTCCTAGGAAGCACTCTCGCTACATACCAAAGCTTGGAATTAGCGTAAATATTTACAAAGGGTACGTAACGTCAAATTAAGCTCACGATGTTCGTTTTGATTTAATACACCTTTCAGCCCAACAATACTGAATAGTTGTGAACAATCATTTCGTGGAAGAAGTGAGTGAAGACTATGCCGAGTATTTATCAGGTTAGATTTTCGAACTCTTGCTGTATTCGTGAGGATTTTAAACATCTGAAGAAAGCCAGTTGGTTTTGTCACAGTTGAGGTTTCAGTCACCGACAGAAAGTGATTGTCATATCACGGATTGTATGTAAGACAGAAAAGATAGAGTTGATAGTTCCAGGCCAGTACTGATGATCATCGATCATTCGTTCCACATGGGACGGAGTGGATATCTTGGAAAAAAAATTATAATCTGCGATAACATTTGTAACGAAGTTAAGACATTCATGTACCTCTGAAACTATTCACTTCCAATTGATATCCCACATTCCATTTGCGAATCATCTTTCAGAATTCACTGGGAACGGTTTAACCGAGCGATAGGTCGAAAGACAATGAAGATTGCAAAACTACTCAAGTAGTTTAGGAATCATACGTACATAATACACGAGATTGTAGTAGTTTCTTAGCTTCCCAATAGATGTCTCTGTATTTAAAATATTTTATAATGAATAATTGTACATATTTCACCTAAATTTTGTGGTTTTTACAAGAAGAAATAACAAACAGAAACTTAATTCTTATGAAAAGTAAGGTACTTTGGTTTTCTACAAAATAATTGCTCCAAAAGATAGCATGGAAAGCATCTTTCCACGAGTTATAATGGGAGAAAAGTGTATTTTAGAATTGCTCGACGTCGGCATTTGATGTATTTAATGTGTGCTTCAGAGTTTTCTTTCTTAATGTTGAAGATTAGGGTGACTGGTGATTGGTCGAAAGTTATGAAAGTGCACTCACAAAGAAACACTAATGGATTTCCACGCCAAGAGTCGAACAGAGATCAGTGAAGGGATCGTGAGTCCAGAATTAAACGCACTAGGTTGATCAGATAATTTCATTTAGATGTAAGCAGATAGCTGCTAATATGCAAACTTGAACCATGAGAACGACTCTCACATTGAAGGTGCCAATATGAGGAATAGCAAAAAATCTGCCAATCAGAAAAGCTGTACCGAATTGTACTTGCAGCCGTGTCATTGAAACAGGGTTGCCATACTCCATAAGTTTTAACTAGAGTTAGTGATATTCCTGTAACTTCTTGAACTCACCTTGTGCTATAGATTCACGAACAAGGACTCGCCTGTCGTTTCGGTAAGTATGTAACATTGAAAGACCAACGACTGAACGACCTTCAAGCTTTGCGTGCAGAACGCTTGTAACCCCCTCCCCCCAAAAAATGGCCTGCAACACGCACCACCGGAAGTCCCGGAAGGGAATTGATTCGTCACAAGAGTGGCTGGGGTTTCCACCTGCAGTTCCCGAGATGCGGTTAGTTCTTGCCGTTTGAAACCTCAAAAGGACTGACCCAAGTCACGTGACCTGAAGAAACAGCATTGGGGAATGCGTTTGCGGAATCTCGAAAACAGGTAAGGAAAGGAAGCCGAAGTCATTTCACAAGTCGCATTTAATCAATCTCCCTGCAGGATTTCCATCTAATATATAATTAAAAACCTTTAAGGGTGCAGTGTTTCCAACTTGATGTTGGGAAAAGCTTCCAGAATTGATTTCCAGACTTCGTTATCAGTTTCGATTACCAAGCTGCAAAGCTAAGTTGTTGCATCTGTCCAATTGTTATTCTTACGAGTTTGTCTTACTCACAAGTTTTCAACACACCCTTGGCACCTTTGCGGATCTTGTGCAACACCCTCTAAAATATTGCGTATTTTATGATCTTTTTGGAACAATATTTATCTTTGACCCCGTCCTTATGTTCATCTCAGATTCAGAATCCTGGTTCCAGCCTCTAGTATAATGTTATGACCTCCCCTTAAAAAAATAACAAAAGCAATGTTGCCAAATACGTGTTGAAAAAGTTACTATAATTTCCCTATTCATGTTCGTGTCATCTTTAAAAGTAAAATCGACAGAGCGAGAAGAGTCAGTTGGTTGATTTATTTAGCGTCTCGAATTTGTGACGCTAGTCCAACCGCGACTTGGATGGAAGATGGCGATGTATGGAAATAGACAAGGTAATGTGAGGATGCGTCAGTTGTTTCACCCTAAAATTAGGACCCATCATAGCAATTATACCATGTCTCAGGTATCTCTGGAGTATGCGAAACGAAAACAAGTCTCTGCGCAAGTAGTGACGCGAGATGGCACGTCCAGTGAAGACGTACGAGGGAACGGGATTCCCTGGAGGGGGAAAGCGTCTGCAGTTACCAGCTTTCGCAGCAGCGTGTACTGCTTTGCTTTGCCCACTCGATTACTCCGTCTCTGACGCTATGTGGGGCCTCGCTCCAGAAATAACTAAGACAGAGTATAGAAATCTATTTGAAGGGTATAGATGGGACTCGATCCGCTGACGAAGCAACACCGTGCCAACTCTGCTCTTGGCCCTGAAATGAACATTGTACTACGGAGGACTCTTGTTATAAATCTCTCTCTTCGCCGTATCTTGAGAAAGGAAATAATGTACTAGGCAATGAAAATTGCGTTTGAAATTGAATGGGTATTCTTTGCGTGTAAGGGTTGACCTTGGCTAAATACATTAAAGTACTTGTTCCACAGTACAACTTGCATTTTTGCAGTCTAGCGAAGATCTGGCGCTTGGACTCACACAACCTCTCAGTCTGTTTCTTCTACGTCGTCTATATGTGTTCATGATTGTCCTTCATTCGTATAATCTCGTCACCATTCATTCTCATTGTCGCGATTAGCCAAAGTGGCACACAAGAGACGTAAAAACAAAGAATCAGGTCCTTTGCGAGTGCCCTTTCATCAATTTTACCTATTCATTATTCATCCTCATCGTCACGCTTAGCCAAAAGTAGCAGAAAAGTGTCATTAAATTACAGAAAAATAGAATAAGTATAAAAACAAAAAAAACACAATTTAGTTCATTGCATACCTTTTATCCGTCTACATAAATGGACTAAGCAGTAATTTTTTAAAAAAAATGATATTTCAACAGAAATACGCCATAAAACGCCCCCGAACGTCAAAATTGTTCTTTATCTTCCGCCGTTGGACACCCCTTTACAACTCGAAGGATGGAGCTAATTCGCCTGTCCTCTGGCAACTTTCTACTTCGACTCTTTCTCTCTTGCGTTAAATCCGGCTGTAAACATTAGTTAGGGAGGGAACGATTCGGAGCCGGTTATCGCGTAAAAGCAGCTTTTGCCGCGGGGAATGACGGGAACTGATAAGCGGTGAGATTTCTAGAGGGCAGCACGCGGAGTTGAGTTCCATCTCGGCGGAGACCTTTTTATAGATATATAGCTGCTTGGACTGCATCGGGTGGTCGCTATTAGCAGCTCCTGAAGCTTAATTGAAAAAACGACCTAATTAATTAGATCATATCGCTTGTGAGCTGTTATTTTTGCTTCTAACTGAGCCTTATTAGGTTACGTGGTGTTGCTGTCAATGCTCGATGAGTCAGTTTTAAAATACGCTGATCGGCAGAGTCCTCTAGTTTTAACATAAGCGTTTCTAGTTTTTTTCGAGGTTAGTTATGGATTCAGTGACGAAGTCAGTTTCAATTGTGTCTGCTTTGCTGGTCTTGAAGGCCAGGATTCTATTTCTTCCTTCCTTTCCCTTTTGCTCTCTTTTCTCATCCTTTCTTTCTTATCTTCTCTGTTTTGTTCTAAATTTCCACTGCTTCATTCTATCATCTTCTCTCTAAATTTCTGCCTGTCGTTCTGCCTATGCCTCCGTATAATAACCTAGTAAACGTAACAAAGCAAGTGGTTAAATTTAAACTCGGAGTTATGTGTGTTGCCTAACTCCAAGGAGGTTGGGAAAAACTACCTATTGAACTTTGTTGATCGCTCTACAGTTAGACCATCTGTGGTTAGACAACACACACATCGCCATTCAGGAAAGCGGGTATTTCAAGAACTACTGACCCGAAACCCTGGAACCAGTGGCACTAGTGTCGCTCTAACAGCACCGGGGAAGTCTGTAGTTCACATATTATCCAAGGTTTCAGATATATTGGACCTAGTATCGGTGTCTCATTTTTATGACGGATGACTGTTTATGAGGGACATAAACCAGAAATACTTTAAATTCCCCTTGCTGAACCTTCAGTCCCAGAACCTGACATTCCTGAAGTTGAGGAATCCATTACTTACCATTATTCTTAGGGGTTAGGGTGGGGGAGTCGAAGTTAATGGCTCGGGCACAATTTATACTTGTATTTCTGTTATTTAAAGTCGCCTTTCTTCCACTTTGGCTCATCGCGACGATGAGGATGAGTGAAGATTAGGTGAAACTGAGGGTACTCACAATGAACACCTATGCTCAGGCCGGGATTTAAACCCGGGAACTTAGGTGGCGAGATCGAAAGCTGACCACTTAACGCAAAGATGGGGTACGATGGCATCGCCTATGACTGCAAGCTAAATTAACACTATTGTTATCAACATTTTAGGCAATTATGTTGATTTTGGTATATAATTGATGGAATTATGATTTGTCAATATATATGTATAATGTATTACATCACTTCGACACTATTAAGGATAATTTATTCAAATAACGTGAAAACTACTCGCAAGGATGTGTGCTTTCATTCCTATAATCTTGTTTTTGATAAGTCACATAGTTGACCAAATACATGACTGAAGTTAGATAAAGCTAATTAGCTGGGTAATATTTCTACTTCTGCGACAAAAAGGTAAAGGAAATATTAATTTATTTGTTACCGTGAAATTCTCTGTAGATTCTCTTTTGATTGCGGTTGATTCCAAGTTTCTAAGTGTAATGGTAACGATTGTATCTCTTTGTAAATTTACAAGTGTAGTTAACTGGTTGCCATTTTGAGTTCATGTAGAAGTGGGATGTTTGGAGGCTTTTGTGTGTTATTCAGGGAGGTTAATGGTCCAGGAACCTAAAAATTCTAATGGGGTCTATTGGGTTTCGCTGCAGGACCGGAACTTTTTTTCTCGCATAATTTAAATTCGGTCCAAGTTGCGTATTCCATTGAGAAAAGGTTCCTGGACGGTATTTTAAATGTTCTTGAAAAAAGGTTCCTCGACCATATTTAAATTGATCCGGAGAAAAGGTTCCTGGACCGAATTAAAATGCTTTAAATATGAAAACGTTCTACACTGTCTAGAACTCATTTACGTTTGCTGATTTTCTCTCCCAGTCCGGGATTGAATTTATTTAAAATTTCGGGACCAGGGTTGACCGATTAGAAGTTGCGTTCTAAAAATATCTACGAGTAGGTTTGACATTGGAATGTCACACTGCGGTTGTAGAAAACGTAGCGCAGGGAATAAATCAAAACCTTGTTGTTCTCTCGTGGGCCAGGTTCAAAAACTCCCTTGTCGAAGAGTTACATAATACAATGAACTACGTACATTAGTGTGATGTCACATTAAGTTCACACAAACCCGTCACGTGTTGCTCCGGCATCCGATCCAGGAACCGCAGCCAACAGGAGCCGTCGATGAGGTAAAATGAGGCTGCAGCTATCAGAACATGGACGGTCAGTGCTGCTAAAACCAAGGGAAGGAACGCGCGAGAATGGGGCTACATGGAGAGGGGTAACGTGACTGCAGCTTTTGCGTTTCGCCCATTTCTACCGTTAAGCACGGCATTGTTCCTTAGATTCTCGAGATAGCCAGCACATGGATTAGTCTCTCATGCTCACAAGTGGATAATTGTTTATCGTCAAGTCCGTATTTGATCCAAGTTGCGTATTGTTTCATTTCAATGCGGAACTTGGACCCTATTTAAACTGATTTTTTTAAAAAAAGTTCCTGGACCGTATTTAAATTGATCCTAGGAAAAAGGTTCCTGGACCGAATTTAAATTGGTTCGTAAAAATGGTACCCGGACCGTATTTAAATTCATCCGGACGAAAGGTTCCTGAACCGTATTTAAATTCATTCAGAGAAAATGTTCCTGGACCGTATTTAAATTCATCCGGAAAAAAGGTTCCTGGACCGAATTGAAATACCTTATAGCAAAAAGGTTCTTTACGGTCCAGAACCAATTTACGCTTGCTGATTTTCTCTCCTGGACCGGAATTGAATTTATTTCAAATTCCTGGACCTTTAACAATCCTGGTTTAAAGTAATGTTTCCGCTAATATTCACCTTTACAGGTTTTTTTTGTAAAGTTCAGCCACTTTTGACTAAAATTACTAGGCTCATACATCCAGGGTCACTGGTGTAGGCATTATTTTTTTAGGGGAGGAATTGTAAAAGTGGATATCACTAGCTGCTAATTAGACAACTGGGATACGGTATTAAAATATTTTGTAAGTGCCTTCGTTTTATATGTTGTTCAAGGACAAAAATAGTAATCGGAGGTCACTTTTAGGAGAGTCTGCATTACTACTTTGGTTTTAGCAGAATTCGATTGTTAATTGAAATTTTGATTTTCTCGAAATTTCGGGAGGGGCTGTAGCCCTATCAGCTCCACCATTAAGTACGCCAGTAATTCTAAGGGAAGCAATATCAAGTGCTGTTTCTCGACTATTGTTTATCCATTTCATTGCTCACGCTACGGAAATTATCTCTTGAAATTTTGACAATTGTCGCTACGGAAATTGGTAAGAACTAAGAAATTGGTTGACTGCCTTCGGGATTTTCTCAGTGTCCAGGGTTAGATGGAATGAAATAAACAGTTGGGGCTCAGATTGCAGAACAATAGTATATTCCTTTTGGAAAATAGGTGAAAATAACTTAGAACTAATGCAGAGGCGTCTCCTGAACGCATGCGTAAATTGTGGGAAAAAGGACAACTTGCTCTGCGAAGACATTAATGAGCATTTCTACATTCTAATTTATTCATATAGGAGAAGTATTTATTTTACACGAGAGCGCTCAACTAAGATTATATTACATTTCTTGGATCTGAAGTTACGCATGCGTCAATTGTGGGAAAAGAATTAGTACTTTCTTTCATTTCAGATCCAAGAAATGTAATATAAGCTTAGTTGAGCGCTCTCGTGTAAAATAAATACTTCTCCTATATGAATAAATTAGAATGTAGAAATGCTCATTAATGTCGTCGCAGAGCAAGTTGTCCTTTTTCCCACAATTGACGCATGCGCAGCATGCACCGCATGCGTTCACGAGATGTCTCTGAATCATAGGCGTAGCTACGGGGTGCGCCGGGTGTGCCTAGGCACACCCTAATGGGCTGCTTTATCAAAGAGAATTAAAGACAGATATTTCAATAACAGAGAAAATATGCGGCAGTTTGTAAGAAGTTGAAAATGTCATTACTTGGTACAAACGTGTGCATTATCGCTGATGAAACGGGTGTTTACAGATTTTCGATGTCATTGGAGAGAGAAGATATTTACTGCATTCTACTCTGTACTACAGCGCCTTTCTTCTATACCTGTCACAAGCTGCACGTGCGAGAGAGCTTTCTCCAAGCTTACCCAAGTTAAAACTAAATTAAGAGCAACTCAGAAGCAGGATAGATTGGAAGCCCTGCTCTTGCTATTTGTGGAACAGGAAAAAGCTTATTTATTGATGTACATGAAGTTATTGATGAGTTTAAGAACATTGTACCTTTTGACAGAGACTCTTGTTATAGATGAAGTGTATTTTGATGTATTTGTTTGTAACATTTATGAATATTTTTTGTGTGTGTAATTTCTATGCAATTTGATTTTTTTCTACTACATATATTCAGAAATTTTCAACACTGTCATTTAGTGAATTTATATTCCTTTACAAACATCAGTGCAGTTAAAGAGGCAAGTGATGGTGTTGCATATGCTATTAAAAAGGTACAAGGCCTAATTTTTTTCTTTGTGCACACCCAAATATAAAGTTCTAGCTAAGCCTATGCTCTGAATAGTATATTCCCTTTGGAAAATACGCGAAAACAACTTAGAACTAATGCCATGTCATGTATATGCAATATTGTGTGAGAAACAATGTTCGCCGTAAGAAGAAAATTTTGATGTGGCGTTTCATCGTTGACAAACATTTCCGCCGGACTAAAAGCTAATGTTTTCCATGTTCACGACATTAGGTCAATACGAGAGACTCCAGGCGTTATTAAAGTTTTACCTGGTCGCCAAAGAGTTGGCCTGGCGCATGCGAACATCTGGCCTCCCTCGAACGGGCATTCGCTGGCTCACGACGAAAGAGAATGGGTGAAAACCCGAAAAGGTGGGGGCAGAACTTCACAGAAAGGCGGCGTTGTATAATTTATACAGCACAAATTACCGCGCAAGTACAAGATCTTTCTTCCGCGGGGAAAGTGAAACAGCATGACGAAGGGAGGGCTTTCCCTGAAATGAGGAGTGGGCGGTGTGGCGCCTGTCTTCCTCGGACAATAATTGAAAATGGGTGTTTAGTAGAGGAAATATACAGTTTCACCCGGAAATAATTACAACACAAATGTTTTTTGTGCCAGATTTTGCGGAATGGTATAGTGAATAATATATTAAAAATCCGCCATCTTGAAAAATGGCGGTAAAAATTCAACTTAAAAATTAAAAAGAATTAATATCTCGAAAACGGTGAATTGTAAACAAAAAGTGAAGATAACCAAAATGAAAGAACAGAAAATTTTCTAAATTATGTTTTTATGTTTGATAGAGTTACCATAAATCTTAATTGAATTAGATGGATTCAAATATTTTCCTTAATTTTTAGAATTAGTGCAAAAGTTGGTTTCTGACACAAAAAACAGCAAATATGTAAGACACCATGCAATTTTCGTCCTGAAGTCACTGAATCAAATTCATAGCTTATAGTTTCCTTTAGAGATTGGTTTCTGTTTCGTGCATTTAGAGTCAGGGGTTGAGGAGATATGTAGTTTAATGCAGTCATGTGTTTCCCTAAATTTAAGTGTTCCATTTCCTATGATATTGGTTGATTGATTAATTTGATTTCTTTTACTTCACTTTTGTGCCACTTTTGGCTAATTTGCAAAGATGGGAATGAGTGATGATATGATGAAATTGATGAATGAACACTCACAAACATCCATGCCCAGGCCGGGATTCGAATCAGGGATACCTGGCATCGTAGCGCGATTATGATATTGGTGATAACATAATACATTGTTTTATGCAGTGTTTCGTTCACGTGGTGTTTGTTACTTACATGTTGTTTTTGTTGTTTAAAAATGTATGCACACAGTGGCGGCGATTAGGTGTCATAACTCTGCAGGGGGGAGGGGCAATAATAGTTTACTTTCTATTGACTGCAATTAGAGAGAAGCGTTTTGAAAATGGAATTCGAGTAGATGATTTTGGGTCAAATCCACTGGTAGACAAGGCTTAGCATTAGGAGACCATAGTACGGGGACGAGAAGTATGTATAGGTGGAGGGGGGGTGCTCCCCATTCCTAATCGCCGCCACTGTCAATACATTGAACTAATATGATATAGTAAAATACGGTTCTAAACCGGTCACTTTGCCTTAGAGTCCATTACTGACGTGTACTTGTAGCACATGTGTTGCCCCTGATACAGTAAAAGGAGAACATTTGCGTAACTGTTTGAAGATTTAAACCCCACTTCCCAATACGCTCGGCTTTAACGAAATTCCGACGAATATCGAGCATCCTAATGTATTGCAGCCACATTACAGCAGTATCCTGTTATCTTTCAGAGTTGAACCAAATATAGATAGAGATTTTTCAGCACCTCAGAGCTTGAACTTACATTAGAGTCTATTTCTGAATTGAGCAATCCAACTATTTATTGAACGTATCTCAGAAATATGCTCATTTGCAATGCATTTGCATTTGATTGATTGGGTTTGTGTTGTAAGTCCAATTTATGCACAGTAAGGCTAATCGGAACTGGACCTACAGTTTGAAGTGGGATCCGAACCACTGTGCAATGTGCCTCCACAAGGTATAGAACCCGGGACACCTTGATTATAAGGCGACAGCTCTACCACTGCGCCAATCACGAATGTGTGAAGGGACAATCTCAGACATAGGCTATATGGACGACACCACAAGAGCCCTTCTGTGACTGGTCCTGCGGCAAATAAACGAAAAACTGGAAAACTAAAGATTTTATTACTTCCAGATATGCATTCAATCCACACTGCACTGTATTTGTGGGCAATCAAATAGGTAAATCACACAAGCATCATCACATTCGATCAACCAAATATTTCTGAAAGCACTCTGTATCATAGCCAATCAAAACTCAGATAGTCAGTCCTCTGAAGTAGCCCGTACTAAGACTGGGTGGTCTTCACGTCAAGATGAGTTTCCTGAGATGTGTTGTTTATCTAATGGAAGATTCAGGTCTTCAACAAATCCTTGAGATAATTTGCGAAGGTAATACTGTTAAACCTATGATCACAGGAGAAGCGCCTCACTTCCAAGCAGTACACCTTACACTGCATTTTGAAGATTAGCGAGGCTCTGTGGTCTTGATTCACAGTCAATATAACCCTCTGTGGTGCTCATGGTGTCGTCCATATTGTCCCTTCATCCATATCACCATATTATCATCAGTCGCAATTAGCCAAAAGTGGTAGAAAAAAGACTTAATTTAAACTAAAACAAATCAAACGAATCCGAAAAAGCCATAGCCAGAGGCACAAGGGGTCATTTCATAGTTTATGCAGCACTATTCACGCTACTGGAAAAAGCATAGTGCATTGTAAATGAACATATTTCTGAGATACGTTCAATAAATCGTTGGCCCGCGGAATTCAGAAGTAGACGCTAATAAAGATGCTCAATTCTAGTAGCTAATCGCAAAGTTTCCTTTGTTTTACATCGAATTCCTATCCAGAACCAACCAAAATTATAGTGGACGTACTATACTACATTATTGTACTAAGTTCCTCATTTGATCTCTGATCTTGCAAAACTTTGAGGAAGTAAAAAATGTTTAAAGCTTGTAATTTCCACGTCCCGTGGAGGGTGACACCAGTCCAGCTTAGGCCAGGGTAAAAAATGAGATTCTCAGGGCACCTAAAACTGATTGATAGAAGGAAAAAACAAGGGAAACAACTTGTTTAACCTACTACAGAAGGCACAATGCACCGTATATTCTTAATTTGTTGTTACATTAGATTTATATACATGGTAGTATACAAGCTACCGGTTTGTTATTCACAACAGATATTTCCTATTGAGTATATTGCGTATATTTATATTAGAAAGCTTCTTCAGACTTTTTCTCCTATTAGTTAATAGGCTTCTTCTTCTATAAATTAATCATTTGATTCGTCTATGAGTTAATAGGCTTCCTTCTTCTTCTGTCAATTGGTTAATAGATTTCTTCTATCGATTGGTTAATATACTTTTTCTTCTATCAGTTGGTTAATAGGCTTCTTCTTCTATCAATTGGTTAATAGACTTCTTCTTCTATCAATTGGTTAATAGGCTTCTTCTATCAATTAGTTAATATACGTCTTCTTCTATCAATTGGTTAATAGACTTTTTCTTCTATCAATTGGTTAATAGGCTTCTTCTTCTATCAATTAGTTAATAGGCTTCTTCTTTTATCAATTGGTTAATAGACTTCTTCTATCAATTGGTTAATAGGCTTCTTCTTCTATCAATTAGTTAGTAGACTTCTTCTATCAATTGGTTAAAAAGACTTCTTCTTCAATCAATTAGTTAATAGACTTCTTCTAGTAATCAATATACTTATTCTTCTATCGATGAAATCATATGCCTTTCATATATTTATTCTTCAAGTAAATATATCTCTTATTTACCAAGACACCTATATCCAAATTCCTTCATTTGTTAAACACTGGATTTATTGCCGTATCTTCCCTGCTATGTTTTCCTAATTTTTGGACTTTATCGAAGATACAACAATAATTCGAATCAATATTTTGCTGAACAATAGCCTAATACAAGCAGAAAAAAGGGGTTAATCGAAGTGAGCCGCCTGTCCCGTGCTCGACCTCGATCCGGGTCAGCAATAGGTGCGCCGCAATGGAAGTGCTTGGGGGCCGCCACTGAGTTGGCGCCACACCGGGGAAAACAACCAAAAAGGTCTAGTGGCAAAACTCCTTCCCACTAAGACCGTAGAGATATAAAATTGTAATCGCTTTTTAACTTCATTAATCTTTACATACAATCACATATGCTGCACGTGTCGATCATTTTTTTATCTCGCCTTTATCCATCTCCATTGTTTATCTCAGTTCATAAATTTATGTAAGTACAATTAATTTCAGTTCACCAAACACTTTCATTCAATTCGCATGCGTATTGTTACTATAATCTGCAATCCTAATATTTCTTCCGCGTGCTGCCATCTATGATTCCTTATTTCAATCATTGACCATATGGTTGACATGTGCGGGTACGTAACATAATGATAGAATCACTACATGATCCTTTTTTATTATTAGTTTTTTGATGAATTTTTAATATTATTTTATTTAGTGACAGCTATACTTTTTTAATTCAGTTTCTAATGTAACCTGCTATAGAGCTGGCCTCCGTGTCTGGGAAGGCCAGTTTTTCAGATGGCGGGTAGTTTAAAAACTTGTCCTCTCAAGACCCGTAGGGGTGAAAAAAGAAGTCGTTTCCTGGCTTTTTCGAATCGCCTATATAAGAGATTCTATTGAGTAGCGGGGGTTGGCATTTTTTCGTTGCTTGGGCAAGAGGAGGGACCTTGGAAGTTCTCTCGATGCCGGTAGTGGCTGTGGCTAGTCTAGAGGGTTAGCGGTCACGGGTCAACCATTTTCATGGAGATAGTACTGATGGTCTCGACCAACGTACAAATCTCGTTTGCACCCAAGGTTTGATTTTTATATTAAAGAAACGGTGCTTTTTAGTAGTGGCTGTAGCTAGTCTGGGAGGCTAGCGGTCACTGGGGAACCATATTTAAATAGAGATAGTTCTGATTGTCTAGGCCAACGAACGAACCTCTATTCTACACACACACACACACACACACACACACACACATATATATATATATATATATATATATATATATATATATATATATATATATATATTAAAAATATCGCATTTTAACAAATTTGGATCATGTGGGGGTTGTTGCCTTTGTAATTCATCTATACATATTTAAACAGGAAATAAATAGTATTCATATATTTAACGGAACGTTTGGACTATCATTTATAACGAAAAATGAGAAAGGAACTGAGTTTCCTCTATATCCATAGTACAGAATAATAACAAGAAACTGTATGGTAGTTATTCTAAGATGTGTACTTCGAATGAACCGTATTGTTAGTTTTGTTATGTTTTTGCATCTTATTCGACTGTGACAGAAACGGGCCAAGTAACTGGTAGCGCCAAGGCAAGTTACTACCTAACAGAACGAAAAGGAGTAAAACAAACTGGTTAAAATGATAGAATGAAGCCTAGAGCTTATGTTCCTGAATTGTACATGTTATTAAAACCTGTTAAAAACACTGCTATATTTTTTTAAAATTCAAAATTATTTTGTGAATATTGGTTTTTTCAATTCAATGCAATTTTAACAAAAAATTTAGTTATGTGGCCTGTTCTGAAATAGAATGTCCATGTTTTGCGCCACTGATATTAGTAGCATGTTTCATATAATGGATGTTCAAACAAACATAGCTAATAGACGTAGTCTTCCTCTTTTGTTCAATGTACAAGATTAAAATTTTAATTGTATTAAGACAGTGTCTTCGTAGTTAATAGTTTACGGTTCTTAATACTTAATGGCCTGCTGTTGTTAGTCCGGTTTCTCTGACTGCCCACAAGATGGCTCTGCTATGATTTCAAACTAATCAGAAGTATTGCACTGCATTGCTTGAAAAAATTAAGTTGCCAGAATGATCCACTTACCTGCTTGTTAACGTAGTATGCATGAAGAATTTTTGACAACTATACGTTTGCCTGAAACAGAGTAAGGAAAAGATTTATTAGACAATCTTTAAAGGAGCGATCCGCTAACCAATGACATATCCCACGAACACCTCTTTTTATCTCTTTCTCGTTGTATTATAGAGGCGAACGAATTTTCTTCCAACACTTGTAACAGAGAGCCACGGCTTTTTCACAAAGGAAGCTCGTGGACCAACGAGAGTGGGTCTTTTGTTCATGGGGAGCGTATCAAAGCCCTTTTCTTCCGCGTCCAACAGGCGTATTACATGAGCAGCGTTGCACTTGCGTGCGATGACGGGGGGAAACGTTATCTAGACGCGGACAGCTCCATCTGTTGGCGCCCCCAGATTTCAATTACGAACCACGCCCGGTCGGAGCGCTTTCTTCGCGGACTGCAAGGAACTGCCTCGCGTGTCGCATTACAACAGCGCTCCTGTAACTAATGAAGAGTAAAGAAAGACAGAAACGAGGACAAATGAGCAACGGGACTCGGTTTGTAAGAAAAACTTTACAATGTTGTTGAACAAGTAGTCTCTTTCTCCGCACACACATTGTCCTGTCGACATTTTGTTATTTTAAATTGTTTTTATCTATCTTTCTGCTTCCGAGGTTAACCTGCCGCAACTTTGTATTCTTAAGAATCAAGAGTGTCATAAAATGTTACACTGCCATGCTACAAAATATATCTGAGATGTATAAACACTAGTTCTTCATTCCAGTGCAGTAAATATTCAGTGTTAAGACTGCTCGCTATAATTACCGTGTAATCTATGCACTTTTCCCCTTATAGTTAGGAACTGTTTGAAATAGTGCCGTCCCTTATTTGTACCATGGTTTGACTAAAGATGTCGCTGCTATGAAACTAGTTTTCTATTAGCGTAACGTCTTGAGTTCCTTGCTTAGAATTTCATTTCTCACTCTTTGATTAATTCCAGAAATACATTTTCCTCAAGAGTATTATCCCAAAATCATGAACAAATGGAAGAAAAGTCAATACAGCATATTTTTCCTGTAAAAATCTCACAACTTTAACACAAATTATTTCCATTTTCATAACAAAAATCCTATTGCGCACCTGAATTATAATTAATTATAATATGTTAATAATTATTAACATAGCATGTTTGCTCCAAAACTTAATGAGTTATTACTAAGATATAGCCACTATTAAGGAGAAAGTCAGTGCCAGATCTACAAATTTTGGGGTCTCCCCCAAAATATTACTGAAGGCCCCTTCTACCTAATATGGAGGGAGGGGGGGGGTGTTTTGGGAAAATCTTGCTAGCTAGGGGGATGCCATCCCCCTGTATCCCCCATGCTTCGAACGCCGCACACGCCCCTGGAAGGATTTGATTTTGTTATATAGGGTAGCTTTTATGCCATTTTTGGTTAATCGCTACGATGAGTGTTGATAAGGATGAAATTTATGAACACTCACAAAGAACAGCGATTTCCAGGCGGATTCGAACTCGGGATCTCTGGCGTCGTAGATCACTATGCTAACCACTTTACCACGGAGGCTGGTGTACCTTTGGAGAACCAAGTAGAATTATATATTATGCTTCTCATACATATGTTCTAAAAAATCATGTGCAGATGAAACTTTTGTTAAGTCACTTTTGAGAGCTGTGTAAAGATGAGTTTCATATTAATTGCTCTGTTTTTGTTATAAGTTCGTCATGCGTTGGGTTAGGTACGCAGTAGTGGTTAAGTAAGCGAATCAGGTCTCATGGCCCTAAAGTATACAGGTTGGTCCAAAAGTGCGGAACGGGCCGAATAAAAACGAAATGCATGCGGTTATTGAAATTGTTTATGTGTACATGTAGTTTGGGAATGGGGGAAAACCTACCGAACCGCTTTCGAAATAGGGTCGCCATCTTGAAAGCCACCATCTTGGATCGAGGTAACTTTTTTAAATTGAAACCTAGGCATGTGAAACATGACATTACACTAGAGAAAGCTCACAAACACGATGGTAGCATTCATTTTTGCAAAACTTTATTCATGTTCATGCTACAGGGTGTTAAATATGTCTTTTCAACTGTTTCTCTCATTGTTGCAGGTGCACTAAGAAATGGAGCTCACACAAGCAGAACGCGTGGAAATCATCCTGATGTGTGGGGAAAGAATCTCGAAAGTCATCGCCGATAAGTTCAATCAGCGCCATCCAGAACGAGCTCCCATTGTTGACAGCACTGTGCGGAAACTGATCTCTAAATTCAGAGAGACTGGATCTGTTGCAAACAGGCCCAAATCAGGCAGGCCTAAGGTAGCCACAGATGAAGCGACATCAACAGCTGTGATGGGGGCAGTTACGTTGAGTCTGCACTGTAGTACCCGTAGTCATACTGATGTTACTGGTGTGAGTCGTGCTTCCATTATGAGGATTCTGAAAACGGACAAATTGCATCCATACAAGATCCAGTTGCTTCAACACCTGAGTGAGGACGATCCTGACCGCAGGGTTGAATTTGCAGAAGAAATGTCTAGTAAGGTGTTACAAGACCCTGCCTTCCCTCAGTGATGAAGCAAACTTTTATCTCCATGGGGAGGTGAACAGACAAAACATGAGATACTGGTGTGAATCGAATCCTCATTGGGTGGATACATCTTGGACAGTCCTCCGTTCAAAAGTGATGGTATGGTGTGGCATATGAAGAACCCGTGTGGTAGGACCTTTCTTCATTGACGGTACCCTCAATGCCGAGGATTATTTGAACTTACTGGATACACAAGTATTTCCATCTCTCATGATCGAGGCTGGCAGTTTCCCTGAGTTCTTTCAACATGACGGCGCTCCACCGCATTTTAGTCACAATGTTAGGGACTATCTGAACATTCAGTTTCCGAATCGGTGGATAGGTCTCAGGGAGCCTGTGAAATGGCCACCACGCTCGCCAGACCTGACCCCTCGATTTTTATCTGTAGGGCCACGTGAAATCAATGATCTATTCCGTAAGAATTCATGATATGGAACATTTGAAAGGTAGGATTGTCGAGTGCTGTGCTAGCATCAAACCCGACATCTTATCGAAAGTCCACCAGGAATGGGTGAATCGACTCAATATGACACTGGCGAACAATGGTGGACACATTGAGCATAGCCTATCCTCTAACATCCTGCAAAGAATGAAAGAACCCGTTGAAAAGACTTCTTTAACACCCTGTAGCATGAACATGAATAACGTTTTGCAAAATGAATGCTACCATCGTGTTTGTGAGCTTTTTCCAGTGCAATTTCATGTGTCACATGCCTAGCTTCCAATTTAAAAAAGTTATCTGGATCCAAGATGGCGGATTTCAAGATGGCGACCATATTTCAAAAGCGGTTCGGTAGGTTTCCCCCCATCCCCAAACTACATGTACACATATACAATTTCAATAACCGCATGCATTTCGTTTTTATTCGGCCCGTTCCGCACTTTTGGACCCGCCTGTATAATACTTTCATTCTATCAGCGGGATTTTCGTTCCTTTCTCCGCTTTTTTCGACTTCTATGTCTCACCTCTTAACTCCTATGTACGTACAGTGGAATCTCTACTCCTAGATCCACACCACAGATCTAGGGAAGAAACACTTGCGGTTGGAAAGAAATTAATGTTCAGTTAGTGGTATGGAGCATTATGCAGAAGGTATTAACCGAAAACTACTGCATCTTAGACAACTTTAAATGAATAGCAAATCCTTTCACCCTACAATATTCAGATGGTCTTCTCTGTTCTGCCGTGCTGGACAATTTACTACTACCTTTATTGTTTTACCATACATATATTTAAGTATGTAAAGGGCATGACAAGGACCCCCTAAAGGCTTGCTCACCCCCCTCCCCTGCACTGTGGATTTTTGCTGTTTGCAGATCCGGTACTGGAGAAGTGCTTCTGTGTTATTTTCCGACTATATGTAAACTTTATCTCGCTAGATGGCAATGAATCATTTTTTAGCAAACTACTACTAAATACACTATGACGTACAAATACACAATTTCTGTAACAAAGTGTTAAATTTGTATAATATGTGCAAATTCCATTTTGTAAATATTTTGCAAAATGTTGTGTGAATATCAGTTAAGAGTACATTTAAATGTACTTCTCATAATGAGTTACTGCTCAAACCTGTTCAAGGACAACGCAAGGTAACGTCAAAATTAGTTATAAATAGGTACAAACTTATACGTATTCTTGTAAAGGTGAGACGGACCAAAATCTCGCCTGCTCCAAATAATACAAGAAATTATGTTTATTACTGTAATAATACTCACGTATCTATGTAAGTTGCCAGATGATAGAGCCTGAAGAAAGAGTAAAACCACAGATAAGGGTAAATACTGGGTGAGTCTTTTAAAAGAGGCCCCGTGGAAAATGCGCTCCTTGCATATAGGCAACCCTGGTACACCGAAGAGAAGAGCGGGTTAGAGAACAGTCCAGGATATCGGTGCCAAGCATATTCGGCAACATGACATGACATGACATATCCTGGACTGTTCTCTGCCCCGCTCTTCTCTTCGGTGTACCAGGGTTGCCTACAAGCAAGGAGCACATTTTCCACGGGGCCTCTTTTAAAAGACTCACCCAGTATGTCTGTGGTGAAACCTTTATCAACCTGCGTGTATCATAGCTGGTTAGGTTATCTATCTTTCTTCATGTGTAATGCGTAGATATATGTTAATGATGTATTATCATGCGAGGTTATCGTCTTCGTTTTCTACTTTACGACCATTTTACATCGCTCTTACTACTCTTTGGTGAAGATGCATGATGCACTGATGAATTAGTTGATTGAACGAACATAATGATCCATCCATGCCTCAGCCAGGGTTCGAAGTCACACAGAGTCAAGAAAAGGTATAAAGTTCAATTTAATAATTTCAAATGCATCTACTGAAATAACCCTGCCTGTAATTGTCTTCTTGGTTAGTTACCGATCGAAACTTCTGATCCGATGCATTATTAATGCAAGTGAAAACAAAGTGTTAAAATGAACCAAGGTAAGTACTGGAATGTTTCTTTGTAGTTGACATTTAATCCAGTTCATTGCATCATTAGTTCATACGATTCATTATTAGTATTATTAATACTTATATTAATATTTTTCTTGTTCAAGATCTGTTAATACGTTATGCAACATTCCATAAAACAGGATTAACTAATTTTATTTTAAGAATTAAGAATAACTTTTGTTTGCAAGTAACTTTGATACATTTTAACGAGTCGATTAATATAGCATTAATAATATTTTTTTTAAATGAATTCATTTTAGTTCATATTTAGTTCCTAATTCCATTAACATATTTATTTGAAGCTACAGCTTTCACGCACTACTTTCCGTTAGTCAATGTAAGTACTGTAACGGACAGTTCTGGGTTGTAACGTTTCCAGTGGCTTTCAATTGGATAGTTACAACCCAAAAGTGTCCATGACTGTACATACTTTTCTGTATTTATGATATCTGGCTACGTAGCGCGTTATACTGACACGGAGGCGATTGGGTGTCAAAAACTGGGGGTAACTAATCCCAAATCCCTAATCGTTGCCACTCTCAGTGGTAATAAGAAACAGTGTAAAGAAAGTGACACAGTAACCAATTATTCAAAAACACTTAAATTCCTGTTAGTATTGTTGTAATATTATGCACGTAATAGAGTAAAACATTGTTCTTCTCATCATTATCTCTGATCCTAATGTGCAAATCCGTTTCATTAGCTACACGTTACATAAGCTTAGCCACCTCGATGGCAGATTTGGGTCCTGGGATCGAGTCACGGATGTTATTTTTGTAAGTCTATCAGTTTCCTCTAACCATAATTCATCATCACAAACAGGGACGGCGCTACAGGAGGGCTAGGGGGGGCTGAAGCCACCAAAACCGGCCCCAGCCCCCCTGTAGCCCCCCAGATTTTTGTGGTACGGTAGACTCATTTTCACCGAAAACTTAAAAAGTTTGTTTACATTTTCCATTATAAAAATTCGATTTGGGCAAATACAATGTTCAAGTATATTTTCTAATTTACTTAGATCGCGAAGTTACTTTTAATACGATGTGTTCTAAAATCAATGGGAGGGGGTTATATGCAGATATGCCCGGATAGCAGTGGCTACCATTTGATACTATGTAATGGGCCAATCATGAGTGCCAGCCAAACTTGCTACGAAATCTGTTACCTGTCTCGTAGGTGGACGACGTATTCATTGGCTGTGAGATTGTTCTTTAATTGTTGGCATATGCAGCTTGCATATTATTAGCCTCTGTAAATCGTATTCCTATATTTCGGAATGGCTCTAACAGATGTGCAAAATGAATTTTTATATGTAGGACAACGTTGAACATCTAAAGAGCCCTCAAGTTTCTTTTCTGTTTGTTAGTTCCTCATCGAGTACTGACAATGGTATGAGTGTTATCGATGTTCTCTCATTGTTTCCATGGTTATATCTATTCTTATCATTGCAAATATTCATGAGGGAGAAATATGTCGTTAAGAAATCAAAGAGTAGGAGTAACTAATTCTTATATGTTAAGAATTGGAAAGATTAAAATTGGACCTCCCCGCCATGGTTATCTAGCAGCAATACTGCTGCCTTGAAATTAAGGGGTCACATATCATTAAGTTGCTCGGATTTCACTATGTGTAGGTCTCGTCCCAATTAGCTTCTGTGCATATAGTGGATCTAAATACAAATCCAATCAAGTAAACATTTTTGCATACGATGCAAAAATCAGCAAGCACGATTGGGCAATTTCATTCTTCGCAGGTCTAGGCATACATGCTAATTAATTAAGCACATCTCGTAAAACTATTGATCCAATTCTGAGCAATATTCAGAGCATATATTCTGAAATAAAATTATAATCTTCAGCAGTCACTTGTCTAACCAAAGTGCCCAGTCCAAGAGTTGCAACTACACATATTAATTTATTTTATGTCAATATATTTCTCGTAGTCATGTGGATTTGTAGTGAAAATATTTTTGTTCCTTGAGAGTGGAACTTCATAAGTGGACGGACGATTTTTCAAACATACTCCCCATTTTTGGCCCTAAGTTCTGAATTCCAGTAGTTGAACAAGAAAAGTATGGTGGTTCATCATGGAAGAGAAAATGGTATCATTAACACACTTTCTATTCAAGGGTGCTTTTTTTTATTATTTGATGCCTCCTTTATTAAGTTGGTGCCAACTTTCTGAAGCACGAAAAGCTACGATCTTTATACGCTCCTTACTGTGTGATTTGGACAGTTTAGAGTCATGGCACATTATGAGGCAGAAAGGAAGCCAAATTCAAGACCTTCAGCAGCTGCTTGCAATGATTGAAACATTCAAAATTCCATTTTACAAACTTTATAAGCTTTGTGTTATTGAAATGTTCATACCCCCATCTGCTTGCGACAAACCTTCGAAATCGAATTGGTGACGAGAGGTTGTTGCCAGAGCCGGATTGAGACGAAATGAAATGAAATACCGTCGGTTTTTTCTGTACAACTAACTTTCAAGGTGAAAAATTTACTACGTCGCACTTATCGAACAATAATAAAGGTGCAACAATCGCCAAGATATTGCAAAAAACGCAGCTAAATTACTAAGTAAACTGTTTAACGTAAAATTGATAGCATTAACTTGAAATCTTCGGTGCACAATAAACACAACGACGTTATAGTTACGTCACAGCGCAAAGAATAATAGTAACTGTATAATAAGTAATGCTGTGTCTAGTCGTCCGAAATTGGTGCTCCAAATTTCATTTTCAGGTTCGGAAAATTCACGCCTGTTTTCATCTGGGCCTATTTCAGGAATGGGCCTAATGCTGCAGCATCAATAGCACCCACCTTAATCCGGCCCTGGATGTTGCTCTTTCTGTTCTGTCCTTTGAAGAGCTTGCAAAATCTTTGGATTTAAAAAATGTTGTGGCTGTTCATAAAAACACGTATCTTATTGTATTTTCTTGCTGTGGCTCATTTTCTCATTTTAGCAAAAAATTAGTCGCACTTTTTACATAGAAATAGTGTTACGTTATCATTTATACGTTTATCCAGCGACATCATAATGAGTTTAGTTTCTATGGTATATTTTGTACTCTTCACATGAATAGTAAGTCTCTGATATTATTCCACTCAATAATTGCTTGTGTTCTGATTGTAAAATATGCTAGTGGTAAAATTATACACTAGTTAAGTATAAAATAAATAGATTTTACCCGGTATTAGTTAGTCCCCGAGAATTTGACTCTGAAAACTTTAGCCCCCCCCCCCAGTTATTTCAGGCTGACGCCGTCACTGATCACAAGGCTTAATTTATAAACAGTGAGAGGAATGCGAAACGAAATAAATCAAATGCACTTAACATTAATGTCTTGTTCAGTAGGTGGGTAGGAGAGATTGCATATTTTCAAGGGTTTACTTGAAAAGACAGAACATGATATTTTAGCTACCTATGGCGACTATGATTTTCCCGGGATCCCGATTTTAAATGTTTTCCCATGGCAAGGTAAGTGTTGAGAAACATCTTATCTTAAAATGGTGCCTTGTACAGTGGGATCCATGAATATTACCGTGCAAATTGTCCATGACTACTTTCATTAATTTTACTCTTGCACCCTATGCGATTTTAAGTTATGGGTTTTTATGTGTGCTGGTGCAGAAGTTGTCTGCAGCTAACTAACTAACTCTCTAGCCTTCTTAAACCCGAAGGTTCATCGCTGCAGCAACAGAGGCCTTCCATCTGTCCCTATCTTGAGCAAGATTTATATACTCTTTTCCATCCCTACCAATTTCCTTTAGGTCTATCTTAACGTTGTCCCTCCATCTGCAGCTTTTTTTTAGTTTTCTTTTAATTCTTGAAGCTCTAATTGTGTCAAATAAAGTGCACGAACATGGTGATGGACAATTTGCACAGTAATACTCATGGATCCAACTGTACGCTGTGCTGCCCAATTATTACCGAAATGACACCACGCAAAATCGCCTCTATTCATATGCACATCCTTTGTGTAAGTTTCTTCAATGTCTTTGTTCTCACCTTGTCGTATTCGTATTTTTGTTTTCATTTTGTGTGTGTTTCTTGTAATATATGTATTCAAGTGGCAGAACAGCCACTGGTCGAACCTTGCCCGAATTGAATTAAATCAATTTTTTGCATGACCTGGCTTTTCTGACAAAAGGGGATATCAATTTAGAAATTCTCTGTTTTCATGATTGTATAACAAGGGTAATTTCTCGCCCTACTGAATATGTCTGTGTCAAACGATATGCTTGTAGGAGTAACCCTTTCTGCAGCCATACAAATATCAATCTCTCTTCCACGTAGTACGCAGTGGGCTGTATTTTCTGCAGGCTGACGTGTCTCTGGCGCCTGGTCTCACAGCCAGGATAAGCCTCTTAGAGGCTTGTGTTGAGTCTACGTGTTTCGTTAGTCTCTTCATCAATTTCATCTTCTCGCCATTCACCCCCATCGTCGCGATTAACCAAAATTGGCAGAAGAGTAAAGTAAAGTAAATCAAATGAGGTTTGCTTCTACTCACACATGCAGTAGTTTTCCCATACGCTGTAATATATTTAGTATGCAGGATTTCCCTGAATGCCGAAAATTAAAGCGAATTTTCTTCACAGTCGTTAAAAGTTACTGTTTAATTCCAAATGCCCCTCTTGCATTTCTATTGGGTCTTCTTCATTTTGGCATACAGTCAATGTGATATTTGAAGGCAAAATCATTATTATTATTTACCTCGTAAAGATGTCGCTTGCAGACAAAACTTCTTTTTTCCTTACTTTCCCAGTTGATTTTAAGCACATATTCGGTGGTCTAAGAAACATAAATTGGAAATACCCTTCCTTATAAACTGATATCACTTCTTGCTTTGTGTCAATCTGTACAATTTCAATTCCATGGCAACAATAATACGCACAATGATGCATTGTCAGGATAAAATAATCAAGTCAGTGACAGTGATTGTTAAGGATTTTGTGCAGTTCATCAGTCGATAAATTTTCTAATCAATGTGTTGTACAGTGGGATGCATAAGTATTACCAAGCAAATTGTCCATCATAGGGTGATAAGACATCCTGATTTTCGCAGGACAGTCCTATTTTTGAGGATTATGTCCTGCGGTCTGTGATGCTACTCCTAAAAACCAAATATGTCCTATTTTTCAACAGCGTCCTGCGAAATGTCCTGCAAATCATCCAGACGAATTGTTTACCTCTGTAAAACTATTAGTGCTTTTTAAATTAATAACATGATATGATATGCAAGCTACCGAGTGATGACAAAAAGTATATGCAGGGGCGCTTTGAAATTTGAAAATAGCCCAATTCTGAGAATTTGCGGCAAGAGACAAGTACACTGTCAGTATTTACTAATATTTTAATATTATTTCGCAATGTATTAATGCTTTATGGTAGAACGTCAAGAAATACACAAAAAAAACAGTAATATTTCAGGAGACATTTAAACAGCATGACTTTTCCTTTGCCATAGAAGGGGGGGAGGGGTGCACTTGACCCTGTGCTCTTTCAGTTAAGCTGCAATCTTCTTCTCCCCATGGATGTCCGGCTTTTTGTTTCAGAAAATCGGGTCACCCTAGCCCATCACCATGTTTATAATATTTGTTTTACAAAGTCAGAGCTTCAAGAATTGAAAAAGGAAAAGGCAAACAAGTTGCTGCCAACATTTTCTCTAGCATACGTAAAAATTCAGTTCTTAAAAACACATAGGAAGTAAAAGAAAGTTTGCCGAGCAAAACTTGTGCATCGCACTGTACATTGCCGTTGGTTCCAATTCAAGGTTGGTAAAGAATAGTACTGCGAGCGTGTTAAATATATACATAAAGGTTAAATATTAACAATTTGGTTATCGGTGATTTATAAATATTAGTTTACACATTCTTTTAAATTTGAACAATTTCTGAAAATTATGATTTTTGTCCATGTTTTCATATATATAGCTATATATATTGTGCTACATATTCAAACGCACGATGCTATTATAAGGGGTGTCCCAGAAATATTTTCGTTTTTGAATCCGCCCTCTGGGGCAATTCGCACATTACGGAGAAATTAGATAGATCGCAAACGCTTGGTAACATTGTTAATATTTAGTTGCCATGGAAGGCCTTACGGGGCAGCAACGTGCATTTTGTGTTCGTGTGTTTTATAAAAATAATGTTTCTTATGTTGTTGTGCGTCGTTTGTATCGGCATAATTATCTTCTGAGCGCTACGGCCAAATGATCAGGACTTTTTTTTAACCCCTGCAATTCAGAACCATGATGGCTACAACAGAAACACGTTTTTCCAGCAAGATGGAGCCACTTCTCACGTCACCAATGAATCACTGAATGTTCTTCATCCGTTATTCCCAGAAAGGGTTATCAGTCGCAGAGGGGACATTAACTGGCCACCGAGAGGTCCCGATTTAGCACCAGCAGATTTTTTCTTATGGGGTTACCTTAAGAGTAAGGTATACACCCCAATGCCACAAAATTTGAGAGAATTGAAGCAAAGAGTTACAGATGAAATCTAGGCTATTCCTCGTGCAATGTTTCGGCGAGTGATCGAAAATTTTAGTTCAAGAATAATTGAATGTGAAAACAAAAATGGTCACCATTTTGGTAATAAATTTATATTTATACAAAAATATTAAGTATTTATTTTAATAGTTTTAAAAACGAAAATATTTCTGAGACACCCTTCATTTCAGTAAAATGTAGCATACCTATTTCGCCTCCACAGCAACCAAGGCTATGAAGAAAGCAGGAGAGGTCACGTGACTCGACGAACACTGTAAAGCGTTCACAAAAAAGACACAATAAACAAAAACCTTCAAACCTGATCACATCGTTCAAAATAAAAATGATGCAGCTTGATGTGATACGTGAACTATACTTCGCTAGTGTAATTATTTTCACTCACGGTGAGACAATATAGTACAGTCTCTTGCCTTGTCTCCGTAACACACTAAAACAAATATTTTTCTGACCTCTCGGTAATTGAACGTAAATATTTACGACACTCTCTGTTACCATTGAATAACTAATGGTCCACACAGCATCCGGGAAAGACAAACAACGCCACCGGCGATATTTACGAGGTGCTATCAAAATGTTCTCTTTGATGCTGGACCCAGATAAAAGCAATTATTCATGATTGTTAATGAATAGAAAAACAGAGAATGTAAGGGAAGGATTCACGATTACGTTACACAGGGTGGAATCTATGTGAGTTGGAAGGGTTTTATGAGTATTAGTATACAGGGTTAGCATAAAAAAATAGAGAGTTTGAACGCTTGTATAAATTGAAATTTGTTTGTTACATCAGAAAGCATGCAGCACTGTTGTATAGAGAAAGTCTTGAAGTTTACGACTGCTGCTTTTCGTTTGTCTTCGTGACGTCAGCATCGCGTGAGAACCCTTGACGTAAGTCGAGCAGTATGGCCGCTAGTCAATCTACGATTGGAGCAATAAATTTGAGGAAACTGGTTGTCTGTTGTCGCGTTTGTGGAGAACTGGACTTTCGCATTGATATCTGTCGTGTTACTAAAGGGTCACACATAGAACACTGGTAACTTACCAATTTAAACTTCAGGACGTACTCTTCAAACCATGTATTTCAGCCCTATTATTAAAACTCATCTTTCTGTAAAACTTTGAAAGTGTATATTTCTTTTAGGCTAACCCTGTATTGTCCCCAAACAGAAATATAGCCGGGGGAGGTTTCGGGGGGCTGCGACCACCACGAAAAATAATATTACATAACATTTTGTAAACATGTGTAGCAATAATTATGTAATTAAAATCGTGTATAGCGGTAATTAATTTTGCTTCCTTAGCAGGATTAAACATATTGTGTAATAAATAAGTTGTAATATACTGAGATTTATCTTCAGAGCTTGTACCTTCCCAAGGGAAGTTGCTGGTTATGTATACCCTCACGAAATAAAATTCTGGCTACGGGCCTGTCCCGAAAGGAAGCAAAATATGCCTATTATTGAGAAAAAAACTCGGAACCATGTTATATACATATTTCTTTTCGCAGAAAAGATAAAAAATCCTATATATATATTTCTTACTTTTCGTCTATTTCGGTAATTTTGTTGAATATAAACAACAATTAGATGAAATATGAACGGACACTCAAAATGAACTCAGCCTATCAAGTACTCGAACTGGAAATACAGTGGAACATCGATTTTACCATGTTCAGAGGAAAATTTTATAACATTTTGCTATGTTGGGGGGAAATGTAGAATGCTGAAACGTAAAATCAAGGTGTCACTGTATTCGTTGGCAAAATCGTGAGTAGACAACTTTACACCCTCGTCATGGAATGGTTTTGTGGCATCTTCAAATTCTGTCTAGACTACATTTTTATATTTCTAGAAATCAAACTGACGTGAATTTGTGACAATGTTGCAACAAGAACTGCAAAATATCGTATGTGGTTAAGATGGGTACAAACAACCAATAGGTGACTAAACATTAATTTTACAAGCACTTTAGCGGTGGTACATTTGAAGATTTTAAGTTGAAATTCTTGTACCTGAATTTAAGTGAAATTGGCCAACGTGTTTCAAGACGGCGGAAGCTTGATAATCTTCTGATATTTTAAAATCCATATCCAGACAATATTATTACCTTCTGAACTAGTATCTATGGTACGCATTTCAGATATTTGCGGCTACACTTTGGATAAGGTGCGTAACAACAAATTCTTGCTTAAAAGAAGAAAAAAAAGCTCCGATTTTAGCAAGAACTACCATTTCTGATCCCTCTGTAAACATCAGTTTAAACATGACAGAGAAGTTATGTTTTCCACTATTTATTTAAATACATTAAATCTAAACATTATCAGGGCGTCTGACTACCATTCGAGGAACCCGGGTTTGATCCCTGGTGGGGAAGAACCGGGATTTTTTACACCTGCTCAAGCGGCTCCGGCGTATAAAGTGGGTTCCTGGAGGAAATTCTGGGGGGTAAAGGCGGCCAGGGGAATGGTGCTGATCACATCACCCCCACCTTCGAACGTGATCAAGAAAGTGTGGGGCCCTAACTCCAACCCCCTATACGCCTTCATGGTGTGGTGCAAAGCACAGGGGAGCACTTTACATTTATACTTTCTTTACTAAACAATATCATACATATTCCAAAGTGTAGTAAATAAAACAATATTTTCCATTCGAAAACTCCGTCCTTATAGAATCTGTATTAGTGATACGGTTGGGCATGGGAATTTGGAGCCATGTGTTAGTGTGGCTTTAGTGCACCCTGAACCAACAACATAGAGATGTTAGGTGTGGCGGCGATTAGGTTGGGCGAGGGGGCAGTTGCCCCCCACTTTTCACCACTTTTGCCCCCCCCCGGTTTTTGAACTCAATCGCCGCCACTGGTGTCTATGGTATCACTTGAGATATAGTTTAATTTAGTAAAAACAATACTTTGAAATAGTACGAATATTGTATTCACGCTAACATCTATAAATTTTGAGTTCTTTGAAGGAGAACTTGCTTAATAATCGTAGTAAAACCACTTAAGGACCTAGGAAGTGGGGATTTGAACCCACAACCTTCACACTATCAGTCAAAGCCTTTCGCATAATCTGCAACAAGATGCTCTCTGCCTTTCCCTCATAGTCGCTTCAGATCCAGGGAATAAATCTTCACTTCGAAGTCCCATTTTTCATCTAAGTCACGACGCATCTCGCGAAAAACGCAAAGCCCCTCGCGTGATCTCCTATGCAACACGACACAACTATCGACAGCGTAGCTAATGGAAACGCCGCCATTAATCTCCATTAAATCAGCACGAGCGCTGCTATTGGCAAAGTTGATAACTCCCTGAGATAATACGGCCGGATGGAAAGATGCACCGCGCCTTTTAACTTTGGAAACCGCTGATGGATTGACCGAGAAGCAAGATTCACAAGAGATTTCAACAGCTCTCGTGGCATTTTCGTTTAGATTCTTGCTCTGTTCCCACACCCGGTTTCCTTTAACTTCTTCCGCGTACATGTAGAGTGGGGTGCGTAAGTATTATCAAGCAAATTGTCCATCACCATGTTTATTCCGTTTAATATAACCAATCAGAGCTTCCAGGAATTGAAACTAAATGACAATCAAGCTGCTGACAACATCTGCGTCAGCACACGTAAATATCTATACCTTAAAAACACGTCGGATCCAAGAGAAAGATTAATTAAAACAGTCATGTGCAATTTGCCGATCAATACTTGACCTTCAACATCTTACATTAGCAGCAAGAATAATCTATTCCAGGGTGGAACACATTTGTGTTTTTCCCATACACTTGTGTGAACGCTGTAAACCACAGACTACTACTCGTATATCCCAGTACAAGCAGAACCATCTGGTGAGAAGTACAACTTACTCGGACGCCTGTCTTCGAACTGTGCACAGGCAAGTCCGTTATAGCCAGTGAATGGCCATCGGTTGACAAATTGATGTCAATTAACACGCGATAATTCGAAACGTAAAAAGAACTAGATATTCATTATCCGGCAGATATTCTTAGTAAGCCAAATGAGCAACACATCAACATTGAAAATTCTTAACGAAGCTGAATCATTAACATACTTTAAGACTGTTTTGTTCACCCCAGTCGCTTGGCGGCGCTGGTAGTTTGCATACTAGTTTTTCGGAAGTACACAACCTATCCTAATACAGAATCCACAACTTCTTAAATTTTAGCACGTGCACATCTGACAGCCTAGTTTTGTGACAAGAGCTCTTTGTCACAATCTAACAAATTCTAGTACTATGTACGAAATTACAGATTACAGATTGTGGTAGCATCAAGTGACAAGAAAGTTGAAACTGATAGAAAGCGTTTGTCAGTTGTATAGAATTCGAATTTGGATTTAATGTAGAACTGATGATATCCACTCACATTTCACCTAATGTTAATCGTATGATCTTTGTAGTTCAAAAGGTTTTGGACTAATACAGTACAGTATTAATCCACTTTTTTACCTTAATGTCCATAGTAGTTTTCAGTAAAATAGCAATACAACCTGAAGATTAACATGTGTAATTTTCAACTGCAATTTTCTGGAAAGATCGGGTATCTTCTCTAAACTGCGTAGTGACATGAGTTGATAGGTGAAACGTAACGTTGTGTAAGAGACTTCTGTGCATTACATGGACTAGTTAGCATGGCATCTACAACTCAGGGGATTGAAACAGAGAAGGCATAGTTAAAAAAATACACAGTAAAGACCTTCTAATTTGGAAAAATGTGGAGAAGAGTTCTTACGAGGAAAATATGGCTATGTAGACTTTACTATGCCTATGAGCACATTCGACATACAAAGTTTTTTCACCTCTTTAATAAGTAGAAAGATGTTACCGTCGGCAAACGTCCACAGTGAAAGTTCCGAACATTTATCCACATTACAAAGTGAATCGTTTTTGCCTTTTATTAAAGAAAAGCTCGAAGCGCTTTCTGGCGGTTAATTTACGAACTGGACATTTCTTCCTGCAGTTCTCTCAGTTTCCCCTTTCTCCCCCCCCCATACTCTTCATATTTCTGAATCAGAAAGGGAAAAGTTTCAAACTGCGAACTCTTTCTGCGTCTCATTAAAAAGGATTCCACAAACGGTGAGGCACTCTATATCATTTCCAGCGTATCTCGCCACACATGTTCGTTAAGATTGTATTTGTAATAACTTTGCTTGGCTTTATAGAACAGTGACGTTTTCTATCTCTCTTTGGGATGATTAAGTTGAAAAATCCTGGAATGGCCTAAGAACATGTTCCAATCCTTAATTCAGCATTTGCACCCAGGCTCGGATAAGACACACCCAGGAGCCATTCGGTCCTTCTAAGGACCACATACACAACACAATATGGACTCTCATTCTTGTAAGGACTACAGACTCAACACAATATAGACTCTTGCCCTTGTAGGGGCCACATACTCAATACAATATGGACTCTCGCTCTTGTAGGGACCACAGACACAACACAATATGAGCTCTCCTGATTGTAGGGGCCACAGACACAATACAGTATGAACTCTCGCCCTTGTAGGAACCACAGACACAACAAAATATGGACTCTC
Source organism: Lepisma saccharinum (assembly GCF_977018435.1). Lineage (NCBI taxonomy): Eukaryota > Metazoa > Arthropoda > Insecta > Zygentoma > Lepismatidae > Lepisma > Lepisma saccharinum. The sequence goes on from NC_139244.1 coordinate 40,119,128, forward strand.
GCCTTTGTAATAACCATAGACGCAACACAATATGGACTCTCGCTCTTGTAGGGACCACAGACACAACACAATATGAGCTCTCCTCATTGTAGGGGCCACAGACACAATACAATATGAACTCTCGCCCTTGTAGTGACCATAGACTCAAGATAATATGAACTCTTGCCTTTGTAATAACCATAGACTCAACACAATATGGATTCTCGCCCTTATAAGGACCACAGACCCGACACAATATAGATTCTCGCCCTTGTGAGGACCATAGACTCAACACAATATGAACTCTTGCCCTTGTAGGGACCACAGACACAACAAAATATGGACTCTTGCCCTTGTAGGGATCACAGACACAACACAATATGGACTCTCGCCCTTATAAGGACCACAGACTGAAGACAAGACGGATTTATAAGCGACAGGAGCAGGAGCCACAGAAACCATAGTACAGGAAGAACGCCAGTCAACCAGCGAACACACCAACAACAACAATCGCCAATTAAACAATCAGTTAGTCACAGTGACAGGCGTAGGAAGAATCCAACCTAAGTCCCTCCAAGCGTCACATTCGAGGGTTTACACTATGAAAAACACTCACTTCTGGGAGACAAATACAGCGGTGGATGGTTCCTCTGATTTTGTGAAGTACTACTAGGAAAAAAATGGATAAGAGAGATAATTAGATCAATAGCTACGCATACTTAATAATACGTAAATGGAGTTTCTAACGAAACGTACACTAACATACAAGACCAAAACAGCTAGATAGGAACTCATTAAACATAAATCAACATTCTTAGCAACAGCTACAGGTTAGTCCATTACCATTTTAAAAATTTTACGAACACGTCATCAGCGTCATAACACATAAAACAGTATTGTACTTCACCAACCTTCAATTACTCAAAATATACGGTTGAAAAACTCTTTAAAACCAAACTTAACGAAACTTTCGAAAATGTATTTAGCGCTATAGAAGTTCGGAAGGAAGTTAATACTTATTGTTGAATGGAACGTTGCTAATATCAGTTACATACGGCAGAAAGATGACGAGAACATGTGCTTTATTAAATTTCATGGCAGCGTTTTCCATCGCAACTGGCACCTTCGAATCATAAGCACTATGAATTTTGGTTGCTTGGTTAGAGAAGGTAATTCAAACGTCTAGTATACTTTACCTTGTCCCTGTTTTCTTTAATTTCATCTCATTTCGGCTCGTGAACGTACAAGGAACTGAGCATCGGTCCTCTTCATCAACTGCTACAAATGACACCCTCTCAGGGAAATATTAAGGGTCGTTTTGGACGATCAGGAAAACTGAAGACTGTAATTTCCCCTCAGGGAAGTCTTAAGCAACGTAGTAATTATTCCGGCCGCACGCGGCGCTGCTGGATCACGGCGATAGCTTATTTGGTGACTTCCTTGAAAGTCGATCGCTCCAGCTCTTCCCACCGCACGATGGAGCTCAATTGATCTCCTCTCCTTCTCAGGCCCCGTTGTTTTCCTCCTCATGATAAATGAGGATTGTCACAGCAGTGATTACGTCATTTCCTTTTGCGTGCCGGAAGAAATATCTCTAGAGAAGCCACGAGCAAGTCTTCCTTTTTCCTTTCTTACCTTTTTTGCCCCGCGGAAAGTTTTAATAACATTACATTTTTCTCCCGTTTACCCAACTCAGGGGGAAAAGTTAATTGACATTGATGCTTCGAGTTCTTGTGTTTTCAACGCCGCTACACGAGATAATTAATTACTAGGATTTCGCAACACTGATCAACAGTTGATGAACAGAAAGCACTGACTAGCCTTTCACAGCCTGGCCTTAAAATATTTCTTAACACAATTGTCATTTAAGGCACTAAGAACGACAGAATTATAATAAAAACATTATTTTTGAATTCTCGAAACTCACCATGTTACCCGGCGTCAAATTCTGGAATTGCAAGCATGTTTCCATTGGTTTTATCCTTCACATATAACTGAAGTACAAACTCCACCCATCTATGAACGACATCAGAATACAAAATGTCTAAAATTCAGAAAACCTTAACGTATACGATTGTTATGCTGATCAGAGAAATAAATACACATTAATAAACTGTGCACATTCGCCCGGGTAGTATTTATAAGTTAGCAGTTATATTAGATTGCCTTAGTAGTCCCTTGTTTTGTTTTTGTGACGTCATAATATGCAGGCCAGCGCTTGTGTTGTGAAAAACGAAATCCATGACGAAACGAAATCCATTTTCAGAATTAGTTACCCAGCACCTACACCACATCTCATGTTTCAAGTCACTCCATACTATGCATACCATATACACAGCATTCCAATTACTGCAAGGTACAGCCAACGATAAACATAATAGCAGGTAAATTGTATATTGCTATTTCATTATTTTGTATTCTACATCCTGTGTTGCAAAATAATGAAATTATGTTGATTCGAAGTAGGTGTTGGCCTAAATTGAAGTTCTTATTTCATTATCATCACAGTGTGGAAAAGAAACTGTATGAAATTAGTGACGGACAATTCGTCTACTGTTTCTTTTGCTGTTAGGTGTACTACAAGCATGGGGGGGGGGGAGTTTAATCCTAACGTTGCCAGAAAAACGTTCTTAAGGTTAGAATATAACCCACAGCTATCATTACGTTACAGTTACGTTCTAATAAGAACGTTCTGGAAACATCAACGCCAGACATGTTCACAAACTAATTTAGCACAGACTACGATCTCTATATATACGCTGGGAAAATAGGTAAACTAATTTGTTTAAAAATAAATAGTTTTTGGAACGAAAATAAAATACACCCAACTTTTCGTTTCAACTTTATTACTTGCCCCCGGGCCTCCTCGACAGTAGATTTGATTCCCGGTGGGGACACACTGCATAGTGGTTCATATACCACATTAAACTGTAGGCCCAGTTGTGTCTAGACCATCTGAGGCTATAGTACATTTAATTCTTACTTCTCGCTCTCACTCACACAGAATTCTTACCTATACCAACTTCAAAATCCATAAGTAACACTCTGTAGCGTACATAAACTCAGCAGCCAACACTGCTCTGCATACAGTGTCCATCAAGGCGAGAAACCTCTCAATTCAGCATCAAATATGGCTAGAATGCGCTGATGCAGCATGAAACAGCGAGATTGCACTTTACCCGGGCCAAGCTAACTTCCAACGCCCAATCACAGCCCACAACTGTCATGTTGACAAAATGTTGTTTTCCTGTTGTCCGTTTCGGGGAGGAGGGATTCCAAGGTTGCCGCTTGTTGCACAAACAGCAGAGGCACCGAATGCTAGTTTCTTCATAGGTAAGCAAGGCAACAGTGAGTGACTGCCAGAGAGGCGGGTCCCGCGCTGATAGAAGTCTTGGTGCGACTGTAACTTCAGCATTCAACAAGGGGGTGTTCCTAAAGTTTGAACAAAACGAAAGAATTCAACGACAATAACAGGCCTCGAGAACCTGGTGAAACCAGTTATTTTACCAACTCAAGGAACGCTCTAGGTGAAAGCGTTAGTAGCAGTGTTTTGTTTATAGAAAGTTTCCACATGGCGTCCAGCGGAAGCCACGTCCATATGGCAAAAATAAACTCAGTTGTAGATGTTCATGCTCATTTAAATTAACTTTTAAGAACAGTTAAGGCACACTCATCCTGTGTCCTTCATATCGTCCTCTCTTCAAATAATACTATATTTTCCGATCTAGTGTAGTTTGAAGACATCAAGCACGCGCGTGGTCTGCAAGCAGTAGGCGATTTTCGCTGAACAAACCGTGCGTATCGTGCAAGAACGAACTTCACTCATCCCCCGAAAATCGACTCGAGGAACGCCATAACGAACTTCACCATCTTCAGGACGGGACTTATGGAACGGCCAATGGCCATAACTCGTTTAACGCGATAATGCGCTAAATTCGACATGCAACTAAGCTAGAATGCATCGACTCAGCATTCAATAAAGCCATAGTGCACTAAATTCAGCATCCAACAAAGCAATAATGCAATAAATTAAGTATCCTCCTAAGCGAGAATGCATCAACTCAGCATCCAACAAAGCGAGAATACCCTAAATTCAGCATTCAAGAAAGCGAGTATGCACTAAATTCAGCATCCAAATGCACTGAATTCATCATCCTACTAAGCGAGAATGCATCAACTAGGCATCCAACAAAGCTAGAATGCACTAAATTCAGCATCCAACACAGACATAATGCACAAAATTCATCATCTTACTAAGCGAGAATGCATCAACTTGGCATCCAACAAAGCTAGAATGAACTAAATTCAACAACCAACAAATCAAAGATCTCTAAATGAAGCACTCGAGGAAATTTATTAGGTTTGTTATTAAGCGTCATGTGCTACACTACTTCCAGAGTCACAAGACTTGTGAGATTTAGCTTTCACACATAAGTGTTGAGAAACATAATTGTAAATTCAGTTGCAGAGTCATTGGTTACTTAGTAAATGCTATAGTTAAAAAGTAACAATTACTTTGAAACTCCGAAGACTTGCAGCCATTCCAAATGACTTTTGAAACTTGGCTGAAATTCCACTCGGCTCTTCTGACGGGTGTAAGGGAACGATCAAGAGCTGTCGCTCTTGCTTAGCCCCCTTAGCCTCCCCTCCCCCACGACACGTGACTGGAGAGTCAACGCATGTCAAAAGGTCCTCATACATCACCCTCCCCAGACTCCAACCATGAGAAGTAAGCTGGAGGTTTCAAAATTCGAATCAAGCAGCGACATCTCAGGAGTGACTCTGTGCGAGGTGACCATTGTGGACAGGACGATCTTGGTTAAGTACAAAAATACACTTCGTGGCCGTGCAGTGACGTAAGCACTGCCACGTGTGAGTGACTGAATAAAAGTTCATGGCTGCAGTCAATGGCGTATTTAAGAAGGTGACTTCGGGTATCTGCATTCAGGATATGTTTCACCACAAAAATTATATTCTGCATAGTCACCACCACTACACTTCTACGCTGACCTCCGTGGTGGACCGGTTATCACGGCGCGCTATGACTTCAGGGGTTCCAGGTACGAATCCCGGCCTGGGCATGGGTGCTCTTTGGGGAATGTCCCTTCATCAAGGAAACCACATCAAGATTCACGTGAGTGCTCTAGAATTAATTCTAAGCATATGTAATTTTTCAGATTTTGGAATATCCTAGCGATTTTTCGAAAGAGAAAGATCCAGCCTAACCTTAAGTATTGTACCTTCTCATGGAAACTTTCATTCGTTTTTTTCCAGAATTCCAGAAGCGATTCAAGTTTCAAGAATATCCAGGGTTGCCACCTATGGCCGAAGTATATTATATTGATTATATTACGGCACAGGGCATAAGAAGTGTTACGTTGTATAGTGAAAACGAAATAATTCCAGGCAAGCATTGCTCCTTGTGTCACAATCTTTGCAGTGTCTGAAAATTAGCCTAGTTCATTTTCAGCTTGTCCAATAAGAAATGTCTCTTTCCGGAACGACGAGAACAGCATCTTTTGCAGTTTCCGCTGGTCCTCTTGGGAATGCCCGCTTATCATCCAGCCGCTAAAGAAATGCCTAGACGTTCAGTGCTTTAAAGAGACAGGAAACAGGGGAAGGGGTGGTAAGAAGCGAGGCTTCCGTTGTTTTTTCCGCGTCGGAAACTTTCAAGAGCTCTTGTGGAAAAAAAAACGTTACTCGGCGAAAGTAATACCATGGGAGCGAAAGAATTCTGAAAGGCTGTCAAGACAGGAAGATATCCGGCAGCAGGAACTGCTCGCAGGAATCAATTACCTTGCTTCCCGGTGACAAACAGCTGGTTAGGTTGGATGCAAGGAATAGTTTCCCCGGAACAAAGCATCGGAATTCTGCTGGGGATAGGCGTCGGCTGGCGAACGTGTTTGTCAACACTGCACGGCACGGCCGGGGTTTCCCCCTCCTTCAGCCGTGACGTACGGGCTCTTGTTTTAGTCTAGCGCGATCTGAGCTCCATCTCTCGGCGAGAATTTGAAACGTCCGTTCGTGCAGGTTATCCTTAATCGCGAGTGGGAAGATTCCGGTTTAGATTAAACCGCGTTGACCTTTAACTACAGTCGCAGCATTATTAATGCATTAAAAATGCTCGGATTTCGTGAATACCCGTTTGCTATAATTAATAACCACGTAAGAAAGAAAGTAACGTTTCTTAGAGTGAAATGGAGAAATGAAAAGATGCGTTCAGAAGTTTTCATCTCTTTTTCAGTGACGAAGTCAGGGCGAGCAGGTAACTGGACGCCTCCCTTCCTCCTTAACTATGTTTTCCCTCTTACTGCCCCCCCTTCTCAAGCAGGCTAGACAAAATTGATAAATATGTGTATTTTGGGTATCTTAGATGTGACAAACTGTATACGCGTACACGACAGATCTGCCAAGGAAATGAACAGAAAAATACCAATTACCCAATAATTTGAAAATATGAGGAGCAAACACATTTTCAAACACTTATTCAAACTTTTACAAAAAAAATGCAACAGGAAGACATTGCTGAGAAAGAAACCACTCCTTGAGACAATTTGCTTGGAATATTAAACGTTTGGAATGTCTGAAAATTGTGCAAAGTCCAGCTGCGACCCCTCCACTTTCACTTCTGGCGATCCTCTTTCCAGTGTCCTTTCTTGTTCAGACTAAAATTTCCCTTTAGGATTGACCCAAAATTCACTTTCCTTGTATTGTTGGATAAGACTATAGTGGAACCACAAACAAAAGAACCTTTGACCAGAAGCCTTCGCGCATCTTCCCCTCCATCCGTTCAGCTCTGTACAGAGAGCCTGCTCCACTCTGCCCGTCCCCTACGCTCGTGAGTACAATGCAGAGGACACGCGGTACTGCGCAGGTTCTTTCGCATGTGGTCCCACTCCAATCCCCCTTTTTGTAGGAGTTTAACCTTGAGACTGATGGCTTCGTAGCTTTACGCCCGCCCCCTGACTCCAGCGGAAGGCTTAGTATATAGATTTTATCCTATATTCGGTCCAATGAAACGCATGCTTGTATAGTACATAGTGACTGTATGTACACTGTTAAGCACAAGACCATATAAGTTAACACTAAGAGTGTTGAAGGGAGAAGATTTCGTTCGAGCACCAAATAGTTTGCACGCGCGACGCTAGATAGCGTACGGATTTGAGAGCTTCTTAGCTCGAGCGAATAACGCTCGAACAGGCAAAACCAGTGGTATACTCTCGAAGTTAGCAGTACACGTACAACCGTAATTTGTCTGTGATAATGTGCCCTCAAATATGAATTGTGAACTGAAAGACACAGTGACATTGGAACTTCAGTGAATATAGTCGCCATCACAATGCTAAAATGTAGTTTGGTCCATGCTACCAATACAGTGATATATGAAAATGAAATAGATGATTGTGGGCTGAAACTGCCAAGGCGGATATTTTACACTACGGTTATCATTAGTGGAGATAAAAGTATTCTGGCTCTTGCACTACAAGGTTTGGTGAAAATTCATGGGGATTGCACCACTGATTTTGTAACTGTGCATTTCAAGTAGTCTGTATGTGCTTACAGGATCATGCATAGCCATTGATGGAAAAAAAAGAGAATAGAAGATTGGAAAACTCCAGCATCGTCTTCCAGAAATCTCTTCTCCAATAACTTTGGGAGGATTGGACGCCTAGTAAGAATGGAAAGTAAACAACTCTCGAGATTAGCTTGCAAAGGGGAAGCCGCCATGAAAAACACGGAAGACGAGAAGTGGCAGAGATTTTGTTTGTCACGGAATACGGCAGGTCATATACAAAAGCTCCTCGTAGATCAAGAGATTGATTTCATAACTTTCTCATTGGAAGGTTTGAAGAAGAGCTTTTCGTAGAGGTAATTTATGGCTGATTTAGGGAGTGACTCTTGCTCGCACGGTAGAACCCTTGCTGCATACAAAGCGGAGCAGTGTTGCCATCTGCACGAAAGTGAAAAACGCTAGTATTTGGAGAATAGTGTAAGTTTTCGTGGAAGGGGATGGAAGTAGTGAAAATTGGAACAATGGTTCGCTAGATAAGAAGTTCCTCAGCGGCTGTGGAAAGTTAGAAAGTAATCATTGCGCTGCTTCTCGAGATATGTGTGACCAAACTTTGCCCACACGGACAGCGCACGGTTCAGAAGGCTAGAAGGGGCGTGATCTTCTCTTACGCCGTTCACCAAGGGATTCCTTTCACTTAAAGTTTGTTTTTATGCGCAGATAGGCTAAATGAGACTGGGCCTACAGTGTAATAAGCCTCCACAAGGAATCCAACCCAGATTCAGTTTAATCTAATACTCGAAATTGTTTTCATGCTGCCGTAAATTTCTCTCGTATTTATTTTCGTTCGCAGTTATTCGTATCGTTCTTATTCCAGTATAGCATCTTGATTCGCGATCAGTGGCGGTGAGTAGGAAGGGGCGAGAAGCCAGCACTTTTTACCCGTTTTTGCGCCTGCACTATGGCATATTAATGCTAAGCCTTGTCTACCAATAATTGCGATTAAAACTTTTCGTGGTTATTTCTGTCCTTTCACCTATTCCGTGAGCGTTTCGTCCATCGTGCTTAATCATGTGCTTTGTTTTTATGGTTCTTCTCTACCAGAATTCGCCCGTTAAGCGGTATTTCAGCAGCATGCTAGGATAATCTCTTGCCGTAGTCTGCCGAACAACCTTCACTACAGGTTACTTGCACTTTACCTCACCACACTGTAAACAGTTGAAGGGAGAAATGACAATCCAAGACTGTAAATTTCTGCTACCATTCAATAACTGTAAAAACACAATAACTGCTTTTAAAGCATTAACATCAATTGCTTAGTTAACAGTGCTTGCTGTTATTTTAATGTCATTTTTATTTAAAAAATGTACAGTGTGTTTCGGAAGTTTGTTGCTCAGAGACAAACTCACGCACGGGGATAATAGCATGTCAAAGAAAAGAGTAAATGAAGAGTAAAAGTGGTAAACGCTGTAAGTGCCACATTAATTCAAACACCGTTTACCACGTTAAACTGTGAAATGTGCCATGCTTTATAATGTGGTAAACGTGAAAAGTGGCTGGTAGCCCTCTATAGTTCAAAGGGCGGGTAAAGAGGTCACTAGTGTGAATGTTCTTACGGGCTGATGTGCGGAACGATGCGATTTCCCAACACTTTCGCATGTGGCACTTACAACGTTTACCACTTTTAGTCCTCGAATATCCAAGTTTTTATCCCACCTTGCAAATGTTCCATATGTCATCCCTTGGTGATACGACAGACGTTAATTCTGTAATCTCTCGTAATTGCTCATATGCGGTCCACAGTCTCAGGCGATTATCCCACCCAACATGTTCGTTTTACACCTCAGTTCCCTAAAGGATCTGGAATCATCAGTAGAATCAGGCAACAAAGTGTCAAATTTGAACAATGGACATTTCCACTCAATTTTTTTACAACAATTTTGAAAACTACACCCTGGAAAAATGACCCCTGCAAGTTCTCGCGTTTCTCTGCGTCCAGTTTAAGGCAAAAACGAGACTTCCAAAAGTTGCGAGGCTAGATTGCGCTGAAAACACGCCCCGCCATGTTATTACGTCACGACTTAGAGAGACATCGTTTGTCGTCTGCTTCGAGCGTCCAGTTTACTGCCCACGGTGTGCGAACATGTGCAGCAGTTTTACAAATCTGTACCGATTTAAATAATGGAAGAAGGAGCGATAGTGGAAAGGAAAGCTATGCTTTGTAATGATCATTCTTCCATTAAATATCCCTGCTGCTCATGTGCAAGATAAATAAAAGGGTTCTGCTGCGTGCGTGTTCTCAGGCCATGCGAAAAATATTGCTTGTAAAATTGAAGAAAGAAGTTCGTCTCGTATCGTGGCAGGTTGGGTGATACTTAGATTGTGCTTGTTGGTGCTGGTGGTAGTGTGTGTGTGTGTGTGGGGGGGGGGGGGTGTCCTCCTGCACCCCGACTTCGAATACTGCTTGTAGTAATTTATCTTCATTGTAGCGATTCGCCAAAAGTGGGAAGAAATGTGGTGTTAGATAAGATACATACTAAATTAACCATGCGTTCTCATCGTTGCGGTTAAACAAAGTGACGTAAAAGTAGGCTAAATACAAAAATTTGCAATATATATATTAACTGAAGAAAACTGTCATTTACTGCAGGAAATTTAAAAACTCCCCGTACCTTTTTTATACCGTATCACCTCTTATATTGCAGAAATTGGCGTGTAAACCAGAGCGTTCTAAACGTATTATCTTAAAATTTGCGAAGAAAATATTATGACGAAAATAATTTTAATTCCAGAAAAGGCATTCCTATAACCATCTAACTATTCTATGCTATATAAGTTCTTGCCAGTCAGAACTAACCTATGTATTCGCAATGAACAAGGCTGTTCACGTGTTCAGCCATTGACTGTTACAAGTTTTGCTTTGTCACCCTAATGGGAAAACCTTCTACCGAGTGGCTGAATTATAGTAAATACTGCTATACTGCTAGGGCATACTTCATCTCCAAGAAATGGAGCACAGATTTTTGCACTGGACATTACAAGATACTTGTTTTACACAGTAACAAGTGAATTTGCTGTCGCTTCCGCGGCTCATGCTAAGTTGATGGGACGAGCAGAAGCCCCGCCTGCACGCATTTCTAAGTGATGACGTCAGAGGACCTCCTGTCTGTGGAGAGGACGTTTTCAAATCCGTGACGTAGTAGGTGAATTTCAGCGGTGTTTGAAGGCGTGTTTCTCGAGAACCGAAACAAATATCGCCGAGATATTTTGCACATCTCATGTTTGTGTCATTATCTGTAAAATGAATGGATTTAAACGTTTTACATGTCAAAGTGGAAATGTCCATTACCTCCCGGTATTGAGAAACTCCATGACTGATTGATTGATTGATTTAGTTTATTTTACTTCGCGTTTTGTGCCTCTTGGCTAATTTGCGAAGATGGGGATGAGTGATGAAATGATGAAAGTGATGAATGGACATTCACAAACAACCAAGCCCGACCGGGATTCGAACCCGGGACCCTTGGCGTCGCAGCGCAATGTGCTAACCACTCGGCCACAGGGTCGGGCGAGAAACTCCATGACGTCATTGTACACAGTGGCTTGTCAAGAGAGAGAGACAAATCATTTGGGCGACAGCATGACAGTCTGGTGCCAATAGCTATTGGATTTTTACGGAAATATCACATAAAATAGTTGGATACAATAGCAACACACTGTTTGAGCAGAAAAACGAGTTTCGCCAAACCTGTGGCTTGTCATGTTACACCAGTCCTTTCCAATGTTCTTTGGAATAGCGAAATCACGTTGAAAGTTGATCATGCTTTCATGAATATATACATCTACAGTATATGTTGGTTTCCATTCAGGTGATCTTTCAGTGTACCAATTTGAAAACAGAGATACCAGAATGCTTTCACGATTTTGTAAAACACTTTTGTCGCAGCCAGTCTTGGTAAAAGTGAGCATCAACTTCAATTTCGACTGTGCAACTCTTACCTGCACTAGCGCCACGGCGGAATTAGCTGGAATTTAATATCCGCTCCGGAATCTCTCTCTTTTGTTCATCAAACAAAGTAAACTGACTCGTGTTGTTTCCGTGAAACATGCCGCATGGCTGAACGTAAAGAGCAACGCATCAAACAAGAGTGAAAAACAAACAAAAATAAATGCACATTGGGAAAACGAACAGTCATATCCAATGCGAACTTCAGGAACACAAGTGCTCTCTGGCGGAAGATGGGAGAACTACGGCGTGCGAGAGATGGAGAGAGGGGGTTGGGGGGAAAGACAAGAGCTTTAATTTAGTTAGTTCCTTGTTCCGTACGTTAAAAGACGCCTCTGAAAGGCTCCTTATTCAGAATCAAATTAATAGAGGGGACGAAAAAGAAATGAAGATAACAGAAGAAACAGAGAAGAGAATGAGGAGGAAAAAGAAAAGCCTTATCTGGAACAGCGCCTCTCATTAAAGTGGACAGAATCGAGTTAGCGATGGTGTTCTGTTTCATCTTAACCGCTCGTCATAATGCAGGCGTTGAAGGGGGAATTGGAAAACAGTTGAATGCGTCCCTAGGGAAATCTCCGAAGGGTGAAACAAGCGGCAAATTAGGACCTGGAGAAAGAAGAAAAATCTAACGAGCCGGGGTGTAATTTGTTATTACACCCGTTTGATCCCCGTCAGAATACTGTATTGTGGGAGTGTCTAACGACGCGCGGTGAATCTTGGACAGTGTTTTCTAAGTCGAAAAGCGAAACGTGCAAAAGCATCTCAAAGGTCACGTGAAATGTCGAGAGTAGGGATGGTGTCCAGATGTTTGGAATTGTCTCGTGGTATATCGTTAATTAGGAAACACGTCTCGTTCTGTATCTCGAAAGAAAGTCTCGTCTCAAATCTCGAAATGATATATTTAACCTTCCCATATTGCAAAGTGCTTCATAATCGACTACGCTATCTACTGTCGGATTGAAAATAATGGATACTCAAGTTTGGACTCAAATTAAAAATTAACCAGTAGACCTGAATAAAAGCGAGTTATACAATATTGGTTTTGTTTTTAAGCTCTTTGCATCTGTTTTTAAAATCCGTTATCATTGTCAATTCACATTGCAAAATCGATTTTATACAGATTACTTTTCAATGGAGTACAAATGTCCGTGGAACTTGGCAACACCGCACGCTCTGACTCGCACAGCATTGCCCGTTGAACAAACTAGGGACTGTCAATGCGAGTCAGAGCGTGTGGTGTTGCCAAGTTCCGCGTACATTTGCACTCCATTGAAAAATAATCTGTACAAAATCGGTTTCGCAATGTGAATTGACAATGATAACGGATTTTAAAAACAGATGCAAAGAGCTTAAAAACAAAGCCAATATTGTATAACCCGCTTTTATTCAGGTCTACTGGTTAATTTTTAATTTGAGTCCAAACTTGAGTATCCATTATTTTTAATAAGATAGTAAGCACAGCCACGGACGTCCGCAGGATTTTTTCCAGGGAGGGCAAGGAAGGTATTTTTTTCCAGGGGGGAACAAACAAGGCACATTTTCCGCATGAATTTATCATGTTCGTGCAATAATTAACACATATTATTGTGGCTGAAGTGAAATTGTGTGAAATGTGTTATCATTTTTGGTTGACTTTCATTTTCCAGGGGGGGCCAGGGGGCCCCTCCCGGACGCTCATGAACACAGCGTAGACTTAAACAGGCACAAAAAATTAGCAGTAAACAATTAATTTGGTTTTCGTTATTTTGGCGTCGCATTTCTGCCACTTTTGGCTAATCGCGTCGATAATGATGAAATTCATGAAGAGACAATCATGAAAACACACATAATCAGGCCCGTATTCGAACCCGGCACCCTTGGCGTCGCGGCGCTGTTGTGCTAACCACATCACCACGGAGATCGGCTAAAATGCTTATTGAACCAACTTTGGGCTGCTCATATTGAACTGCGCTTCGGGTCTTGACTAGACATACCCCCCCCCCCCCCCATGGCGTACTGGTAACCATGACTACAGTTCCAAATTCAGGAACGATGACGAAAGTTCCCAATTCAGGAACCATGGCGAAAAGTTCCAATTCAGGAACCATGGCGAAAGTTCCCAATTTAGGAACCATGACGAAAGTTCACAATTCAGGAACCATGACGAAAGTTCACAATTCAGGAACTATAGCCAAAGGTTCCAATTCACAAACCATGACAAAACTTCACAATTCAGGAACCATGACGAAAGTTTACAATTCAGGAACTATAGCCAAGGGTTCCAATTCAGGAACCATGACGAAAGTTCCAAATTCAGGAACCATGACGAAAGTTCCCAATTCAGGGACCATGACGAAAGTTCTCAATTCAGGAACCATGACGATAGTTCCAAATTCAGGAACGATGACGAAAGTTCCCAATTCAGGAACCATGGCAAAAGGTTCCAATTCAGGAACCATGACGAAAGTTCCCAATTCAGGAACCATGACGAAAGTTCACATTTCAGGAACCATGACGAAAGTTTACAATTCAGGAACTATAGCCAAAGGTTCCAATTCACAAACCATGACAAAACTTCACAATTCAGGAACCATGACGAAAGTTTACAATTAAGGAACTATAGCCAAAGGTTCCAATTCAGGAACCATGACGAAAGTTCCAAATTCAGGAACCATGACGAAAGTTCCCAATTCAGGGACCATGACGAAAGTTCCCAATTCAGGAACCATGACGAGAGTTCCAAATTCAGGAACGATGACGAAAGTTCCCAATTCAGGAACCATGGCGAAAGGTTCCAATTCAGGAACCATGACGAAAGTTCCCAATTCAGGAACCATGACGAAAGTTCACAATTCAGGAACTATAGCCAAAGGTTCCAATTCAGGAACCATGACGAAAGTTCCCAATTCAGGGACCATGACGAAAGTTCCCAATTCAGGAACCATGACGAGAGTTCCAAATTCAGGAACGATGACGAAAGTTCCCAATTCAGGAACCATGACGAAAGCTCCCAATTCAGGAACCATGACAAAAGTTCCCAATTCAGGAACCATGGCAAAAGTTCCCAATTCAGGAACCATGGCGAAAGTTCCCAATTCAGGAACCATGACGAAAGTTCCCAATTCAGAAACCATGACGAGAGTTCGCAATTCAGGAACCATGACGAAAGTTCACAATTCAGGAACCATGCCAAAAGTGTACAATATCAGGAACTATTGCGAAAGGTTCCAATTCAGGAACCATGACGAAAGTTCCAAATTCAGGAACTGGTATTTTCACGTGAATTGTTTCAAATGGAATGTTCCCAACTCAGGAACCGCTGCTAATTGGCTCGGGATGGTAGGAGAAGAGATAAATATTTTTTTTGGAAGTTCTTATCGTTACTGCACGTTACCCTGAAATACTGCGTACATATACATCCACATGCAAAAAAAGTAGTGCATTTGGCGAAGTTATTCTTTCCTGTAATATATTTTGAATATATTGCAGATCTTTCGCTTGTAAGTTAGGTTAGCAGTTTTCAGGTGTGCGTAATGTTAACTATTTCCAACGCCAATTTATCCTCCCCCGAGGCAAATACGTAGTAGGACTTTCTGAGTTGGAAAGACATTTCTCTGAAGTATCCAACTGGTAAAGATCAGTTCCTGGAATGGGACTGTTTTCATTGGAATTTCCACAGTTCCTGAGTTCCGAAATCCTGAATTGGAATTCAACACGTACTACTACTCTCATTAACATCGCGCGATGTTACCATCCTCTCAAACCACACCGGTTTTTACGGAGTCATAGAAACTCACGGTGTGGCATCGGCCTAACTTTTCTTGGCTGCTCCCTGTATCTACCGAACCCAGATCCGGGTGACGTAACGCTCGAGCCAGAAGCGTGCAGTTGTCACGGACGGAAAGAACGTCCAACAACCGGACAGAATTTGAACAGATGAGTCTGACACAATGATCGATACACACGTAGACAGTCGGCCACGCTGTCTGGCCCCTGGCTTCGGACACAGTCACATGTTAATGTCACACATGAGTGAGAAACCTGTCACCAGGTTCGTTCTCGTATCGTGCGGCGGGGTGCACAATTTGAATATTCCATTTCTGCTTCCCATTGGACCCCGTTTCGCAATGGTAAAAATTCCAAATCGATACGTCATCAATGCAAACTACCATCTCTTTTACAGCACATGTAACGGTATTACTTTCTAACATGTATAACTGTAACAGACACTACAGTATCTCAAAAGTAACGCAATCATAAGTTTATAACCTGAGAAGTGTAATTTACACTGAAATATTTTTCATGTTTAGACATCTGCAAGAATATATATGTTTAACTATTATAATGAGAACATTTAGTTCTTCGTTCTGTTTATCATGCTGTTGCAACACAGTCCAAATAGAAGAACCGAATTCAACAATGGTTAGAACACAGGTTTCCAGGGCAAAACAGTTGGGAGATAGCTGTTGACTTGTGCATGAGTTTTCATAGCTATAAAAATGACGTAATCTATATGGTAGCCCAAGGTTAATTTGATGTCTAAGAAATAAATACGTATGCCATTTCACATAATATTTTAAATAGATACGTTTGGCGTTTAAATGTTGAATTTAACAAATCGTCATTGTGCATTGAATTAATCTCTCACACAGTTAATGGCAAGCACTCATGGTGGAATAATTACTTAGATGGGCTGCTGAAACATTATTTTGCGTTTGGGAATTTTTATCTGACGTAGGTTAGTGGACTTCGCAAATTAGGTGAACACACATATAATGAGGTAAATTTTAAAGTTACAGTATTCCTGAGAAAATCAAGTCCGAATATGACGTCATATGACAGTGAAATCCCGAATGAAAGAACCTGTATAATTCTACCTTGGCACATACCTGCATAGTATTTGTGCAAACAATTCCGTGTTTGACAAAACTATGCAAGAGCTGGCTAGACGCTGGTCATAAGGTAACGAGCCATAATTCCCTGCCCAGTGTTCCCTTGGAATAGGAAAAGTAAACACGCTAATAAAATCATGGAGCTTTCTTTCTTGCCCTTCGTGGAGAAAACGCAAAGGATGATGGGACGAAAGTAAATCCAGAACTGGAAACGAAATGTTTGCCCGGCCAAGCCCTTTCATGAAGAGCTAGGCCATAAAACTGTGTATCATGTGGAGCGAGTAGTTTCATTCCGAGGCGGCAGAGGTCAGCACCGAGCGTCTCTCTTTCTCTCTGCAGTCCTCGGTTGATGAAAACTAAACGAGCCGTGGAGAGCAAACTAGCTTGTGTCTCGCTAATCGCTTCAAAAACAAGGGATTCCCCGGCTGCATTAGGCTTCAGGGGGATCCCTGGACGATGCTTTCCTGCTGTTCGTCTTCATTACGTCTGCACTTATCGTGTGTAGGAAACAGGGAGACTCACTCTGCTGTGGGATGAATTGCAACGCCATCTTGCGTGTAAATGTGATTACGGTTCTTTTTGGACTAAGAGCGAGGAAGAAAAGGGCGGACATGCATAGCTTTTCATTACACAGAATAATGCCCAGAGGGAAAGCTCCCGATGAAAACCGCTAGCAAGATCTGTGCTTAAAATACTGCAAGTTCATTAAAACGCCGTATTTTGAAGTGATATGATGTAATAGTTGCCTCGTCCTGCACGAACGCATCGTCGAATTCGTATTTTCCACTGTCCGAAGTAGTAAAGTAGCTGTTTTTCAAGTGAGTTTCAACAGGTTCATACTTTCACCTTCAAAGTGAACTGTGTTCCTACCGTGCTGACTCTGTCGTATCGTCTTGAAACACTCTAAAAACAGGGTTGTTAAAGGTCAGGAACCCATAAATTATAATGGGTTCTATTGGGTTTCGCTGCAGGACCGGAATTTTTTCTCGCACAATTTAAATTCGGTCCAAGTTGCGTAATGTTACATTGAAAAATTGTTCCTGGACAGTATTATAATTGTTCTTGAGAAAAGGTTACTGGACCGTATTTAAATTGTTGAGGGAAAAAAGGTTCCTGGACCGAATTTAAATTGATCCGGAAAAAAGTTTCTGCACCGAATTTAAATGATTTACATATGAAAAGGTTATACACTGTCTAGAACTCATTTACCTTTGCTGATTTCCCAGTCCGGGATTGACCGATTAAAAGTTGCCTTCTAAAAATGTCCGCGAGTACGTTTTACATTGTACGTTTTCTACACACTGTAGTTGTAGAAAACGTAGCGCAGGGAATAAATCAAAATGCTGTTGTTCTCTCGTGGGCCAGGTTCAAAAACTCCCTTGCCGAAGAGTTACTGTACATAACGCAATGGACTATATTAGTGTGCCGTTACGTTGAGTTCAAACAAACCCGTCACGTGTTGCTCCGGCATCCGATCCAGGAACCGCAGGCAATAGGAGCCCTCGATGAGGTAACGTGAGGCTGCTGTGTTCCCAGCAGAGATGTCCAGGCTCCTCCAGGAGCCTGACGAGGCTGAGGCCGAGTTGGAGTTCGGAGGTTGAGGCGTGTGAGGCTGAAGGTTTGGTCTCGCAAGCAAATCAAATGAACAGCTCTCACTACACGATTGCCGAATCCAATCTCTGTCTCGCTTCCAATGGATTGTAGTATGGGAATTTTTAAGAAGTTCGTACTTTGTGAAACTGTCTTTGTCCTTCAGAAAGGAAGCCGGCCTTCTACCAGTTGTTGATATGAGTCAGGCCAGAGGTGATTTTTGGCCTCGAGGGTAGATTGCATTCCTTTATTTGGGATCTCACTTGGCTCTCTCTGGCGTAGGGTGCAGTCTTCTCCCCTTTCTCTGTTTTACTTTTGTCAGATGTTATTTCGAGTGTATTCTGGAAAGAAAGTCCGTAACTTCTGGACTATCTAGAAACCACATCCAGAAATTGTACAGTCGTTGTTGCGTGCCTTCTGGAAAGGGGCGTATGCTCCTGTTTACCACCTCTGTTAGGAAACGCGAGGAGAGCAGATTATACCTGAGGTGCTTATGTTCTGCAAAAAGTGAAAATATAGACACGTTCCATACCTCGCAAAATTCTATGTTAAGTCTAACATGATTATCAATATTGTGTAATCATTAGCCCCTTCTCTTAACACACAGGATTTCCCATGAACTGTAGAAGAAATTGGCCAACTTCGTGTCAGTCCAGCCTCCGGAGGCCGGGCCTCAGCCTCAACCTCTGCCTCCATAAGCTTTGCAAGGCTGAGACCGTGTGAGGCCGAGTTGGATTTCGGAGACTGAGGTCGTGTGAGGCTGGAGGCCGAGATGAAGTTCGGAGGCAGAGGCCCTGTAAGGCCGGAGGCCGAACTTGAGCTTGGAATCTGAGGCCGTATGAGGCCGGAGGCCGAGATGGAGCTTTGAGGCTGAGGCCGTGTGAGGCCGGAGATCGACCTTGAGCTTGGAGGTTGAGGCCCTGTGAGTCCGGAGGCCGAGTTGGAGGTCGTTGGGCGACCTTCAACTCGGAGGCCGGGTCTCACGAGGCCGAAGCCAAATGGCCATATCTGGTTTCCAGTAGATATTACAACAGGGACGGGCAGTGCTGCTACAACCAAGTGAAGGAACGCGCGCGAGAGAATGGGGCTATGTGGAGAGTGGTAACGTGACTGCGGCGTTTGCGTTTCGCCCATTTCTACCGTGTACCTTAGATTCTCGAGACAGCCAGCACCTGGATTAGTCTTTCATGTTCACAAGTGGATAATTGTTTATCGTCAGGTCTGTATTCGATCAAAGTTGCGTATTGTTTCATTTCAATACGGAACTTGGACGCTATTTAAACTGATTCGGAAAAAAAAGTTCCTGGACCGTATTTAAATTGATCCTAGAATAAAGGTTCCTGGACCGAATTGAAATACTTTACAGATAAAAAAGTTCTTTACGGTCCAGAACCCATTTACGCTTCCTGATTTTCTCTCCTGGACCGGAATTGAATCTATTTAAAATTCCTGGACCTTTAACAACGCTGCTGTAAAACACACGTCCCATTGAATGACCACTGTGCCAGCTTCTTCGCGTATTCGTTTAGTTCATTATTTCTTAACCGCTGGGCCATGGCCCGGTACAGGACTTTCGCGTCAATTATACCGGTCCGGTAGATGTTCTTGTGAAGTTTGCGAATTGCAGCCCAAGCTGGCAACCACCTGGAAAGATGACCTCTCGTTCGGGTTTCGAGTTCGACTTCATTAACACGAAATGCTTTCGCAACAGTAGCGGTGATGGATTCAATGGGACCGCAGGTTATGGCTATGATTTCGACACGGTAGGTAGCATCGGAATATTACTTGGTGAAACCATGGTATTAACCCTGACCACAAAGTAACGCTAGCTTGCAGCTTTGGTTCCTTAAACTAACTTTTATCTCATTTAATTGTTTTAAACAAGCTTTTAAACAGTTTTGACTTCCTTAAAAAAATTCCAAAAGCACAGAACTTGCAGTACAATTGGTTTAAGGTGCTTTTAATTATTTTGGAAAGAAAGATAATGGTTGTAGGCAAAATAAACTTTTTGGGTTTGGCAATTAGAATCGACATTATTGCTTCCATCAAATTATTGTAGGAGGTACACAAGGGGTACAGTTAGAATATAGAGGTTCCAGAAGTCCTGTACCCCTTCCAAAAAATTGTGGGTTACATTGTACTGTTCTGAACCACTGCCTGGTAGTAATCACAGATAAAGAGATTATGTGGTTCACTTACTGATGTAAAATAACAACACCGTTACAGAAAATACTGTGTGACGGTAGCATCTTTACACAGGTTTAGGGGGGAAACACTCAGTGCTGGATCTATAAACCGCAAAAAGCCGCAGTGCTCAGGGGTGCGGGTGGGGAATGAGCAAGCCTTTATGGTAACCCTTGCCATGCTCTTTACACACTCAAATATGTGTATGTAAAAATAACCGTAGTAATTTGTCCAGCACCGCAGAGCAAAGAAGAAAAGGCCACCGAAATATTGTAAGGTGAAAGGATTTGCTGTTCATTTTAAGTTAGCTAAGATGCAGTAGTTTTTCGGTTAATGACTTCTGTCTAATGCTCCTTGATACGCACCCACTTATTGTATCATTTTAAGTGTTTGATTTGTTTAAAATGTTAATTGTCTATTATGACGTAATTTGTTTTGTTCAATTGGGTAGTCTTTTATGGTTATGGACTAACCTTAAAACATTTGATTGTGGGTTGTGAGGTAAGAGATATTATTATGAATGTTGAAATAATGGAAGTGATTTTGAAAATGTGAATGTGGTAATTTGTGTAGTGAAGAACAATTATGAACTTAATACAATTTTGTTTCTAATAAGGAGTTTAATTGCGAGTGCAAGTTGGTAAGGTTTACGTAAGCATATCCTTATCTGATTTCCCACAACCTGAGGGCTTCATAGTAGGCTGATAAGTCTCAGGCTCGCCGTTGAGGAATAAACGTAAGTTGTTCCATTGAGACTAAACCGGGGAACGTAGCATCCTCCATACCACTAACTGAGCATTAATTTCTTTCTAACCGCAAGTGTTTCTTCCCTGTACGTACATTTGAGTTAAGAAGTGAGACGGGTCTTACAACATAGAAGTTCATCATGGTGGAGCAAGGGAAGAAAATCCCGTGGTTAGAAGGGAGTTACTACTTACTTTAGAGGTTCTCAAAGCTGATTTTCTTACCTAAACATTACTGCATAGCCAACTCAAAGCATGACGAAGTTATAGCAAAAGCAGAGCAATTACAAAACGATGAAACAGATAATGGTCCAGCTGAATTGTTGTCTCCTTAAACAGATCTGAAAACTGATTTATCAAAACGTTTCATCTATATAGTTTGCAAAACTTCTGCATGAAAAATGCAATTCAATTCTACCTAGCTCTCCAGAGGTTTCCCAACCTACGTGACGTAGTCGACACAGCGTGCTACGACGGGAGTACTGGGTTCGAATCTGACCTGGGTACGGGTAATCTATGCGAGTGTTCCTATCTCAATTTAGATTCAATGAAATTCATCTTATTCTCTAGGACCCGATATCGGTACCTATAGAAGCAGGCAGGGCCGGATTAAGACTAAATTGGGCCTGATGCTGAAACAATGAAATACCGTCGGTTTTTTCTGTACAAATATCTTTCAAGGTGAAAAATTTACTACGTCGCACTTACCAAACAATAATAAAGTGGCAACAATCGCCAAGATATTGCAAAAGAACGCAGCTAAATTACTATAAAAAAAAGTAAACTGTTTAACGTAAAATTGATAGCATTAACTTGAAATCTTCCGTGCACAATAAACACAACGACGTTATAATTACGTCACAGCGCAAAGAATAATAGTAACTGTATAATAAGTAACGCTGTGTCTAAGCCAAGCGTCAAGTCAACCTTGCAGCAGGTTTTCGCATATGTAGATCCAAACGTTGCGCAAGAATATAGTTCCACTGAGACGGGTTCTATTCCGACACAACTGCATACTTGCAAGAAAACAGTTATTTAATTTGTAATATACAGACAAAATAATACATCCATTAGCAGGTATGGACTTAATTGGTTGCAATCACTGTGCAGACGAACTTAGAACCGCAGATTCGCCAACTGGAATATGTATTGCATTGGAGAGACACTGAAACTTTAGAGCGAGTCGAGCGAGACTGAATGCGATGCAGAGCGCGTGGAATCGGTGATACCAGTGTTGCACATCCCACTATTTTAACCCTATGTTTATTGTAGAGCGGCGAGAATGGCTGAATCTCCTGTTCAGCGCGCGGTTTTACCCGAATGTTTTTTGGGCTTCATCTGAAGGGAAATGCTCTTCAAAGTCAAGCAAGTTGTTTTAAATGTATAATCCTCCTTGCGGCAACAAGATCAAAGTAAAACAGGGCGTGAGGTGATTTGCCGTCAATGTGCACACGAATTGTATCACGGGTGTTGAATGATTTGCAGTTTGAGTTTAGCAAGAGGAAACGATTGTTTGACGACAAAAGAATCTCCGCGGTATTAAAAGATATCGCAGTGAGAAGAAACATGTTTATTATTTGGACGAGACGTCCTTCAACTCGGTGGGTCGGGGAAGGGGGAATAAAACATGGAAGGATACAACCATGCAAAACCACCGCCAGGGCTGAAGAAACCGACGATGAGGGGAAGGGGGAAGAATATTGCTTCACCCACTGGTGGCAATGAAAGCTTTGTTGAAGGCGCATATTTACTGTTCCGCACAAAGAAAGGGAAGGGTGATTATCTGCAAGAAATGGACAGACCAAGATTTGAATCCTGGTTTAGTGAAGTGATTCATAAATTGAAACCAGAGTAATAGCGACAGACAATGCACCTGATTGTATATATCACCAATAACAAATCATGCTTTTTTAGTGGTATAACTTGAAGTGCGTGTGTCTTACAGTAACGGATGTATTGCGAACGAAGCAACCACGTTTCTCATAAATGTATTTCTTTCTAAACCAAAAACAATAATTTGTCATTAAATTCAAGAGGGCCTATCGTTGTTTACTTTTATCTTCGTTTATTTTTCGTTTTGCGTGCTCGAAATATACACACATGCTCTCATGTTTTAGAAGTTATTTCGGCGCAGGAAGTACATTTAAAATTTTATGTTTCAGGAGACAAAGAGAAGCAAAAATACATTCCACTTGACATGCATGCGGGTTTTGATGTGTTCTGCGGTTGGCAATACTGTGGATTTTCTCAGTGTCTACGATGTAAGCAGCTCGGCGGTTGAGGCAAGAGTGGCACGGAAGATTCTGAGCTCAGTTCTCGGGCGGATTGATACATAAAACCTGCTGCAAACTTAGCCTGACGCGCGGCTTAGGCGTCCGAAATTGGTACTCCAAATTTCATTCTAAGATTTATTTTCAGGTTAATATAACAAAAGAAAACTGTTCAGCTTTCGGAAAATTCTCGTCTGTTTTCATCTGGACCTATTTCAGGAATGGGCCTAATGCTGCAGCATCAATAGCACCCAGCTTAATCCGGCCCTGGAAGCAGGCACCTATAATTTAATATTTTTATAATTATAAATCTGTTCCTCTTCTACGTAATATGAACAATGAAACAGAACATGAATAATATAAATTTTGCAACAATGGTTTAACGTTGAATACAGTTAAAAATAATGAAATTGAGCAAACTAAGAGTTTTTATCTTTGGAGAGGTACAGTGCTCAAATGTTCAACAATACGTGACGGTTTCCATGAAAACACAATGAATTCATGGTACGACAAGATAGTGATAGATGAAAGTGTTCCATTCTGATTTCAGGTAAAGTAACCATATTTTATTTTATTTTGATGACCAGGCCGATCTTCAAGTACGGAAAAGTTATAAGTGTTATTACGATACTCTAATAGGTGCAGGGTAATATAATACATGTACTCTTTTGTTTGTTATTGTTCATGACAGTTGATATTTGTCTATTCTGTTTGCAATTCTGTACACAATAACCGGATGAGTCAAATCGAGGAGTTTTGAGATCAAGATCTAAGGTTTCGTGCTATCAGATTATGATATAGTCTTGCGATCATTTACATTGCACTCAAAGTTAAATTTTCTTCTAGTAATTCTTTACCTCATATTTCTATATCTGTTATTTATCAGTTTGTTGCTATCCCCTCACAGAATTAAGTTTTCCATACAATAAAAACTTTCAAGTCGCGAAAGAATTGGGAGTTCACTAATGCAGAGTATATTGCTAGATAGAATATAGATATAGTTTTTCACAATGTTCGAGCTGAGACACCAGTATGAACAGTCGTTTAATTAAGATCCTATTAAATAATGTACAAGCTCATTGTATGATTGAATAGTTTTGAGACAAACGAAATTACGTTTAATTTCAGTTAGGGATTCTCGCGGGTAATATTACCAGTAGGCAATGTAATATCCACTCCCAGAATACACGAGCGCTCTAATTCTCAGTTGCGTCCCTTACCCTTCCCGTTTATGGGGTTCCCTTATCGAAGTTCCACCTCCCTCCCCCCCCTCCATAGTGTGATAGTAGGCGAGAGGTTGTACGAAGGCTGCCAGAATTAGCGAGCATTTATGTATACATAAATGATGGGGTAAATATAAATTCTGCTTATAGCGATGGAATATGAAGAGCTCGTATATAATTTCATAGGTAGTAAAAATTACCACATACTTGTTGTGGCAATTGTGGAAGTATTTAGTTTAGGAAAGCACTATTTGAATAATTCAAAAGTATACTTTTCTGAAAAGATTTTTATCTTATCAAGCAATCAACTACTTCTTACGAAAAGTTTTTTATTTATTTACATTTTACTTGGAATTACCGCTAAGCAGTTTTTCCCATATCTACTTACGAAAAGTTGTAACGAACCTGAGTGTTCTTCTTCTTCTTCTTTATTCCTGGCTCACACCGCGTTTGCGATTTCTAGCCAAAGTTGCTGACTTCAGGTACTATTATATATATGCTCCAAACTGTTGTTGAATATCGTTCACTTTCTTCGAAACACTATTGACATATTGAGTATTCTGTTCTTATGATATAACGACTTTGCGAGGTCTTATGGATTTAAATTGTCGTGAGGGTCATCATGGCTGCTTAGATTGTAAACCTATGTTTTCTAGCGAAACTATAAAGAATTCAAATAACTGCAGTGCGAGGTTCAGATATTAATGTAGATTAGGATATCGGAAATGGAACCTGTGAATGTTGTAAGTTTTTATATAAAGAGTCTCGGTGTTGTTGTCTTAAGGGACATTAAAAAAATGGTTGAGTGTTTGATTAGCTTCTCCGCATTGACAGGAAGTTGATGGCACAATCTTTAATACCGAACCTGAGTGTTTATGGTTTTTTATTTGTAAAATGTTAAGATTTTTAAAAGTTTGTTATTTCAAATAATGTTCAGAATATCACAGACAACTATAGTTAGACTGGTAAAGTTGTTGTTGGAACTTGTACAGAGTATATATGTTTTGAAATACGTCATAATCTGTTACTTTTGCATCTCGGCAGAGGAAGTGAATGAACCCACCTGGAAGTTTTCACCTGAGAACGGACTAAGTTCGAAGACAGGTGAAGGTAAGGGAATCAACAATAGCTTGGTAACAGTGAGAATTCAGGAATAGTTTTCGAGTTTCGAGTTTTCTTCTTGCCGATAAGTTGAAAGTAAGGAACTAATTATGTACGTAATTAAACTTTCGCGATATGTGAGTGAATTGCACAACGTTAATTTTGAATTATCTTCTGCTTCAGAGGTTATTATTTTGGAAATGTTACGAGAATTACTGTTATCATCTTTTCTGGCTTTAAGAGTTGAGCCTGAAGCAACAGGTGTGAATCTACAACAGTGTCTAATTTAAGAAACCGAGCAAGCCCTAGAGTGTTAGTCCCATGTTCCCGACACAAGGAGCAGGAGACTACTTTGTGACGAATGGTGTCCAACTGGAGGACGTTGCAAAGTGTAACCCTCCGTTTACATAGAGGGACAATAGTCTGCAACGTGATTTAGTGAAACTAAACTTCATCTTATTCCATCATTCACACTCACTTTAAACATTTTTCATCCCTTGAGAAAGGTTTTCAAGATCACAGATGAAGTGAACTAACTAGTACCACAATTCAATAGAATTGGTTTGGAGTGGTTTTAATTCTTTTAGATAGGAAAGCTAAGATTTGTAAACAATATACACATTATGTGTTGACCTATTGGGAAATAGGTTCTTTTAGCACCACCACCTTCCACAAGAGGCATACATGTAAAGTAAAATGAAAGAAACTAATGATTGATTTGTTGTTTTCGAATTTATTTTATTTTTGTTTCAGGTCCACTTTAAATACAGATAGGCTGATCGGGACTGGACCTTCAGTTTAAAGCGGGATCTGAACCACTGTGCATCTACCGCGTATCGAACCTGAGACCCCATGATTACAAGACGACGACGACACCACTACGCCATCGGGGAGGCCAGAAACAAACAAAATAAAAAATTTCGTCAATATCGCAATAAGATGAACACAGCCAAACAAAATCCTTCAAGACGAATGAACTATCTTGATAGTTTGGGGGAAACGGAGGTCTACAAAACGATAATTACTTCCTTCAGTCTCTGCTCGCTGAAAGAAAGCAATACTCGAGCAACTTGTGTCCGAAATACCGCGTCCCCCATTCACAGTCTTAACCAGCAGACACACGAGCCGGGAGCTCAGCAGAATCTATTTACCCTGGGCAGGAAGCTCGCGTAAGTCAATTACAACGTAATGCCTGCATCAACGCAGAGAGGGAGAGAGCCTCCTGGATTCATAACGCACTCGGAAAATCTGTCTGTCGGAATCCCTGCTCCCCCTTCCTTCCCGGCATCCCTTGTGACCCATTCCGCAATCCAGATGCCACAGTCCGGCTCATCCAGGATTTACAAGGCCAGGCCAAGATAATTACCCACAATCCCTCATCCACTGTCGAACCGGGTGACGTGGAGAGAGGTAAGAGCCTGTGGTTGTGCTGCGATCTTTTACGCTGACTTAGTACTCCGGTAGTTTGTTGCTTTATACAGCACATTTGCAGAAGATACAATTGAACCTACCAGTGTATCAATATACGCTGTATAAAACATATCTTATTACTAACTTCGTTGTCAGTACACCGGCGAGTAAAGTTTGTTTCTGAAAGTTTATATTTCACTTTAAACCGTAGGTCCAGTCCCAGCGAACACTTTTTCAAAAATGTCTTTCACCGTAGGTCACAATCATTCTTTGCTGGTTTTCAACAGAACACTCCTTTGCTTTGCTTATACTCTGTCCGAAGTATCTCTGGAGCGAACGAAAACAAGTCTCTGCATAAGTAGTGACGCGAGACGGCTCCACCAACGAACACGTGAGAATGAATGGTGTTGCGTGGAAGGGGGAAGCGACTGTAGTGTACTGCTTCGCTCTGCTCACTCGATTTCCCCCCTTCTCTACCGCTATGCGCGGTATTGCTCTAGAGATTCTGGGGATAGACTACGCCTTTATCAGTTTGGGGACGTCTTAATCTTAATCTTAATATTTCTTATTCGTTATTTCTCGCTTTGGTGATAGTATTTATTATAATATTTATAATCAAATCGTGTAAATAAATGTGAGTTGAAAACCCACCTATATTTGATAAATCAATTAGAGATATGTTCTTGGTCTGGTAATATGGCCACATAAAATGTTAACTATTACACAGCTCTACAAACAATATTTTTCTTTTTTTAGTTGCCAAAGATTTTTGAACGAATTTATGGTATTTTGGCTGTGCTGAATCCAAAATTAACAACAGTTTTGCCAAGTTGGCTCTAGTTCATGAGGTACTTCATATCCTTCGATTTTAAGTTTATGTCAATAAGCTGTTGACATTAAATAGGGCATGGCTTTAATTTTAAAATATAAAAATATTTCTCTAGTCGATCCATTGCAAAGAATATATTTATTAAAAGTTAGTTTTTCTTTATTTGTTTTATTTTTCAGTTTTATTTCTATTTCTGATGGGGAATGAAATATGCGTTCTTCACGAGCAGACAGCGTAAATGATTCTGATGGATTGTGCTGCATTTCTGGTGAATATTCTGTGCAGAAACAAAGATAACCGCCACTGACTTTGTAATGGAAGCATAGCTTGCATATAGAAGTAGTTTGTTAAGTCTTGGATAAAGATGGCGAGTGTTTCATTACATCTATAGATCCTTTCATGGACTGAGTACTGAGAAACTAAAAAGGAGGATATTTGATGGGCCATAAACTCGTAAACTCATTAATGATTCAAATCTCTCAAATTTTAAGAATGATATTGAAGCTTCTACATGATTCAGTTATGTCTGAGTTGTCAAGAATTTCTTCGGCAATCACAAACACGAAAACGATGCACAACTTGCTCACAAACTTCAAATATTTTGCAAATAATATGAGCATAAAGTTAAATCTTTTAAAGTTCATTTTGAAAGTCTTCCAGATAATCTTGGTGAGAGTTCCCACCAAGATATAAAGGAGATGATGGAGGAAATATTTCAAAGCAGTTGGGACAGACACGAGATAGCACATTAATGGTGGCGATTAAGAGAGCCTCCGCACTATGGTATCTTAATGATAAGCCACGTCTACTAAGCAAGACTAAACTGTCTTTGCACCTGCCCCCTCCCTGTTTTGATACCCAATCGTCGCTAGTGTGGCAGATTATGGCTGGGATCATCAACGTGATTGTTCGGACACCCTACACACAAGAAAATCTCAGAAACAACGTTGTTCTCATCATTAAAGAGTTGAAGACTAAAATTGGTAAACGCTGTAAGTGCCACAGGAATCCAAACACCGTTTTCCACGTTAAACTGTGAAATGTGCCATGCTTTATAATATGTTAAACGTGAAAAGTGGCTAAGTAGTTCAAAGGGCGTGTAAAGAGGTCACTAGTGTGCACGTTCTTACTAGCTGTTGTGCGGAACGATGCGATTTCCCAACACTTTCGCTTTTGGCACTTACAACGTTTACCACTTTTAGTCCTCAGTTATTAACAATGAGATTTCATGCTTTTTTATGTTTTCTAAAGGACAGCCATTACACAAAAACTAAAGTCAATTTAGAAAAACTGTTATCATATTCGAAATCACAATGGCAAAGATACCCTGAAACGAATTTAATTTCGTTGGCAATTAAAAGTGTGTTTACCAGTGTTATTAATCATGTAATATGTATAATCGACGCTCTAGCTACGTTAACGAGCGGCTGGCTTTGAAGTCGACGGAGCGCGCTCACCATCTCCAACAATACATTCACCGCACGGTTGAGATTCCACGTGACTAGACGAGCAAAATGACAGCTGCGCCCATTGGCTCAAGGACTCCATGTGGAGTAGACGAGCAGAATGACAGCACCGCCCATTGGTTGAAGTTTGAGTGATATTGGACGAAAACAACTCGCCCGCTGTTTATCCCCACCCACGTCCGTGTCGGCATCTCTCTTCAGATCTTACACGTTAACCAAGTAAACACGTCAACTATAACTAATTATCTGTTTTATCTATAGCACGTTAACACCAACATTTATATAATATGTGAATTTTCTCTTATCCTTATTGAAGCCCGAAGGAAATATCATCTTTCCAGGTGCAAGTTTGGGCTGTGAGTCGCAAAGTTCAGGAGAACCGCTCGCAGGCGGGTATAATTGACGACAGGGCCCAGTACCGGGGGGGCGGTTGGGAAACACTGCTCGATACGTTTCTGTGGTTCGTGGGTGTCATTGAAATGGTACCATGTATATGACATTTATATATGCTTGTGTGTGTGTGTGTATGTGTGTGTATAGCTAAAAAGGCAAAGTTACCCCTATACATTGTCATGTCACATGCCGTGAAGGTATATCCTAGGATGTGGAGGTAAGACTCCACACATTCACAATCTGAGCCATTGGTGGAGGTGATGTGATCAGCACCACACTCCGGCTGCTTTTAACCCTTAGCTATTTCTTTATTCGAGACTGGGTGAGCCTTAGAAACGCTCCATGGAGAGAAGATAATTACTCGAAACATTTCCACCTCAAATCACACATCTCGGGAATCGAACCCGGATCTCCCACATGGCAGTAAAGTGGTCTATAAACGTGAAATTTATCCTGTGGCCTCTCCCCTATAACCTAACATTTATGTATCGGCCTTGACTAGGGAAAACGAATGCAATATTTCTTACGGCACTTGTTGGTCCCTTCTGATTAGTTTTGAAAAGTAAATAAGAAATTATATGCGCGCGCGCACACACACACACACACACACACACACACACACACACACACACACACACACACGTGGTCTCTTTTTAATTCGAATTATTGCATAATTCGAACAGACATTTATTCCCCTTTGAACCATCTTTAATTATACATGTTTTTCTTAATTCGAATTTTGAATAATTGGAACATTTCTCGTGTCACATGGACTTCGATTTATAATGTTCTCTCTCTCTCTCTCTCTCTCTCTCTCTCTCTCTCTCTCTCTGTGCGTGTGTATTTGCTATGTGCATGCACACAAAACCCATATGTAGACCTCTGCATGCAGCTCTCACCAGCCAGGGTATACTCCTGCAAGTAGGGAAAAAATGAGGTGGAGCATCATCATGATACAAATAGAGCGTTAATTGCCGGTAAACACGGATGCTCGAATTAACGATAATTGACACCAGCATGTTATGAAGTGCGGTTTGGATTGCACCTCCACACACACACACGAGCATAACGATTATGAGGTTTTGTTGCTCCATTATCATTTTGACTTTGGCTCGATTGGCCACACCCTCTCACAGTGAAAGGGCGCTACAAATTATGATGCTCTTGCATGGAAACCTCCCCTTTCAGTTGTTTGTTGTCGATATGAACTTCACGGCTTTGTTAAATCCATAAAGGTTATCTAACCCAACAACCAAACCTCTGTGTAACGCATTGTTGCCTTTGTTCTGTTATAATCCAAGCACTCAAATAGATTTTGAACAATGCTCACGGGCAAGCGTGAAATCGCAGAACTCTGCCCAATAAGAAATTTGATACTTTATGCAGTGCTTTTGGAAACAGTGTAAGTATACCAAAGTCTTACCTTCATTTCGTTTCTAATCTATAGCTCTCTCAATAAAGCTGACATTCATTCCAATGTGCCTAATGAGCAGTGGCGTCGCGTGCAGTTCGCATACGAGTGTTCACAATACTGTTTTTGTACTGAATGCAGATTTACTCCTTTTCCTTGTTACTTCATCTTCAATTGAAAAAGTGAAAAAAATCAATTTATTTTCAACAATTTTCCCCAAAAATCACGCTATATTTGAAGTAATACAAGAAAGACCTAGGGAAAATTGTCCCTCCCTCCCCCCTTAATTTAGCGAATTCTCGCTGAAGTTTGCAACTATGTAGCACAGACCTTTTCGAGTCCCCCTAGACATGCCCTGTGTATGCTGCACTCTGGTGCCGAACGTAAGAAGTATTGCCGCTTGCATCAGTGTTCGCACAGCGAAGTGAACATCTTCGGGGTATAGTGGCCAACAGCCCCTTAGCTGTCAGCTCTATGCAACACGCACAGCAATTGTGTTCAACACCCTCTGTGGAACACCATGGGAGTCAGTGTTACCAACTACGTGAAAGATGTCGTGTCAGAGTAAATTGTGTGTATATACTTGTACATCAAACATAGTATTTTTTCGAATTAATATACGTATGTGTGTGCATTTAATATGTGCTTAATTTAAGACATATACATGAGTGTTCACGTGCTCATACGAACATTACCAGGCGACGCGCCTGCTAATGAGTTACCTAAAAACTATAGTGGGACCACAAGCAAAAGGACATTGTGTTACATTAGCATCCATAAAATTCAAAACAGTTAAGCGATCGGGTAAACACACATAAGAAATTAAATTTATTTTGTCAATCTCCTTCGACAATCGGTCGATTTAATGAATTTTTGTACTAACCATAGGTTGTAACGAACAGTTTTCTGGAAGTTACATAATAGGGCGTTGTCTCAAAAAGGAAGTAAGAAAGACTCAGAAGCAGGAACATACATTACACACACACATACCCCCCCCCCATACACACACATACACATTTACTTTTCTCATGCTCGGCACGAGTGATGCAGTCAAGGCCCTTATCTCCCCCTATGCTATTAAAGGCAAGGTTACAGCCAAGGTAACCTACAGGAAGTTGTGGTGGCTTAGTGTAAACAAGGTCAAAGCCTTCGCCATGAATATTCTGGAATTGACTGACGATAAGCATGGAAGGTCTACTTACCACAAAACCTTTGCCATGGCCAGCAAGGCCGCTTCTTCCCCACAATGGACACTGAATAACAATTTCGCATATATTGTAGTCTTGCGAGTGAACGGGAGTGATTTAAAATAGAAACTTTAGCGTTCCATGTTCAAGGTATACACGAATTTTGATTATAATTGTATTTTAGTGATTATGATTGACGTGAATGATATAAGAGCTGTCTCTTTCATCTTTTCAGGTTTTAAGTGACTAAACTAAGGAAAAGGATATAAATTTGTACATTAATCGGATATACGAGGGATGAATTTAAAGTTAAATTTAAATTGCATCTTTCAGTTATTTTCACACCTTGAGAAGGCTCAGACTAACCTGTTTGAGCTCTCTTGCTTACTGCGGCAGAATCAAGGGTTATTTCCAGAGGTGTAAAGGTACGTCACGTGATCAAGCAGCATGGTATCTTAGGTGCTGGAAGCCACAGAGAGAAATTATGGAGCTCGATTCACATTGTACCTCTTCTCAGTTCGCCGATACTGCCCGTCACACTATGCCGAGCAACGTTACGGAACGGTGCTCTGTGCATCGAATGCGTGTGCGGTGTGGTCGTCCAGATTCTGCCCCTTTGGATTCACCGCGCAAGCGTAAAAAACTATGTTGATTTCATTAACATGGCGCTGGTCATGAAATCCAAGAGAAACTTTTGCTCAACTTCAAAGATTTAATTAACGGCCCGTCAAAAAACACTGGAGAAAGGTTAACAAGGCCACTGACTGCTCCCTGGATGTCGTGCGGGCTGGAGTGTGAGATCGCATCAATCAAAGTCAGAGAAAGAATGACTCTTTGGCGAGTCTGAGTTAGGAGAGGGCAAGGACGGAAGATGAAAACATCGCAGTAGCCGAAGATAAGGTTTCGGCGACAACGAAGACATTCTCTCTTTCTCTCTCTCTCTCTCTCTCTCTCTCTCTCTCTCTCTCTCTCTCTCTCTCTATCTATCTATCTATCTATCTGTGTATGTGTGTGCGATGCTCTAAAACTTCAGCAAATTCTCACAGTGTGTGGCGGACCTGATCACGAGAAGTTATACTGAGTATGTCTCCAACCAACATCATTAAACAAATGAATAATATATTTTTTTTTTCGAGTATAATAATATAATAATCGATTTCCGAATTAGTAGTGTGTAAAGTAAGGAAATTCAGTGGCACAAGTAATTTGGTGATAACTGTTCTAACGTATGCCACATTAATAAAATATGGATTAAATTAGATCTTCCCGGTCAGCCAAAAAGTGGCAGAAAACGGAGTAAACAAACTAAATCATGTCCCCAAATTACCTTACTTTACCTAACTAAGTGGAATTTTTATTTGCGTTCAAAATGCAGCACGCCAATGGAAATCTGCACTTGCCAAACTCTAAATTAATTTAATGATGTTGGGCTGAGGAAACTACAAGACTTCACTCAATCCAGTGGTTGACAAATAATTTAATACTAATTTTGTATTTGTTAACAAGCCTCTACGTAATCGATTTTTCCACGATACTTCATATATTATACAATTTCAAGTGTACATATTCATTAATGTATGAAGTTCAAAAATTAGAAAGTTATTTTCGAGTGAAATTCCTGAGATCCACCAACTTGAAAAAGAGAAAAGAAAGGAGGGTAAATGTGCGATATCGCCCGAACGGATTTCTTCAAATTTACAGGACAAACTACTTACTGAAATCAGTTTCTGTAGCATTGTCGAAGTTCTTGGAGGTATTTTCTTTCGCGGAAACTGAAAACTTCACCATAGAATGCTGCAGAACAAGAAATAATCACTTGTTATGTAAGGAACTTGCATTTACTGTAAAGCGACAACATTATGCCGTTGCTTCGATTATGTACCTGCAGATGGCGCGAGCGTCGAAAGTCACGCGGTCTCGCCAGTGTTTCCAAACGTGCCTTTTTTACGATTTTTTTTAACTATGCTTACCTAACCTAACCCAACTTAATCTAACCTTGCCGGAAATGGTCCGTGGGGCTATCGTGAGTGGTTTTTGGGGCTATCCGTCAATGGTTCTTGGGGCTATCGTGAATGGTTTTTGGGGGATATCCGTTAATGGTTCGTGGGGCTATCGTGAATGGTTTTTGGAGCTATCGTGAATGATTTTTGGGGCCATCCGTTATGGTTCGTGGAGCTATTGTGAATAATTTTTGGGGCTATCCGTAAATGGTTTGTGGGGCTATCGTAAATGTTTTTTGGGGCTATCCGTCAATGGTTTGTGATGACATAATGAACACGAAAGTAGGTATATTTCGGTTAAGAAGGTTGAAACATTGCATACCCACTCCAAATCGACAAAACACAAGCACGACGCGCGATGATCCATGACGAGTGCACGCCATATTATCTGTTACCCAAGCGGAACAAGGAAGACAAATAATGACTCGTAATTGAAAAAGTTGACACTATTTTTATGGAAAAAGACATAACTTCACCTTAAAGAATCTTCCGCAATGCAGAATTGGTAAGTATCATTGCTAAAATTAACGAAATAAACGAGTGAGAGGTGTTCGGGCGATATCGCATAATTACCCTTTACCGGACAGTGGTCTCGCCAAAGTTGAGAATTACTAAGTATAGAGGAGTCCAAGGCATTTTTTTAGTAATATTTTACGATCCTTGTCGAGTACAGTTACTAACAGAATGCTGACTGCAATCGGCCTACACTGAAGCCTTCTTACGGTAAGTTGAATAAAATTCGAACTATGAAGAAATTTGTTTGAAAGCAGGTTACTTTATTTAGTATATAGTTAGACCAGGATAACTGTGGTACAAAATACGAGCACAATAAAATATTCTCCATCTTTTTCATGTTGGGACCAATCCTATCACAATAACATCATATTTCAAAGAAACATATCACAAATTTATTCCAAATTACAAAATGTACAACAGACAAATCTGACAAAACGTTAAAATCACACTAACGTTCATTTCATCATTAACAAACTTCTGCACAAGAAAAATTATTACCAACATATTACCATGTGATTCTTCTTCTTCTTTTTTTTAAATATATATATATGTATATATATATATATATATATATATATATATATATATATATATATAAATCACTTTATATTTCGAGTCTACATCACCGAGAATATGCATACAGCATCCATATTAATGAAGGGGATAAATCTGTTAGAATGGATGAAAGTGTTATTGGAAATTGAATTTTTAAACGTCGTAAACCATTGTAGAGTGTGATTTGTTGATCTGAAAAAAATTGGACATTCTAGTAATAAATGTTGAGCATCAGGATTATTATTTCCACATTTACAATTTTCTTGAGTTTTAATATTTATTTTTGCTAAATGTGCTGGTACATGTCCTGTTCTTGATCTATTAATGAAAACTATGACTTGCCGTGGGAGTGTGTATGAATGAATTGAACCAAGATGTGAACCATATACAGGAGAACACATTTACACCTTTCAACTGTTATCGTGATGTCATCAGACACATGAAAATTCCCAAATACACACATTTTCTATTATACATTGTTTTGAATGTTTCAACGTTACGCGAATGCACAAGGGCGTAACAAACATTTATCTCGTTAAGGACGATTCTACAAGAGAGGATTTTCCCATCCTGTAAGTATGCAACCACGCTGGACAGATTCAAGATTGACATGACCCAGTTCTTGGTTCAAGAATATGAGGTTGTAAATTCGGGTATTTTCCCCCCTGCACCACGCATGATTCTGTTGATTCATTTATTCCATTCAATCACCTTTATCGCTGCCTCTAGATCAAAAGACGATTTTCGAACTTCGTTATTTATGACAAAATGGTTTTCTTCGATCTCTGTACTCTACATAAAAGAGTCTGGAACGCACTAATGATAACACAACATACAGTTGAAAGTGTTAGATTGTGTGATTAAGACTCACTTCGAGAGTAAACACGAGGAAGGGTTGTTTGTTTCAAGAAACAAAAAAAAATGTAATCCAATGTGACTTACACTCTAAAGTAACATGATTCTGTGAAATAACGAAAGATTTTTTTAAAAATACATGTATATTGTTTAAAGTTAAAACAGGCAATGGAAGACTTGTCACAGTAGATCTGTCCTCCAGGTAAGGTAACCGTAAAAATAACACTTGTCTAATTGGGCCAGTTGGTTCTATACGAGTATAATGCCATTTAAATTGTCGAATTTGAGTTTGTTTTTAAGTCCAACGGGACTGGACCTACAGTTTAAAGTGGGATCGGAACCACTTTGTGTCTCCACTGGGTATCGAACCCGGGACACCTTTAACACTTTACGAATTTCGTTTTGTATTTTGTAGTTTTAGATCGCGAAAGTATTCACGCTGGCCGACTGACAGCTACGTTCGATTCCCAGGGTGGACGTACTCAGGTTATGGACCGTAATGCGCGAGGAGCCGTCATTTTGTTTATCTCGCTCTCATTTGTGCCAGTTTGATGGAATCATGTTTATTATTGCCACCAGAGGTCAATAAAATCGGTTATGCAATGACGTCATAACGAAGCCTCTGTGAAACCTCGCAGCCCTTCAGGCGGCGCATTTAGGATTCTGACCCAGGGAGAGGAAGTGGTATTTCCTCCAGGCAGACACGTTGTCAAGGTGTGGAGGAGAAGGCTAAGTACATGCCATGATGTATTTAAGTTCCGAACTTGCACTCAATCACATAATTATGTTTAGTTCATGAACTTTCTCTTCCATACTACGTGGAGAAGTGAGTTAGCAGTGAATCATTGTTCTTTTCATTATCTTTGAAAATGAGACCAATTTAGTTCATTACTAGTTTGGTTGAATGAATATAAATCAACTGGCCAAGTGATAAGAGACAATGTTTTTCTGTCAGTGAGTTTATATAACAAAGTACATTTATGTAGTCTTGAGGTGCTTGCACATTATGTAAATAAGCTCGCATCTTCTGGAACAGTGTTGTATCTATACATTAGAAAGGCATACTGCCCCACACCAAATTAAGTAGGCGTGAATCTTCCGCTGTGTGTATTTCAGGTTCATATGCATTAAACAAGCCAGTTTAATGTGCATATAGAGGCAGAGCATGGTTTCGATCCACGGACCTCTGGGTTATTGGCCCAGCACATTACCACTGCGCCACTCTGCTACGGTCCATAAGGTAGCAGATCAGTGGGTACATTGGAGAAACCCTAGGTTTTAAAGGTGGCCGGAGCGTGGTGCTGATCATATCACCTTTAATATGACCGAGATCGAGACCCCCACGCCCTTACGAGTCTTCCTAGCACAATGGATAGCTTTACTTTTTGCATTTGCCTCACGCATTGTACACTCCTGTTCAGACAAAGTGGCACATACTTCAACTGTCCAACCCTATAAAATGGTTTACTTGAACAAAAGTGTAGAATAAAAAAGTTTAGCCTTGCAACCCTGCTAGTATTTTCTCTCTTTCTCTGCACGTGTAAAATTGTTCCCTTACTGCTGACTAAGCTTCCATCCCTCGTTTCTCTTGTTTTCAACATCTCCAAAGTCTGTTGTCTCCGGCTGTCGACTCCATAGAGGGGCACTATCACTATCTGTTCGCCTGAAGTAGTGTTGTTTTGATTGACTGATTGATGGATTTGTGTTTTAGGTCCACTTTATGCACAATAAGGCTAATCGGGACTGGACCTACAGTATAAAGTGGAATCCGAGCCTCCACCGAGTATCGAACCCGGGACCCCTTGATTACAAGGCAACGACGCTACAACTGCGCCATCCGGGAGGCAAGTAGTAGTCCTGTTCTTTCCACACATACATAAAACACACCATAGCTATTACGTATGTGTAATGTCATAGAGGATACATTCAATACAGCACATGGTGTGCATAATTTGTTATTCCGTCATAGAGACATGCAGTACACATGTCACACACACATCGCAATTACATCATACAGAACGTTCCACTAAATATACATATCACCGATACATCTGAATTACGTTATAAAGAACGTTCCACACAGTATCACACACATCGCAATTACTTTATAGAGAAGGTTCCATGCATTGCACATATCACACATTGGGATTACGTAGCCTCATACAGGACGTACCGACGCATATGGCAAGGAGGCATTTGCCTCTTGGGCCCCACTTCATAATATTATTTTGGGACTCTTTCAACTCATTACTATTAAAATCTAGAGAATACCCAATGTATATTATCAACTATGATTGTTACCTTTAGGAATATAACAATTCATCAGGGTTTCGTAACGTAACAATGTTGCATAAAAACCATTGCAGAAACATTAGCACCTGTAGTAAACAACGGTTTGACAAAATTTCTCGAATGGCATTCAGAAAATAGTAAAACATCATAATTGTAAAGTAAATTAAAATACATAACATTATGTAAATAAAACTGCAAACCGTGAAACAGATATTAAATATGATGTAAGAATGGCAGTGACGTTCAAGTTGAAATTACATTTTTATTGACTGAAGTAATGATTACAAAAGATGATAAACACCCTAACTGAAAGTAAATATGCAACATTGTGTGATTAAGATTTTCGAAAATTAATATATATCCAAATGAAACCTAAGATACGTGAAACAGAACTGAGAATGTAAACAAATTACAATTCGAGTTTATCGACGGTCCATTGGCTAAGCCAATTCAACACACATACGTCACAATTACAAAAATAGTACGCGTGTGTACTGAGTTCACAAGGTACAAATTTTCCCGCCTTTTTCTGGCTGTTTGTGGTGGGTAAAAAATTAAATAGTGTTACACAGGGCTCGGAGTGGAAATTTTCAGGAAACGAAAATCTATGCTCTTGTGACTTTTTTCTGTCACTGATTGCTACAGCGACGAGATTAACGACTATTGAAATGGCATGCTGCATTAAAATTAATAGTAGTTAATATTAAAATATGTACATAAATGTCAAGTAATGGAAAATACATTTGACAAGATGCTTCCGGAATTTTCTTCTTTTTAAAATTTAAACAGGTGAAAATCGTGAATTGTAGTCGGCTCATTCAAAAGCGGAAAAATTATGAATTAAATGTACATTACATTAAGAGTTACTTAAAAAAATCAGTTAGTGATCAAGGATTTGATTTGTTGTTTGACTGACGAAGATTTACTGTTGGGTTAATCGGGACAAAGAAGAATGAACAACAGAGAAGTAGTGAAAAAGGTAATTTAAAGAAAATAGGGAATGCTGAAGATGGTGTGCTGGATTCAATTCCAGCGCTCTGTACTTTTCTCCAAAGGTCGTCCAGTGGCGGCGATTGGGTTCCAAAACTGGAAGGCAATGACATTACTTTCCCTGGGTTGATAAGGTTTAGCATAGTGCGAGGGCAAAAATAGTAAAAAGTGTGGGGGGAGGCAACTGCCCCCACACCTACCCTTATCGCCGCCACTGACCTCTTCATACTCTGCTAAAGTCCCTCGTGGCAACAACACATTTCTATGTATAGGGGATGCTTATATGAATGGAATAATATGTACATTGAAAAGAAAAATCTAGTTAAATATATTTTTTAAAAAATAATAAATAAACGGAACTGTCCGTTGCGGAACGGGAAGGTTACAGATATTCAGGAACTGGAACGACGTTCCGGTTCGCTCCGGTCCATTTCGAGCCCTGGTGTTACAAAATAGTACAATACTTTGATGTGGTTAATATAACCGAACCAAATGATGAGGTTCAGACATTACCCTGCAATCCCAAAATTGTTTCTTATTTTTCTGCGGTCAATTGACCTGCATAAAGATTATTTTTAAAGTGGTAAAAAATAACATACAATTTAACAAAAAAAGTTTT
Source organism: Lepisma saccharinum (assembly GCF_977018435.1). Lineage (NCBI taxonomy): Eukaryota > Metazoa > Arthropoda > Insecta > Zygentoma > Lepismatidae > Lepisma > Lepisma saccharinum. The sequence continues at coordinate 40,159,128 of NC_139244.1, forward strand.
GATAGTGGTAATGTGGTATAATGAACCATGCATTAGAAGGTATTAAATGGGTCTAAACCTGCAATTTGACAATATTGCGGTACTTCATAGTCAATTATAAAGGCTTTTAGTATGTTCATTAGCAGGGTAAGGATATTTCCGAGAAATTACTTAAATGTCCTCTTTTTATGTAAAATTTTACCAAATGTCACTGTGCTAACTAGGGTATCAGGGAGGCACATAACCACAGAACGAAGAAAATTATTTCAAAATTGTTTTCCATTGTTGCGTTGCCGGAAATGATGAGATCTGTTGCATTTGCGGCTCACCCTCGCTCACTAGGCACGAATGAGCGATGAAGCATCATGGCGCAACAATGCTCTCCCCCTCCCCTCCCCTTTCTGCATGCATATTTCAGCGCAACGGCCAAATGATTGATGCACCGCGGCTAAACCATTTTCCAACAGACCGCCGCGACACCAGACAAAATTATTCGGTTATCATGCAGCCGATATGTGCATTATTCTAATGACGTCACCAGGGAGGATATACTCGCCTGTTAATACTTGGAAAGGGAATTCATTAGTTCACCCCTAACCCCCTCGCGAGCTCCCTCCCGTGGTAACGAAGGGACAGGAAAATTATATGCATGTACGATACATCTGTCGACTCACGCGGAGCCAGCGCCACAACGAATCAGCGGGAAAATAGGGTATTGCGATGTAAATCAAACGCTCTTATGGTGAATATAATTTTCCATCCTTCGTGGGACAATATAATGCAACCTGTTTACCGCTGTTGCAACAAAATGAGCTTCAGATTGGAGATTCGTGGCTTGGTTCAGTGGTCGGGGATAGTTAACGTCTTTTGGTGTTGAATTAATCTAATAGAGCGCTTGTTGATAATGTTTTTCCACATGTATACGCAATTTATGAAGAGGGTATGTTTTTTTGAGTAATTTTCATTATTGCTACTATGTTTATGTCACGAAAACTATTTCATGGGTGTAGTTCAATATGCCAAATCGATTTCTTCTGTACAGCGTAGCCACTATTAAGCTAAGTTCAAATTTTCCCCACCAGGTGCATTTGTGGCGCTGAAATCTGATGCATAGAGAACAACATTCCGGGAAACCCTTCGTGGGACCATTGATCACACTATCTTACACTTCAAAGGAGTCATTCACGTTGACAGAGTGAACACTGTTATACCGGCATAAACTCAAATTATTGATTGTTGTTACTTTAGCACCACAGTTCAATCTGGTGGTGAAAATTTGAACTTTTCTTTTCGTAAGCATTCTTTTGCCCATGGTCTCCATATACTCTGTAGCAAGTTTCACCGCAATCCGGGCTACAGGGGGCGCTGAGTAGGGAAAATCTAAATTTAAAGCGCCACATTTGCACCTGGTGGCGAAAACGTAAACTATTAGAGCAACTTTAATTGTGACCAACCTGTAGGCTACTACTCGTAGACCTATTTCGTTAGTTAGTGGAGGCACATACTGGTTCGGTACCACTTTAAACTGTACGTCCAGTCCCGATTAATCTTACTGTACATAAAGTGGACTTAAAACTCTAAGTCAATCAATCAACCTATTTCGTTAGCCCGTTCCCATGGCTAGGTGGTCAGCGTAACTCATCGCAAAGCCAGAGATCAGAGTTCGAACCCTTAGTAAGACATGGATATATAATTGTAGACCTGTGGTCTCACGATTCATTCCTGCTAATCACTATTCATCCTCATCGTAGCTGTTAACCAGAAATTGAGGAAGGCGTCGTAAAATAACCGAAACGTGGAAGAAAATACAGAAATATGTTTTCAGTGTTTATCAATATCCATTGGACTGGCAGGGGTATAACTCCCCTCTGCCCCGTTTGGCGTAGAGCAATAGAACTTTCAAAATGAGGTGAAATGTAGTGCGGACTTATTTGAAAGAAATATCACATGCCAGTGCTACAACATCCCCTTTCTTCAAATCCCTGGGCAATAGGCATATCATAGATACCAATTAACATTTCAATGTTCCCTTGTTCCCAACATGATATATAAATCCTCGCCGAGGTTTTCTCTGCGTTCTGGATCGCTGAATTTACATTAGAAATGTTTATGCACAGAGGCTAATCGGGACTGGACCTACAGTTTAAAGTGGGATACGAACTACTATCTACTGGGACCTCTGGGATCACAAGGCGGCAACGTTACCACAACACAATAGGAGAGGCCATGGAAAATTTTCTACGAGCTGAATTTACCACAATTGTTTAAAAACGTAGTTGGATGTTTAAAGCATCTTCCAGTCGTACGGTACAGTAAATTAAATATGGTTTGCATATCCACTCTTTGTAGTAGCTATCAACCGCGTATTGTACCTAAGGATTGCAGCACGAACGATTCTCTGTTTCTAATTTATTTCTTAACAATACGCACATGGATTTGGAAGCAGTTGTAGCAGTTTGCAAAGCAATAAAAGTTCAAATTCACTCATAACTTCAATATAATCAACCATTAAATAAATAACCTTGGTAAATTTCTCTTATCGGACAAACGGATTTCTTCAAATTTACAGGAGGAATTACTTACCGAATGCAGTTTCTTTATACGTGTGGAAGTTCGGGGAAGTGTTTTCTTGCATCGTTCATTGAATTTTGCCGGTAAATCATGTATTTTTCGATATAAATGTGTGACCGTTGCACGAGAGCTCTTGCATCCATTTACTTCCTGGTGGATGTAGCCTGTGTGTGATGACGTAATCCCGGTCAATCCCGGTCAGTGTTTCCAAACACTTGTTTTTGTAACTGAAGAAGGTACGTTTCCGCAAATGGTTTGTGGGGCTATGTGTCAATAGTTCGTGGTGCTATGTGTCAATGGTTCGTGGGGCTATGCGAGAATGGTGTGTGGGGCTACGTATATTTTTTTCTAAACCAATTTTTAACTATTGTAACCTAAAAGTGACCTTACCTAACCTAACCTTACCGGAAATGGTTCCTGGGGCTATGTATGAATGGTTCGTGGGGCTATGCGTCAATGGTTTGTGGGGCTACGTAAGTATTTTTGGGTACAGTGGGGTGGAAACACTGCATGCCGAGTACGGTAGTGAAACTGTGACCGCCATTTTGCGTGTTACCGAAAGCAAAAAGAAACGAAGAAAACTTACTCGATATGTCGCAAATAGAGCTTATTTCCGTGAAATAAGCGAAATGCCACCTTCAACAATGTTTCTCAATGCAGAATACATAAGTACGAATATTCAAATTAAATGAACTAGCAAATTTCAGCCGTTTGTCCGATACGAGAAATTTACCATGAACTAAATTTAATTCATTTCCCTTTCGTCAGTAACAGTAAACATGCCAAAATGTGTAAATGATTTTGTGATGAATGAAGACTAGACTCACGTGCTACCCTCTGGAGTCATCTCAACTACATCCTAAGAAGAAGCTAGTGGTGAATCGAAATGCCCACATGAACATCCGCTGTTTGAGAACCAAAGAGATTATTGGAAAACGTTTTGCTAAGCAAACTTCCGCACATTTCAGCGCGGAAACAGTTTTAGAAATTACATATTAACACCATTCATCTCAAAAATGATAAAGTCTTGAAGGCGAGCAATGCGTATGTGACTGATTTTGTAAGAAACTGATAATTATAGAACATCCAGTGCAATTTTTAAAAATGCAACAATAAGAATTCGGTACGTGAAAAACAATTTTGAACCGCTAAAATAGGCTATAGCGGTTCTCAATATTCACAGGCCGGTTTTTTTTTTTTTAAGTTGATGTCCCGATCCAAACAATTTTACTCCTAAATACTTTTCTACTTTTAAAAAACTTTATACATTAATTAATACGCTGTGGTTGAGAAACACTGGACCTATGAGAAGTTTTCAGAATTATTTAGAGTGGAGCAAAACCTGATGTAAAGAGAAAAATAGAGACGGAAAGTAGGAGTGGAAATGATAATAAGGAGAAGAAAGAGGAAAACATAGAGAGAGAGAGATAGTAGAAGGAAATAAGAGATAGAGAAACAGAAACGGTTGAAGCAAGAAGGAGAGAAACAGTTGAACAAAAAGAGAGAGGGAAGAAAAATGAAACGAAGAAAGAAACAGGACGAGAGAGAGAGAGAGAGAGAGAGAGAGAAATGAAAAGAAAAAGAGATAGCAAAGAGAGAAAGAGAATGTAAATAAAGGGTGAAGAAAAATAGATGCATGCAAGAAGAGAGAGAGAGTGTGTAAGGAAAGATAGAAACATGAGAACGAGAGAGAAAGTGAGAGTACAAAAAAGACCTAGAAAGGAAAATATGGAAAGAGAGAAAAGTGGAAAGGAACGCGAAGAAAGTGAAAATGGCAAGAGATAATAGAGAATCTTGGCATTCATTATCACCAAAGCATAGCCCACCTGTGCCTGAAGTGCTGACTGAATGGATCCGTGTCGCTAGGAGGGGTCAGGGGACACTTGACCCCCTTTAGATTTCTGGAGAGAGTTAATGTAATTCGAATGGTGAAATTGGAGCGATATTTACAGTACGTTACATCAACTATTATTATTGTTATTATTAATTATTATTATTATCATCATTATTGTTAGTATTATTTTACAGTACCCTTCGGCTCGTAAAAATATGGAGCCGAAGTATGATGAATGACATTAGATTTAGTGGTCAGAGGCAATATGACTTGCATGTTTGGAGTTACGATGAGACCCCCTGAGAATCTTGAAGAGCCCCCCCCGAGAAAACTCCTATGGGCGCCCATGCACTTGACCAGTGTGTTTACTTGAAATATCGAAAGAAATGGAACATTTATTTATTTACTTGTAATGAGTTATTTACTTGCACACCGCCTGTGTTTCATACTAAGGGTTAGTGCCAGCGATTAGAGGGGACGAGGGGGCGGTTGCCCCCCGCTTTTTGCCACTTTGTCCCCGTTCTATGTTATACCTCATGTACCAAAGAAAAGTAAATTGCTCTTGATCCCCCTAGTTTTGCACCTTGCCCCCCTAGTTTTGGAACCCAATCGCCGCCACTGTTTAGTATTAGAAATACGGACTTTTTCATTATATGAAAAACAATGTTGAACATCTCTAGCACACGCAAGAATACACAGATTCTAATTGTTTCTTTTTCATCGTGTAGGCAAAGAAATTGCCTTCATTTCTATGTATAACACATGTATAGTAAGACCAAAAAAAAAATATTTTACATTGTTGAAAATCACATAAAATGGCCGGGTTTCTGAGTTATTGCCAATGTAAATACCCTGGGTTTCAATGTGTAACTGTGTATTGTTCTAATAATAATAATAATAATCATATTTATTTAAGTGATGATCACGATTAAACAACGAGGTATATCAAATCACTATGTCAAAATTGGTTAAACAAAATTAAAAAAATGAATATTATATACATAATGATAATGATAATAATAATAAAACATTTCTATGACTCATTTCCTCTGAGAATAAAACCTGTGGACGCACTTTGCTTGTCACCTGTCACCTTTTCCCCCCACAAGACAAGAATGCTGATGCAAGTTCCTCCTCACGTAGCGCAAGTGTAGTCTTAATAATGGACCAGCCAGAGACACAAAGAAAACTGGAAAACGGGTCAGTTTCAGCTATTTTCAGAAGACGTCGATATTTTCTGCGAAAGGCAAGGTGTGTGCGCGGGAGGGGATGAAATTTTTATGCGTTTCCCATGAGACTTCTCGGAGTGAATCCCTTTCACGCGTGTTCGGGAGTGTAAGAAGCCAGACCCCCCTTTGTTCCAATGCCCTCAGAAGTTCTTATGTGGGAGCCAGATCACGAAGGTTGGCGATAAATAATGAGATGATGAAATATTGAGTGAACGACCTTCTTTTTTTTCGCGGGAAGATGTAATATTCAGACAGAAGGTGGGAAAGAGGGTTGGGGGGGATGTTTCGGAGAACGGGTTACTATTGAATGATCCATTGAGTCAGTTCTGCGAACTGTATTTCGAGTCGGTGGTGACTAATGTATGAAAACCTTACAGGGAAGGGAGTTTAGGTGAGTGGTTATGGTTGTCGACTCGTATCGTGGAGGAGTCCCAGGTTCGAACCCTGGCATAGGTGTTCTTTGTGAATGTCCCTTCGTCAAATTCTTCATATCATCACTCATCCTCATCTTCGCAATTAGCCAAAAGTGACAGAATGACGAAGAAAAACGAACCAAATCAAGCAATCAATCGTGTTTTTCTCAGTCACCGCAGGCAAATGCTGGGATGGTACCTTTTAGAGAAGGCTACCGGAACTTCATCCAAATCCCTTTTACTTTGCTTCACGAAACGGTGCAATGTCCAAGGCGAAACTTGGCAGAATCTAGCCTCGGGTTCATAATTATTTTTTCCTTGCACGGTAAGGCCACGGTGCGAAATCCTTACAAAATATGTATACAGGGTGTCTCCGTACAACATGAACAAATTTTCACACCGCGTGGTGGACATGAAGAAGAACAGTTTTCTTCATATCTTTCTTACTCGTTGGAGCATCGTATATTTAAATTCCTTGTCACTCCACAGATAGGGACGCGCCACAGTGGATTGAGGCACACTGTTTCGCCATATAGAATATTGCAGCACATCCTCTTAGTACATTAATTAGTTTTCTTTAAAAATAAACTTCTCCTACTTGACCTATATAATTCAGTTCTTCGTCGTGGAAAAAATAGCACAGGTCCACAGGTAATTACACTATTCCACAATTAAACACTAATATCGGTGCAAGAAGGTAGGAATAAAAAGGCGAAGATACCTATCGGTACCGGTCATACCCGGAAAGCCTATCCTAAGCATTTCCCAACTCCTGAGAGCTCTATAAATGTGGTTAACAACCGGCCTCAGGAGGAGAAGCCAACGAGAACGCCAAGGATCGAGATCGGGTCGCGAGAGCGCGACAGTGCCGGACAAGGAATCGTCTACAGGGCCGGCCAGAAGCCTTGGGGCCCAAGCCGGGGAATGTCCAGAGGCGAGACGCCTCAGGCCAGCCAGCGGAACCAGCGTCCAGCTTACCGTTCCAGCGTCCAGGCGATCCGGAGATAAGTATCTGCCCCTTTATGGTTCTAATCCTTCTCCCTCTTAATAATCTATTGGAGTGCTTGCCAAATAAAACCCAGTCACTTAACTATTCAATGAGTCTTTCTTTAATTTAACTGCTCTACCTCTGACTCGTCGCCCATTGGTCAACAGGTCCTACCCTCAAATACAGAGGGTGAATTCCGGTACGACTAAGGTTTTAACGCCCCCAATTGTGTCTCCAGCGCTGGGACAAGAACCTTAGCTCGTAACCCTATACTCTGTTCCAGCGATCTGTGGAGCAAACAAAAACAAGTCCTCTGCGCACGTTCGACCAATGAACTCGTGAGAGGGAAACGGATTGATATAGTGGAAAATGCGACTGCAGCTGTGAGTCGTCGCAGCAGCGCACACAGCTGTGCTCCGCTCACTCGCTTTCTCCCTTTCTCTACCGTTATGCACGTTGCTCCACAAGTTACTGGGACGTAGTATACCGTCGGACATGAGGCTAACTCCCATCCAACCGTTTACAACGTAACACATTGTATTGCAGCCCTGCCGGCTTTAGTATTTCGGGAACACTCGGGAGCAGTGTCGATAGATCACGAACTCTAGCAAAAAGAATCTTGATCACCCCCTCCCCCGAATCCCATTGGGGCACATATAGACCAATCAGCACTCATCCCCAAGAAGTGTAAAATACTATAATATAAACGCGAGAAATGATGAACCCCCCTCAGGCAGATTTGGCTACACTTAAAACTAGCTCAAGATGTGCATATGAGCTTATTGCTCAAGTGTGGTACTCTGTCTAACCCAAGATTTTTGTAAAAATGCCCTCGGGAATTTCCCGTGAAATGATGAGCCCCCTCAGATTGATTTGCCTACACTTACAAAAGCTACATCTGTGAGATTGTTGTCCATAAGCTTGTTAAAAATATGGCCCTCTTGATATTGTTTTTGCTACACTTAAAACTAAGCCAAAGAGCCACCCACACCCACCCACACCCACACATATTTACTTCCGGTTTATTTCCGGTCCATTTTCGGTCCACTTCCGGTTTAAGTTCAATTGGACACCAGGCTCAACTCATATATCTAATACTAAGACAATGTAATATGCAGAGGCCTTCTAGAATTGCTCTGTGACTCTCTCATTTCTTACATCATAAACATATGATTTTTCACCTATAAGAATAACACTACATATAGTGTCATCAGGGAGTGTATCGTGGAATTCACAGATAATTTTAATGTTTGTCCTGTCATTAACCACAACTTGTTTCCTTTTTGAGGTGTTGATTACAAACATGGGTCTCTGTGCTTTGAATTCATCTGGTGTGTAATACATGTCAGTATTGCCAGTAGTGACCCTTTTGTATGCTGTAAATGCTTCATATAATTTGAGGAAATCATCCTTGGACATGTTTAAATTATAATTTTCTCTAGGAAACACCTCATTTCTGCCATTTTTAAGATATATGTTTTTGATGTTGTAGTTATCAAATTTACTTGAATTTTTTTCTTGATTATTGTGTCTTCCAGTCTGAAACAGTACCACCACAAAATCTGGCATGTCATATTGTATACTGGAGAATGAATTTGTAGCATCAAACTCATAATAGCTACCAGTGGCAGGCTTATGCACACATTGATATGTATAAAATTGTAAAGGTACCTGTGGATTTTTTAGGATATCTGCTTTGTATTTAAGAGCATAACTGGCTTCATATTCAACTACTGGAATTCTTAGCTCCATAGTCTGAATAATGCACTTGCCCTCATCAGGTAGGGTATTAGGCAGAGCTTCCCCAGTAGAATTTAATGAACTGTACCTCATCAAAGCATTATTATCATTGGCAGCTCTTCTAAATGTAATTCTTAAACCACCCTTCCACATAATATCTTTGCAATCTGAGAAGAATCCAGGCAAAAGGCGCATAGGGAACAGCACTGTGTGGCTCTTAGATATTATTTTATCACCAGCTTCAAATCCACCTATTTTGTAGTAAGAAGCCTCGGTTTTGGATAATTTTAGTGTGGCCAAAGCTGTAGAGGTAATACCAGGGTAATCCACTCTGTTTATAACAACACCATGTTTTCTGATCTCAATTTCAGAGAACAGATGTGGCACAAAATTGTCTACCAATCTTATATTTGAATTTGCCGGATAATCTGTACCATCGAGCTTTACAACATCAAATTTGATGTATAGATCTGCTCTGTGGGGGTGTATAAAGCCATCCCCTACATCAAGATCAACCTCAATCTCTGTGTTGGGTTGATTTAAATTTGCAAAGGTCCTCCTGTTTGGGGGGAATGACTGTAGCTCATAACTCTCAATATTTTCCATTTTTTTTGTATGTATTTTTATTTAAATATTAATTTCTATGATAGCAGTTGTTGTGGCTCCAGCAAAATCAACTAATTCTTCTTTTTCATTAGTGACCATCAACTCAATGTAATCTATTCTATTATGGCACACAGGAAAATATAATGTTGGTGATGGAGTGTAGATGATGGGCTCCATAAATTCAGAGTTAGGTTTGAATGTTGCAATGATGCCAGTTTGTTTGTGAGGAGTACCTATGCCATTTGATTTGGTGATCATACCCTCGGCCACATTTCAGTGAATATTTAGAGTTTCTATGGCTAAGAATTTAGGTATATTAATAGCAGTGTGTTTGATGGCTGGTTCAAGTTTTGTGTTGTTTTCAAATCCTAACAGCTCTCCTATAGTACCCAGATCCACTGTTTCTGTAGCAGACACAATTTCTACTCTGTGAGTGACAGAATTTTGAGTTAACACTATACCTCTGGGTAACTGAGCATTTAGAGTAGACAGATTATACTGCCCTGGAGTGATGACAATTTTTTGATCCCCAACTGCAATTGTGTTGTTGTGGTGTGTAATATTAGGGATCAAGTACATGCCATAAAATGCTCTGAGAGCTATTGTTTTGGGATACACTATATCATCATGTAATCTAAGTTTCAATATTGAATTTTGGCTGGTGAGATGGAATACTCCCATGATGTTTCAGATACCACAGGGCCTTTTGAAAATCTTCAATTGATGGTTTATTTATTTGAGGCAGATATCTAAGAACAGATAAACACAGATGTCCACAATTAACATCTTTGAAATTTTGAACACGGGCATTATTGTAATAAAGATTAGTTGATTTTAGATATTTTACTAAATTTTCAGGTGGAACACCTCCAAGTGAATCAAACACAAATGCCTCATCTTTTAAATATTTAAGATAACAGATCCAGTGAGTGCCCTGATTTTTGTACTTATCCAAATTAACTATGCCACAATATTTGTTGAGTGGTTGTTCTGGTAAAGAATCAGACATGTACACACATCTAAAATTTTTGATGCCCAGTGGCTCGATTAAAGCTTCAATATCTTGGTTTGTAAGCGGCTCTTGTTTTTTTTAAACTTATTCATGGCTCTCTTAACACCTTTGCCTTGTTTTTCCATAGCTAGATTATGGCGCTTCATTTAATCTAATTCTGCCTTATTCTTTTTGGCATCTATTACTGTTTTTGCTATAGCAGCTGATCCCCCAGCCAAGCTCCCAACAGCACCAAGTGCTGCTAAGATGGCCGGGATAGTAAATATGAAGCCACCCACATGTGATTTTTTTCTAGATTGCTGTAATTTTTTTAATTGAGGGGTACTAAGTAATAATTTCATACCATGGCCCTTGGCAAGACAAGAATTTTTTTTCTTGTGCTGCTTTTTGGTTAAAAGACTATCAATAGTTTTAAGAGATTTAAGACCTGCATAAGGTATCTGATACATAACACCCTTGGCCTTCATCCTAGGTTTATTATATACATATTCTGGGATTACATAGCTTAATTAAGTGGCTTAAATTTATTTAATTTATCACAACCCCCACCCCAGTTTTTGTTTGGTGTTCATAGCTATGGTGGTCCCCAATGCTGCTTTTCTCTCACTTAAAGAAGCATCTTTGCTTACAAATCTACCAAATGCAGCCTCCTCTAATTTCTTGTCTGCAACATGTCGCCTATCAAGATCAGAATGTGTGTTGTATGCTATGTCATGGTCTCTACAAGCAGCATCTAGGGGATTAACACCAGGGTCCCCTCTGTCTAATCTATGGTCCAATTTTGTACCGGGACCACAATACTGATAGCCTGGAATGTGTAGTTCAAATGGCAGCTTGTTTATGATGTCATTAACCAGCCCCCGACCCTCAGAGATATTCCAAAATTTGGGGGATAGAGTATTATAAATTTTTATAAGATATCCAATCCCCTTAGTGTCATTCACTATAAAATTAGACAATTTGGTGCTTATCATGTCCATAATTCCAACCTTTTCATTGTAAAAATTGTGGTTACCAGCATTTTCTTCCCCAGCTATCACCAGCAACCTATCTACAAGTTTCCTGACATCATCGACCCAAACAAATTCTTTAGGCAGGGTGTTGTAATGTTTGATTCCACTACCAGTCTTGATCTGTGACCATATGGGCTTGATTAAGTTGTGGTATTTTGCTCCACTGCTAGACTTGACTCTTTTTTGTGTGGGATCATTGTTCTGGTATAGAGCATCTGATTTTACTAATATTTCTTTGTAATGCTCATAATCTTGATCTGTATAGCTGCCAGGTCTCTTCCTAGTCATCAGTTCCCACAATCCAGGTGTGCCAGGGTACTTAACAAAAGCACCTCTTTCTCCAAGATGAGATTCTGAATATACAATCAGATCATCTCCCATAAATGTTACTCTGAAATTGCCACTTTCTATGTATGATGCTACCATCACGCTCTGTGTCAGCATATAGGCCAAAAACCTCATCTTTGTTGTCTTTAGGTGTGCTTAAATATTTTTGAGCAAGAAGACCCAATTCAATAGGATCCTGAGTAGCTTCAATTCTTCGAGGAGCAACAGGACTAGGTGTATGAATACTAGAAAGTGGGGTGATTGGATAATCTAATATGTTCCTAGCAGCTACAGGTACAAGCTCTGTGATCAAATTTTGATTTTGCTCTGTAACAGTTTTGATATTTTTACCTAATTCACTAATAGCATCAATAATAGATTGTTCTGTTTGCTTGTGTTGTTCATAGATTCCTCGGTTCTCTGATTTCCATCCTTTAAATCTTTTTACAAGAAAAGGTAAAAAAAAGGTAAAGTGTTCCCCTGTGCATAGCACCACGCCATGAAGGCGTATAGGGGGTGTGGGGGTAACGCCCCACACTTTCTTGATCCGGTCGTGAGTGGGGGTGATGTGATCAGCATCACGCCCCTGACCGCCTTTACCCCCCAGGGTTTCCCCCAGGTACCCATGTTATTCGACGCTGGGTAGGCGCCGGGGCCGCTTCCACCGTTAGAAAAGTTCCCGGATTTGAACCGGCCGGGGATCGAACCCGGGACCTTGAGCATGGTAGTCAGACGCGTTACCGACTGAGCCACCGCGGCCACCATCTTTTTACAAGATAATCTCTTAATATAAGATCATCAATAATTGGCCTTTTCATGGTTATTTATATATGTTTCAATGTCTAGAAAATTGTTAATTTTATTTCTGTATTTACCACTATTGGGTTTCCTTGTCATATCAATTGTGACAAACCCATAGCTGTCCTGGTTCCAACACCTACTGCAAAACTTGGAAAAATCATTGTAGCTCAAGTCCCCACCTACATATTCATCATGTATGTGTTTGAGGTTGGTATGATCTTGATGAAACACACATATAAAATTGCTGTTGTCTCGGATCAGCTGCTTCGGTATTTTAGAAAAAGTCTGTGCCAGGTAGAAGCAATCTATGTTTCTGTGTCGGCCCTGTGTAAAAAAATTTCTAACCTTGTTTTGATTATCCAGTATAATGTCATCAAACACAACAACAGAGTTATCAAGACATTCATGGAGTGGCTTAACATCTGATTCAAAAGTGGCTATATCCAGTCCATTATATAGCTTCATCAGCTGCTGATATTTTAATTGTTCGAAGCTCTTAGAGAAGACATTCAAGTGCCTGTTTTTCCAGTCTAACCAGTTGGGTGCCAATAAAAAATTATCAATCATTAGTGTAGTTTTACCACAAGCCGATGGCCCAACAATAAGACATCTAATATTATCAGGCAGCAGCTTACCATTTCTCTTAATCTGCTGTTCAGGCTCTGGCAGTCTCTTTATAACATCCCAGGTGTTCATAGTATCACTTTGTCTGCCTCGATCCAGCTGTGTTCTGGGAGTCCTAGCCATTTGACAAGTATTTTATTGCCTTTTCTGCGGATAATTTTTTCTATGAGATATGTGTCAGGCTGCTTAGTTTTGCTGAGTTCTTCATAAAACCTGCCTTTGAGAATTTCTCCTCGGTGGTCTTTTATTATATATGTGTATCGGGTCCCAGGTTTAACTTGAACCACTGTAAATAATTCAGTGCTCCAGTTTCTGGTAAAGCCTCTTTTGAATAAGTGCTTATATTTGCTGATTCTTACTTGATCACCTACCTTGTATTTGGCTTTTCTTGTTGTTGGCTGGTATCTAGGATAATAAACAGTGCTGATCAATTTTTGCTATCAGATGAAGTTACCTCAGAGGGCTTCATGTTGATTGTGGAATGGACCGAGTTGTTATATTTATGTAGAAGTTCTGGTAGGATACTGAGCCATTTATAATTACCTTGAAGGGTAAATTGTTTATACATATGATTTTTTAGGGTTTTGTTGAATCTTTCTATAATAGAGGCCTTGAGATCACTGTAACTCGAGTAATGTTGTATTGACTGGCTTTTAATAAATTGTTGGAACACCGAATTATAGAATTCTTTGCCATTATCTCTTTGCAGATATCGCGGTGATCTTCCACTCTGATTGATGATTGTCCTGAAGGCTTCTGTAACACATTTTCCAGTCTTGGATTTGAGTGGCACAGCCCAGGCAAATTTTGAAAATGTATCTATGACAGTGAGTAGATACTTGTAGCCCTTGTTGATCTTGTCTAAGTTTTTCAGCTGTCCTCTTGCCATCTCAACCAAGTCACAATGCCATAAATCATCTATGCCTTTTGTAACCACTGGCAGTCTCTTATAATTATGTCTGGCTTGTCTGTGTAATTCATCAACAATAATTTGTCTAGACATAGTATGTAAACAAGAATATTGGAACTATAGGGTGTTCAGCAGCTGATACTACAGGATTTTCTAAATACAGTTTGTCTCCTATTTGTATATTAAATTCCAGAGAGCCATCATCTTCAGCATAAGATGTCTCTAATGTATTGGGGTCTGTAAAATCCTCTAACTCTACACTGGTGATTTTTGGTTTGTTATCAGCATTTGTTATTGATAAGGTAGGGTAGTGGTGTGCCTGTGGTTGTAGCCAATATTTGATCTTGATTGGTCTAAGTGTGCCCCCAACAAAAAACTGGTAATAAAATTGTGCAGGGGACAGCATATATATTTTGCCACCTGGTGTAAATGGTGAATCATATTCTTTGTTGGGGATACTGTACAATTCAAGAATTACTGTATGTTTAGGATTCTCGATTAGGCCAGTTATTTCTTTTTCTGCTGTAAGCAATCTACTTGTTACAGATTCAAGGTGCTCATTGATAGTCCTAACAACATCATCATGGCCTGGCTTGATCTTTATGTCCACAACAATTTTTTTGTATTGTTGCACAATCTCTTGAAGCTGGGTGGCAAAAACAGACAGAGCATTTACTTGGTTGGATTCCATGCTTCCTAGCTGTTGCTTGATATTAGCTACAATTTGCTGTAAATTTTCAACAACTGCCAATTTTGAATTTTGAGCAGTAAGATCATGGACTTGTCTTCTGATATCCTCAAACAGGGCATGCAGTTCATTAATATGTTGATTAGTTGGTAGAGTGGCCACTGTCTGAGTAAGTTGTTTGATCTCTGTCTGGATATTCTTGATATCCTCTGATTTCAATATGCGATTCACAGCTCTCTTAATATTTTTAAGTTCCTGTGATGTAGGCAGATTTGCTACAGTATTCTGCAAAGATTCAAGTGCCAATTTTACATTATTTAATTCAGAAGCATCAGCCACACTTTGCATAGCATCTTGAAGCAGGGTTATGTCTGCCTGAGTAGGTGTTGATTATTGTAAAACTTCAAGCTTTGTTTGGATATCATCGATTAAGTGATGAAAATGAGATAGCTCAGATTCAGTGTTGAGGTTTTCAAGTTTTGTGATCTGTTGCTGGACACTGACAAGGGTATCTACAATACCAGGCAAGCGGGATTCTAGAGATTCTTGTACATTTGTCAGATCACTTTGCACTGCTGCTATGGTACCCTCAAGATGGGTTATGGTACTCTGATTTTTTCCAAAATCTTCATATGTTTCAAGTTGCAGCTTGATGTTGGCAACACTACGAGTTATAGCACTCAGAGCATCAGAAGATGGCAAGTTGTTCATAAAATTTTCATGTGTCTCAATTTTTTCTTTAACCTCGGCTATGGCATTGTTCAGAGGGTCCAGATTAGGTATCTGTAGTGATTGAATCTGTTCTTTTAGAGTGGAAATCACTAGATCAAAATCTTCTTGTGATTTTATGCTTTTGACAATTGTTTGGAGCTGTGTCTGGACATTATTTATCTGCTCTTCCAATTGTTGTTTCAATTGCTCAGAGTTGGTGGCCTGGGTCTTAAATTTGGCTTGAAGAGCTGCTACAGCTTTCTCTAAATTTTGAAAATTATCTAATGTAGCCAAATCAGTATATTTTTGAAGCAGCAATTTGAGTTCAGAATCAATTTTAAGAAGAGGGTCCATGCATTGTGATTGTAAATTTGTAATTTCTAGTTGAAGACTGGCATTGAGTGTGGTTTGTAAAGCTTGTAAATCACTTCTTAATTTTTTTGACTCTGACATCAAGCATCAGAATCTCATCACTGTGATCTTCATGTCTTGTATGGCCAAATATATCATTAGGCATTTTGTTTTAGTGGTTATTTATTATTGAATATCTAATTCTTAATTCTATAAAAAAAGGTATAAGCTTGTCATAGGATCCCGGGACCTCAATATATAAGCAGTCACCAGTAGAAACAGTATATACAGTGCCAGAAATCATGTTTGAGTGCTTAATTCTATAAATATTTCTCCCTATTGAAACCTTGACATCACCCTCGGGGGTTGTAATAAATTGTAATTGACCACCTACAGGTAATTGGTAATGATTTAAATTATTGTTAAATATGTACAATGTTTTACCTGTTTTATCATCAACATCTGTAAGTATGCTGTTCAGGTGAATAATTAACAAAGCACTTAGTTTAGATATTATATCAGAAGAGGGTGCTGGTGTTGGCAGGTCCATAATAGCCTGTTTTTTGAACCCAAATAAGTTCATAGGCATGTTTATTTATTTCAAATCATGCTCTGTAATTGGGCATTGATTACCACTTTTCAAATCACAATGACCCCATGGTAGAGTATGTATGCCACATGATAAAATGCATCTCTTATCATCATGTGGGTCCAGAGCCACTTTTCTTACAACATTTGTAGTCAACAAGTGATCCACACTCTGAATTCTGCATTCTGATGTTCTGATTAAACTCTGGGTTTTGAGACAATTTTTGTAATCTTTAAATTCAAGCTCTTTGTCCACAATTAATCTGCCAATGCCCTTGGCTTTTTTGCAACAACACCACTACATGTTTCAAAACTGTACATCTTGGCCCTTAACCCAGCAAATGCCACAATAACATCACCAAGTGTCTCATCTTTTAACTTGCCAGGCACCTTTTTGTTGTGGGGCTGAATCTTTGTATGTTCACTGGTATCAAAATATTCAAGTAATGCAGGCTGTGACATATCTTGATAAACATCTTCTGTCTGAATATCAAGAATAAAGCTATCTGTGTCCATGTACATCAGTTTTACACGATCATCATAAATAGGCTTGAGCACATCATAATAGAGCTTTAGCATGTGTAATTTGGCCAATTCCAATATCACAGCCCCCACATAAATAGGCTTATCAAACTTAATCTTTGTTTTTTCATATTAAAAAGTGCCATATTGTCATCATAAATTCTTCTATAATTGAAATTAGGCTTTGCTATCAATTTTTTGCTCAGGCTGGGGTCAGTAATTAATTTAACATCAGTATGTTTTCTGACATTTTCTATGGTTTTGCCATACACTGAATTTACCATCAATTTAAACAAAGTTTTATCAAATTGGCTCATTGCAGATGTTCGAAGCTCTGTGTTTGTATCAATATATGGCTTCAACCATCTTGAGTGCCTGAACCTCAAAACTTTGCCAACTTTGGTCACTTGAACACCATGATGCATCAGGAACTGGAGGTTTTTGTAATATATGACATAATCCTGTTTTGACTCTAGAGTCATCATTAGCTTCTTCTGTCTAGAGCCAGGTGAACACTCAACCTCAGGAATTGGGGACAGATCAGAAAATGTTTTGTGTAAATCATCAGGAATTGTCAGATCAACCTCTAAGAATAGACCATAGTGACTGTCATCAAAATCCTGAAGATCTTCAATATTGAAATCTTCAACCCACTCAAGCCCTGCATATGGCAGTTTATCCATCATAGCATAACCATACAGGCTGTTGGCAACTACATACAGTATATAATTTAATGGCAGTGCTGGATCATAATCAGGAATATATTTTTTATTTGCTCTGGCATATCTCTGAGAATATTGCACCATGCCTCCTCTTATACATTGCTCCATAAACAGATACATATCTTGATCTTGGATCAGATCCAATTGCATTTTAGTGTTTAAAAACATTGCAGACCATGCTAGGCCTGGAGCACTGTAGAAATACATTGGATCCAGCTTATAATTTTCCATCGATGATTTTCTAAATGCCTGAAGTATATCAGCTAAGAGAGTGACATCAAATTTTAAATATGCCTTGTGATAATCACCAAATGTCTGACATTTTAAATTGTTCCACATCAACTGGGCATGGTGATAATCATCATCAGTAATTCCAGATGCCCTGAGTTTGCTGTAGAATGCTTGTTTTGGTGGCAGAGAACACTCATTAAATTTAGAAAAATCTGTAACATAATCATATGGGTATACACCCTTCCGCCTAATTAATTTCAGGTCCTGATTTGGAAACAAAGCACATGTGATTTTGAATTGATCATCAGATAATTGACTGGCCAGTGTAGCCAGGCTAGCGGACAGAATTCTGTAGGAATCAAGAAATCTTAAGTGAATGGGAACACCAATAACTTTAATTATTTTGCTAATAGCTATATATTTCTCATTATTGTCTGCTAAAATATTTAAATTCTGCTTGTCAAACCCCTCGTACCTGATCAAATGATGAAAATCATATTTGGATGCACCATGGCAAAATATAGGGATAAATTTCGGTCTCTGGATCTTAATATTACAGCTATTACACAGGGCCATTAAAAATTTACCATCTGTATGGGAATGGTGATGTACCTTGATATTTGTATCTGAAAATTCAGAATCACATACCGGGCATTTTTCTGCATTGTTGAAATCTTCAATCTGATCCTCTGTTAAAGGCAACATAGGTTTTGATTTTAATAAGATATTAGATGCTATGTTATGGCACTCATTTTCTATTCTATGTGCAAATTTTTTGATGGCATCTGATCCCATGTATAAATATTCTTCACTAAAAACACCATCCTGTACAACAACATAATAAAAACTAGAAGGCTCATGTAACTGGTATGATGTAATTGAAGATTCATCAGGATCTGGGCTGCAGAATGCAAGGGGTTTGAGATTTGATTCAAAATCACAGACTATATATGCTGGGTGTTCCAACAAGGCTTCAAATTTTTTGAATTTGGCATTTTCACTTGGACTAGGCATCACCATATGAACAGGTTTATGGTTGCCACAGTATTTTAAATGTTCAATTAACTTGTTTTTAGCAATTTCTGTATTTTGTTCCCGAACCCCATTTATTATTTTTTGACCATCAAATACAGTCAAACATCTTCTACACAAC
Source organism: Lepisma saccharinum (assembly GCF_977018435.1). NCBI lineage: Eukaryota > Metazoa > Arthropoda > Insecta > Zygentoma > Lepismatidae > Lepisma > Lepisma saccharinum. The sequence continues at coordinate 40,178,141 of NC_139244.1, forward strand.
TTGAATATTGTCTTAGATTTGTCTAGTTGTTTTCTAATTAAAGCTTCAAGATTATGTATCAGAGTGTAATGGTGTGTGCCATCCTCTTCAATTAAGAGCAGATCAATCGGGACAGCAGAATCATGATGAGATATACTGATTCTGAGAGGTGCTATCAAGCAATTGCCACGGCCAGTAGAACAAATAAATACATTAATAGATAATTGTTTACCATTGATATCCCGGGCCTTTTTTTCAAATTTATCAATATTCTGAACAGACATTGGATATTCTAAGCCCTCCATAGCGTCATCAAAATCATGTTCATGCTGTTTATAATAACTTATTCTCTCAGGATGCCTTAAAACTGGAAACAAAGCAGCTAAAATACACCACAAAAAGCATTTCTCATCATTATTTTCTATGTTAACCACGGCTCTTTTGTTTTTAATATTGGCAGATAATGGCAGATATGTAGATCCTTGTAATGGGCTGAATTCAGAAATATTAACATAGAGCTTGTGTGGAGATCCGCATAGGCTCCATCCTGACTCTTTTGCTGCAAATTCAGAGTGTTTAATATTCAATTGCTCTATCAAACTGCTTATTATTTTGTCTAAATTTGCATTTGAATATACAGCTACAGTTTCTGTTATGTGGGGCTGTGTAAATTTTGTGCCATTTGGTTTCTTATATTGTGTAAACAATTTGAGGGACAGCTTATAAGAGCCATTTTGTGCATTTAGAATTGCCTGCACATCAGGATTTACACTGTTCAAAAAATTCTTAATATCACATCTTGGCTCTGATACAAAACGGTGATCCCTAAGTTGGCCATTAAAACTGCTATGGATGGGTTCATAGCGTGCCTGCTTTGCCGGTCTAGCATTAACAGGTGTTTCAAGCTTCCTTTTCAGACCAGATGTAGATGGTTGTGGGGGCAATGTTGATGACTGTGCAGAACAAGTACCCTTATGTTTATATGTGAAGTATTCCATGCTATATTTTCTATGGCATTTTGGGCATATTTGTGTGGGTGTTCTGCATTTTTCTGGATCACAATTCTTTTGGTGCCTAGCCCAATTGGGGCTGAATATATTCTTATTGCATTGATTACAATATTTTTGATTTGGCATTTTTGTTGTTGGTTTATTATATAAAATTTCTTGGGGTTCAAATCAAAATTCTATGCTTAATAAAAAATATCAGTTGGGTTCAGCAGTGTGCTTTGTATATTTAGTGTATATACTTAGTGTCTTAATATTTTTGGCTTTGTTGTTGGTTTATTATATAACATTTCTTGGGGTTCAAATCAAAACTCTATACTTAATAAACCTATGACAGGTTGTATAAAGCTGATAGCCTACATGCACAAAAATAGAATAAGTACAGAAGCACTGCCCTAGCACAAATACATGTCTACACAGGCATGTCCTAGAAAGGCAATAACCTAATACCATGTATCATGTATAACAAACTAGGGCAGATATAAACCCTTTGTTCAATATATTAGAAAATTCTGTATATTAAATCAAACAAACCTATAATTCAATTTATACAAATCTGCTATATTTTTGTGTTTTTTTAAAAAATAAGAGGAGCACTGCAACAACACATCTGTACTCCTCAGCCAATCTCACAATACTAACTGATATGTAATGCAAAAGCTCTTGCATCATAATTTGTTGCATAATATTGGGTAATAATTTGTTGCACAACATGATGCAAAAGCTCTTGCATCATAATTTGTTGCATAATATTGGGTAATAATTTGTTGCACAACATGTTGCAAGAGATCTTGCCTTATAATTTGTTGCATAATATTGGGTAATAATTTGTTGCACAACATGATGCAAGAGCTTTTGCATTATAATTTGTTGCATAATATTGGGTAATAATTTGTTGCACAACATGATACAATAGAAATAAACCAGAAGTAGGCCACAAGTGGGCCACAAGTGGGCCGGAAGTGGGTAAACCGGAAGTGGACCGAAAATGGACCGGAAATAAACCGGAAGTAAATATGTGTGGGTGTGGGTGTGTGTGGGTGGCTCTTTGGCTTAGTTTTAAGTGTAGCAAAAACAATATCAAGAGGGCCATATTTTTAACAAGCTTATGGACAACAATCTCACAGATGTAGCTTTTGTAAGTGTAGGCAAATCAATCTGAGGGAGCTCATCATTTCACGGGAAATTCCCGAGGGCATTTTTACAAAAATCTTGTGTTAGACAGAGTACCACACTTGAGCAATAAGCTCATATGCACATCTTGAGCTAGTTTTAAGTGTAGCCAAATCTGCCTGAGGGGGGTTCATCATTTCTCGGGTTTATATTATAGTATTTTACACTACTTCCCGAATTACCTTACGCGCTAGACTGAGTATATGTCGTGTTGATTGTACTCTTTGCAGTTCAACAGTTTTCTGAGCGTTAGTGAGAATGGTTCTTCATTAACATGCACTGTTGTCATATCTACACTTATCTAACACTATGTTTCCCAGAGAGCACATCTTCTCTTGTCTTCAGATGAACAAATTCCAGTCCCGATTAGCCTATCTGTGCATAAATTAGTCTTAACAACTCAAACCAACAAAGGCCAGTGCCAACGCACCATTTTATGTAGTGCACTTTGATGCACTAGAAGTGCATTATTAGCACTTTTAGCACTTTTATGTGTTAGTGGAATCAACATATTTGTGTCAAGATATTTGGGGTTCTGGTAAACAGAGAAAAGTTACAGAACTCGACATTATAGGGCCCTTTATTTAGTTCTGCGGGGGGCGGGTTCCCAAAGCTAGCACCGACCCATAGTTTCGGCTTTCTTTCAAAGTAAAACTCACAGTGACAAGAAACAGACGCGCAAGGAAGACCAAAGATTCGCAAAGTCTAGTTTGTCGAAATCGCTCCAACTAAACCAAAGAAATTTCACACAAGTTCCCAGGTACAAGGGTATGCTCTTTGGAACTTTCTTTCTTGTCGTTCTTCTCGGGAAACCGTCTTCATTTACTTTTAAACGATTCCAGACCTCCTTCTTCCATTCTTCTTTTGTTTTTTCCTCTTTCTGTCTGAGTTACTTCTGCTCGTTGTCCATTCCGAGTCCTTCCCCTGACACAAAACCGCCATTAGACGTTGTTTCGCGCCTTTTTCTTCCGAAAACAACTGAAGCCCGCTTTGACCTTTCGGCCACTCAATGAGCATTTTAAATTTATCAGCCTTTCAGGGGGCCTTTTGAAGCTAATCTTTTCACAAAATAGGATAGCCTCACAGACTCAATTCTAAGATTGGGCTTTCGTTTCCAGCCTCGTAGGTGTCCTAGAAAGATTTGCCCCCCCCCCCAATTCAAGCACAGAAATTTCATGTGCGTCCTTCGATATTTTCTTCTTATGCCATGGTTTGTGATATTTACATCCAAAAAGATTTTAAAATGAGTAAACAAAGAAAAATTCATTAAAAGTAATGACAATTCGTAGTCATAAAAAAGCATATTTAAGAATATTTCAGTTGTATTTGAAGAACATCTTTAAAAATGTACTTACTATTTCTACTACCTCGAGAAACAGAAAATTTCAGCAGTGTGTTACGAGAATATAAGCCTACAAAGCAAAAGGAGAACAAATGGCCAATTTCGATGGGATAATTGACGATTTGGCTTTATTGGAAGAAAGAAAAATTAAATTCTAATTATTTTCTTTCTCAGTTCTCAGTACAGCCAGGATTTGTATGTAATTACATATTCTATTCCTTTCTAGATACATACCTTGGACAGGAAAATGTCATCGATTTATATAACTGACATAATATTGCATAAGTTATATATTACATATGTTTACATATTTACCAGGATATTACAAAAATTTCATATTTGCTAATACAGAAAACAACATATGTATGTAATTTTTTCTTATCTTGATTCTTTACCCTATATTTTCGACCCCTGAAACATGATGAAAATTTGTAGCTCATGTAATGTCATATTTTCTAATCAATGAAATGCCACCTGAAATTGCCTGCAAAGTCGAAAGACAGGCTGAAGACCAAAATACTACGGAAACTGTTATTTATCGAAACATGATGGAGTTTCTCCCAGCTGGAATTTGTGCTCTCTTGAGTTTATAAATTTGATACAAATTTTAATTTGAGCAACTTATGTTCCTAAAATTATATTGAATATGTTCAAATATCAATAAATATCTAGCAGAATTCTTGAAATACATATTCTTTGATACTACATATTTAATTACATATCCTTTTGACAATACATATTTTATAAATTATTGTTACATATCTTGCACTTTGATATTACATAATAAACAGGGGTCTAGTTGTCAGTCTGTGACGCATTTGAACATGTACAGTGTAAATATTTAGTAAGGCCTCACTGAGGCCTCACCTTTTACAAAAAAAACAAAAAACAAAAACCGATATTGAATTGGAAAAACTGCTGCGCCAATGCCGAAACTTTATCCAAGATAAGGAAGTGCTGCACAGCTGTCAGTCGTGAACACCACACAGAAGAGCAATGTTAACCATGAGTCATCAAGGAATTAGCACTTCATTTCTTTCTGTGGTCATTCGGCCTTTGAAGAAATATTTGTTGTCCATTTTGAGCTCTCAAGAAATCTGAGCTGGCGATTTATTTCCTTCATGAATGAAAATACGTTGTCCATTTTTTCGTTTCTTTTCTCTCTTTTGTCTTTAGCTCTAAAACAAATATAAAAAGTAAAAAGTGGTAACTTTGCTATTTTTATGACCATATTATATCCCTCTTGTTTACTTTCAACGATTAAGGACGAATGTTGGAGTGACCAAAAAAAATTGAACAAACACAATGAGCTCTTAAATATTACCCAAGCTTCGAAAATAGATGCCGCCCCAGTGACGGAGTGGTTGTCAGTTGTCACATCACGCTACGATTCCAGGGGTCCCGTCTTCGAATCCTGGCCTGGGCATGGATTTGTGAGTGTCCATTCATCAATTTCATCATATCGTCACTCATCCCCATATTTGATTGAGTTTGTGTTTAAAGTCTACTTTATGCACAGTAAGGCTAATCGGGACTGGACCTACAGTTTAAAGTGGGATCCAAACCACTATGTGCCTCCGCCGATATCGAACCCGGGAACCATTGATCACAAGGCAACGATGCTACCACTGCGCCATCTTGGAGGCCTCCCCCATATTTGCAACTTAGCCAAAAGTGGCACAAGATTCGAAGTAAAATATAGCAAATCAATCAATCGAACATAGGGCTTCCGGTTTCATAGAGCAGTATGCAAAGCACTCTGTCATGAAGATCCTCAAAATTGAAATAATAAGTGGAACAAAAAACCTGATATTAGAGTATTTTAAGAGTTTAGGCAGATTAACAATTCACGTCAACCTACAACAATTTCACCTGTATTGTGTGATATATGGTTCTGCCCTAATATAATTGAACGTGCTCTTGCGATAATAGTTACACATTTCCGTCTTGCAACACACAACCTCGATATGTGCATTTCCTTGCCCCTTTTCTGTATTTTTTTTCTGTTTAGGATGTATTACGTTGCCTCTTTGGCTCTTGGTTAATCCGTGGCGATGAGAATGATTGACCAATTGATAACATGGATGTGATGGGGCAAAAATGCCTTAATCATGGTTCGAACTTAAGACCTCTGTCTTCAAAGCACGTTACACAAAATGCCCAGATCATGCCTGACAAGACTCCAACAGAAAGCTCTCAGGAAACAAGTTTACGTGCGCATAGGGCAGTGATGGCCTTGTCTGCAACTGCCTTCCCCCACTTTCTTATCCAATAAAGGAGTAATCAAGTGTTTCCAACTACCTTCCAATCTAACTAAGAGGAGGGAGACCTTTTTTAAAGTTCGCCAGTGTACCAATTTTTCATAAATATACAGGGTTCACACGATAAACCTCCGGGATTTTGAAATGATGGGAAATTAAACGAACATACCTGCACATTTTTGGTAATTTTATTGCAAAAAGCAACTCAAAAAGTTTCCCAGAAAAATTACCACACTTCTATGTGAGCACCTTTAGTGACACGAAGGATGTCCAGGCGATATTCCACTTCGCGAACTTGCTCAACTGTCTCGTCGGAGACGCTTGGCGTTCCTCCCCCTGGCTTCTTCAACACACTACGCGTTTCCAGAAAACTTCTGTACCATGTGCCCTGGTGCTCTTGTCCGTTGGCGGCGTTTTGTTAAAGACACTCCGAAACTCACGCTGCACCGTAACAATTGATTTTGCTTTCTCTTGAGAAGACGCTATTTTCACAAAAGCGACGACAGCGCTGCCAAGCATGAAGCGCGCGAACTAAAAAAAACACACACACAAACTTGAGCGTGTAATGCACCAAATACAAAAGACTGGATTGTCGTAACTTTATTCTTTTATTGTTAACATTGCGTCGAAACCCCGGAGGTCCATCGGGTACACTTTGTATTGTAAATTTTACTTAGAATAATGTGCAATATATAGTTTTTAACGATTTTTTTTAAATTGTGACATTTATTTTCACGTGGTGACTCCCCCAAAAGGAAGTATCTAGGGGGCCACTTCAACACTTGAAATTCTTCAATGGGAACCAGGGCAGAGTGACATCTTGCATGATTTCCTTCTCCCCTTACCTCTGGCAAGTGTAAATTTGCCCATTACATATTCCGACTTTGTGGCCATTGAAAAAGAAAGCTTTGAAAGCCGCCCTAGGATTGAGCCCGCATAGCTTGCTACGGGACTGTTTCTTTCCTTAAGCCTCTCGTACACAATCCTATGAACCTCGAGGAACACATTGAATTGAATTACACTCTATAAATATGTCGGAGCACAGGTCATTTCTCTCCTCGTATAGGGGCTAGTCACCGCGGGAGAGATCTTCACTTCCGTTTTTTTTTAAAAAAAAAAATAACATTGTGGAGCTACGAATGAGTAGCGTAACCCGGTCATGAAAACCAACAACGACTGGGGGTTCGTCGTGCTGACCACACGTCACCCCGTAACTGGATGGATGATCTCCCATCTCGGCAGGTGGGAGTGAGGCGGCAGTCGATATGCATAGGCCCTAACGGGCGGTTGCATCACATGTTATTATATTTATACAACAAAGAATAACGTATGACTGACTCTTCAGCAGTGATGCAATGATAAATTTGTTTCGATAAGCAATCGTAAAAGAAATATTTGTTTCGTTGATTGTATTCTTTATATATTTGGATATAATACATTTGTAATACATAATGTATATTTTCTTTAAAATGCTTTGCGTTATTGTGGTTGCATGGTTTCTCTCTGGTGTCTGGTGATATTTATAACAGAGAGAAAATACACTAAAATTGTTTTCAATTTTTAACGTAAACTTTCTTCTGTAAACAAAGTTATTGTGTTTGTTACGGCTCGTATATTTATTTTATTTTCCTGCCATAAGCACTGCCATCTTTTGGTGAAATCGTTGTCATTTTTTTCTTTCATCGTGTACAAGTGCGCCAACGCTCTTTTCAATAGAAATTGAATCATGCACGAGCGGTTTTATAATGAACACATCGATGCTTTTCTACAGTTCGTGGATGAAAGAAAGGTCTACGTGTTACTAATAAAATGACAGGTATTATTGAATTTGCTAATATACAGGGTGTTTCAAAAAATGTTAATACTATATGGGAAATTGCTCAAAGGTGGAAACTTTGCTGCAATGACACTTGTTATACAGGCTACATGGAACAGGTAAACACGTGGAGAGCATGTGAAAACATTGTCATGTGAATTTGTTCAATATAATTGAATCAAAGGAGTATACGTAGACGGTGAGTAGTATATTTCCTATTTCTCATATAGTGTTCACATTTTCTTGAATCACCCTGTATTTATTGCTTTCCATTTATGCGTATAAACAGGAAAGAGCAAGCAGATCTTTCCCCCGCCAACCCTGTTTGCAGCGGTGGAACTGACCACACAGAGCGTGTGCTTTTAAAATAGCCTCTCACTTCGACTCCCTCGTCAGAAGAGTGCGGTGCGGAAGGATCGGTGGCGTACATCAACCAGTATTTAATTTCTTTAAATAATTTACTTAAAATCTGGTTTACAAGCTTGTTTAATAGTTTGCATAATAGATAATGAGCAATTACTTATTTATTAAAGCTAAAAGTCCAAATATAGTTATATTTGATAGTTTTCATCACCAAATCAATGTTTAAGAAAAATTCTGCGAGGCACGTTCGTTATCAGTAGTCTCAGAATGTTGGTAGTTCAGTGTAAACATTTCAATATGTACTACATTAGACTGAGTCGAAATGTGTACTACACCCAACGACAAATGTTAATAGCACATCAGAACTCTCATTCAGTCTGTTTACCACAAATGTGATGTCTATGAATTGAAATAAATACGTCAAGATACTGCTTCGCATAAACATAATTACCTTTCTGAAAACTGATGGACAATTTGCCTCTCCCTTGGATGCACGACTTTACCCCCCTTCCCCCATTCCCCTACTAAACTGCGCAGATATTACGGGAGTTTGTTACCAAAATTGTAACTCAAATAATACTCTAAAATGACTGTCAGTTTAGTTTCTTGCGATCTATAAATATAGTTTAAATAAGGATTCCAAAATATCAGCAGATTTCGTAATCTGAAACAAGAAACGTTACGTGGCATCTTCAATGATTTGACCGATTGTACGTACTTCAAATGTAATGCCAGATTCTATGTTACGAGCTCTATTCTGTGATGAAGATTTTTCTTATATAATTTCAATTCAGCTTTGACTTTTCCACCGCGTAAGTCTATTAGCTCTGTCACTGCAGCAAATCATCAAACGAAACTTCTTGTCTTCCGTCCGGTTTCGTGGTCCAATATTGGAACGGAAATTCGACATACGAAACAAAGTGTCACAACTGTCATGTCATGAAGCGATAGATACACATTCAGACACGTCCTGCACATTGGAATGCAAATAATGTAGCACCTCTATTTCCTTCCGCAAACCGGTATTCAGGCTAGAAAGGAGGGAATCCACATAACGGTATAATCAGTGGCGTGCCCAAGGAGGGTTGGTGGGGGTCTCATAACTTTGTCCAAGTATTTCTAAAAAAAATAATGCCAAAGGCAAAAAATGATGGCAAAATGTGGACTGACTACTAAAGAAGTATCCTCAAAATATGTTTTTCGAAAATCCTTGGCTTGCCACTCAGTATAACACTTAGTTTTCCGGGTTTCGAATAATGACAAGTGCTAAAAAGCATAATGAGCATATATTTCTTTTTTACTTCAGACATTACATAAAATTTTGAACTACTCATTCCAATTTTACGGATAGGAATGTGCCCTTGCACCCTGGATTCGCTCAATATACAGAAGGGAGTAGTGTAATCATATATGTTCAAAGTCATACTTGGTACGAGGCCTATTGTTTTTATTAATTTAACCACAATGGTAAACCTATTTTGATGATGTTTTTGTCGATTTTATACTATTGCAAATCTGTGTTTTTTCACCTCATACTTGGTACGAGGCCTATTATTTTTATTAATTTAACCACAATGGTAAACCTATTTTGACGATGTTTTTGTCGATTTTATACTATTGCAAATCTGTGATTTTTCATCTCATACTTCGTACGAGTGTCATAATTTCTTTCGAGTTAAAGTACGTAAAACCTACACCCACGCACACACACACCCACCCACACACACCCACACAAATTTACATCCGGTCTACTTCCGGTTTACTTCCGGTTTACTTCCGGTCTACTTGACAGACACCTGTGGGTTTTTCTAGTTTTTTATAAGTACATATATTTTAGGGGTTCAAAGTCATACTTGGTACGGGGCCTATTGTTTTTATTAATTTAACACAATGGTAATCTTATTTTGACGATGTTTTTGTTGATTTTATACTATTGCAAATCTGTGATTTTTTCATCTCGTACTTGGTACGAATGTCATAATTTCTTTCATGTTAAATTACGCAACATTGCGATGGCTCGTAAGGTAAACTATTGCGTAATGTTTACGCAACAAGTTATTATGCAGACCCGTATCTAACGTTGTTGTTGGTTATGACGTAATGGGTGTCTTCTGATTGACTTACTGTTTCGGATGTTTTCATCCGCGCTTAGGTTACTTAAAGGGTTTTCGCATTACAGATCAGTCAGTATCGTGAGAGTGTTTGAAGAGTACGGATGTGTTGTTTCAGTGTTCAAAGTTAAGTATTTAATTTATTTTAAAGCTACATACTATTTATTACTTTTAAGTTTAAAAAAGTGTATCAAGTGATTTTTTTCATAGTAATTTCGAATAGATTGAGTTTGGTGTATTTATTATTTTTTTTATACTTAGTGCAAATATATATTTTATATATAATAAAAAAATAGCTAATATAAAATAAAACGTCATGAATATTTTTGGGTTTAAGAAGCAACAACATAATTAGCCTGTAGAGAGAATTCCTGTAAACATGGATGTATTTAGAGAAATTTATCATCAATTAAAAGGGTTACTTCTTGTTCAATTGAATAGTATTTGGTCTCATGTTGACGAGAATACTGGAAAGCACTTATTTGTATTTAATAATAACTTATCATCATATAAGTTACCTGTTAGTGGGAAAATTCAAATAAACATTTCACCACCCAATCCGGGAGTTTTGCACATAGGTCGAAATTTGTATAGAATCAAACATAGTACATTACTTCCTGATACGTCTTATGATGTGGAAGCTGGTAAATTTTTGTATGCTGAGATAATTGGAGAGTATGATAAATTGATTCCTCTGTTTATCGAAATAAGAATAATCTATCATCTTATTAATATATCAAATACCTAAAAAAAAACATGGATATATTTGGTAATAGAAGGCGACAGGAGATTCAAGATAATTCCAGCGAGATTGCTAGTTTAGATGTACGTCTTAAGAAACTGAAATCAGATTTACTCATATTACAGAATTCGCTAAATCTAAATATTCAAGCAGAGATTACAAATCTTCAAACTCAACTGATTGATCCTATAGTAAAAATTGATGGAGAACTCAAATCTTTGCTTGAGAAATATACTAATTTAGCTTCAATAGATAACCTTCAGAACTTAGAATAGAATATTGCCAACTTGAAAAAAACAACTTCATAAATTTAGACAAATCCAGAGAACTAATACCGAACAGCTGAAACAGCAATTAAATGACCAGGCCAATATTATTCGTACCGAACTGCAAACCATCATCCAGAATATCAAAACTCAAGAAGAATATGAGCAGGTAAATGATAGTATTGCTAAATTGCAAGAACAGTTTCAATCTTTCGAAGTTACTACATTGCAAAGTATCAAATCTGAATTACAGACTGATGAACTGTATACAGCTATAACAGAAGTTCAATCGAAACTACTGACATTGGAAGATTTTACTAATAATTTACCTTCACCTTCTGAATTAAATGCTATTGCTCGGAGCGTTGCCGGCATCAAATTACAGTTGGAGACTTATGAAGATTTTGGGAAGATACAAGGTACCATAGCTCACATAGAAGATACTATGGCAACTATGAGAAATGAGCTAACAAGTGTACAGGAAACTCTGGAATCGAAACTGCCTGGCATTACTGATATCCTAGCTATAGTTCAACAGCAAGTTACTAAGCTTGAAAGCTTGAATACTGAATCAGAATTATCGCATTTCCATCATCTTATTGACGACATTCAGAGTAAATTAGAGACACTGCAACAGTCTACACCTACGCAGTCATAGCATATTCAATCTCATCGATATATTTCTTATAGTGACTAATCCGCTCCGGATTATCTATCCAATGAACGGGGTGAAGTGCTGCTAAAATGCACTACATAAAACACTTATTGTCGGTGTTATGAATGTTCAGCACGGCTCTCTTATGCTGAAATTCTACCGGAAGTGGAACGTAGCTCGAAGCAGAAAAAGGTGTAAATTTGTTTACATAAGCGATTAATCTGTGAGGACTTATACCAACCTGATCCCTTAGCCTCGAATTCATCGTGTTTCCTAATCAATTCACTAGTAAGATTAGAATAAAAAACATTCAAATTATCAATGTCTGCCAAATAAAGAACTTGTTTTTCGTTTTCTGAAAAAAAATATTTCTTGTACCATTGGTTTTCTCATATTTACAGATTAGATCAACATATACTTTTATGGTGTTGTTTTCCAGTTTATTTTTCAAAATATTTATGATAGATGTTTTAATTTCACTCAAGAAACTAGAAATATCACAGCCTGGTTTCGAAGTAAAAAGAAAATCCAGGAGTTGGTTGTTGAATGCAGATCTAATCGGCTTTTGGTCATTAGACATCTTAATTTGTTTGGAAGTAGAAGCTTCAGGATGATCAATTTTTCTTTTCAATGTTCCATGTCCGGTTCATGCCTTGCAAATTTTCATGTGTTTACTTAAATTAGCAATGCTAATTATTTTTCCACATTGAGTACAAGGCTTAGTAGGTAACAAACGATTTATTTTTTAACCTGTTTCGCTACATCTTGCCCTATGCTTGCTAATATTAGTTTTAGAGATTAATTTCCCACAAATAACACATTCGATGAAATTGGTAGATGACATTTTTTAAAATATGCTTTAAGTAAATAACAATAAGACGCACAATCAACTCAAAATTCAATAAGATTCTATTTACTAGAAAAAAACACTTTTAAACTTACGATAATTGATAGAATGTAACTTAAAAAAACAATAGTTATAATTATAATAATTTTTTTTTCAGCTCTGGTATTTATATATAAATTTTCTCGGGAAAAAATACAAAATTCAATACAAATACAAATTCATACAAATTCAATCTGTATGAAAAATGACTTGAACCACCTTCAAAATAAAATAATTTTAGCTATTACGATAAAATTTTCAGCTATGTTATTTATACAGAATTTCCGGAGACAAGTAACATCTGATCACATCAAAACTCAATCTGATCGAAATTACTATGAAAAAAATCACTTGATACACTTTTTTAAACTTAAAAATAATAAATAGTATGTAGCTTTAAAATAAATTAAATACTTAACTTTTAACACTGCAACAACACATCCGTACTCTTCAAAACACTCTCACGATACTGACTGATCTGTAATGCGAAAATCCTTTAAGTAACCTAAGCGCGGATGAAAACATCCGAAACAGTAAGTCAATCAGAAGACACCCATTATGTCATAACCAACAACACGTTAGATACGGCTCTGCATAATAACTTGTTGCGTAAACATTGCGCCATAGTTTACCTTACGACCCATCGCAATGTTGCGTAATTTAACTCGAAAGAAATTATGACACTCGTACCAAGTAGACCGGAAGTAGACCGGAAGTAAATTTGTGTTGGTGTGGGTGGATATGCGTGGGTGTGCGTGGGTGTGTGTGCGTGGGTGTAGGTGTTACGTACTTTAACTCGAAAGAAATTATGACACTCGTACGAAGTATGAGATGAAAAATCACAGATTTGCAATAGTATAAAATCGACAAAAAACATCGTCAAAATAGGATTACCATTGTGGTTAAATTAATAAAAACAATAGGCCTCGTACCAAGTATGAGGTGAAAAAACACAGATTTGCAATAGTATAAAATCGACAAAAACATCATCAAAATAGGGTTTCCATTGTGGTTAAATTAATAAAAACAATAGGCCTCGTACCAAGTATGACTTTGAACATATGATTACATTACTGAAGGGAATTTCCAGACTTTTAGTGACTGCTGTTCCCAACCGACTTTCGGGGCTGAACTCCTACATGAATCTGTAACCCACATAAGAGGTCCTTAATACTCGAACGAACATTAACCTGATTTTCAGTATTCGAAATAGGACAACATAATTGTTGTCAAACAATACATTTATTCAGACAGATAAGTTGCTTAATTACAATGTTTAGGTACATCATTTACTTAAGATCCTAGTTTACATGAATACACATTTAGACAGAGAGAGAGAGAGAGAGAGAGAGAGAGAGAGAGAGAAAGTGATGTGAAAATTGAAATAAATTAACTTTCTTTTGAATGATCAAGTAATGAATTCAAAAGCTATCAGCAGTTATGCTCACAAAATAAAGATCAAACCAATAATTTAAATACTTAACTGAAAACGGTGGATTGAAGACAAGGCGACTCTCTCTCTCATTCTCTCGGCTGCCGTTAGACAAGGGCATTTTTTCTTGAACATGCACCTCAACTCGTACACCAATCAGCGCTCTATAGCGACGTCTCTCACTGTTGCCAAATCTATTTTATGAGCACCCACACCTCAACAAACCAAAAATTTTTCATCGGTGATCGAAGGGTTATATATTCGCTGATTCTTGCACAAACAAAAACTTAGCAAGTACTTATTTACCTGTCTTCTTCACGATGACGTCAATATTCTGGATGTGTGTTGAAGGTAGCCCATATTCATCCAAGCTTTTTGGATATCCTAAAAGTAAAGTAAGAATTATGAGTGTGAGGAAGGGCAAAATTATATAGGGTTGACAAGCTGAAAAGTGAATATGAGTCACTACGTCAACGCTCTTATCCATATTGGTCTTCCTTTTCACACGTACTAAGCCCCACCTCTTCTATGCAACACGTCATATAAACTTAACAGGGAAATTGCATAAGGCAAAACGTGTAACACCACTAAACGTAATTAGCCTAGTGTGTGCGGCTGGTATAAATGTACAGTCATGGAAAAAAGTTCTTCCCCATGAGGCTTTAATAGGAGCAAGTAATGCAGGAGGGTAGGCAACACATATTGCACCCTTCGATGATCGGGTGATTTTGCCTGTCTTAACACCGAGAAATGTGTTCCACGCGAAGGTCAACATGACAGGAAAGCAAAGAGGGTCACGTGACTATTGGTTATGTGGAGTGTTGTGCTTCTCCACGTCCCCAGTTCTTGATCCACATTGCAGAAAAAGTAGAGCTGCATGCAATATATGAAAATAGGTTGTTTTCAACTACATGCTTAATTATGATTTTCCCAATTGTAAATCTATCAGACGTGTCTCCCGATTTAGTCGGGACAGTCTTTTACTTTGAATTCCTGTTTGTCATAGGCGTAACTTGACGGGAGCAGAAAGGGCATTTGTAACCCCCCCCAAAAAAAATCAGGTTTCTTAAAGCTGCTAAATCCAGAATTAAATACTATGATTTGACGCGTCCAAAAAAAGTATTATATTGAAAGATTTTTCCCAAATACGTAGATAGAAATTTAATACTTTGAAAGTGTCTCAGATTTGTTTATTGTCACAACTTAGTGTGGCACAGGTCTACTACAAAAGTGGAATTTCGTAACAGAAATATGAACCCACTCCTTTTATTTCGTAGCCGATTTCATCTTGAAACTGAAATTAAGAATGTTAGTTAATAATGTCATTGGTAAACAATAAAAAAATGTGTTAGACCCAATTCTTTAATACCTTATCATAATCTTTATCGCAAGTTGAAATTTTGTTGTAAGTCCACTGTATGCAAAAAAAAAAAAAGGTAAAGTTCTCACCTGTGCTTGGCGCTACGCCATGAAGGCGTATAGGGGGTGTGGGGGTAACGCCCCACACTTTCTTGATTCGTTCGTGAGTGGGGGTGATGTGATCAGCATCACGCCGCCCCACACTTTCTTGATTCGTTCGTGAGTGGGGGTGATGTGATCAGCATCACGCCGCCCCACACTTTCTTGATTCGTTCGTGAGTGGGGGTGATGTGATCAGCATCACGCCCCTGACCGTCTTTACCACCAGGGTTTCCCCCAGGTACCCATGTCATTCGACGCTGGGTGGGCGCTGGGGCTGCTTCCAACGTTAGAAAAGTTCCCGGGCTTGAACCGGCCGGGAATCGAACCCTGGACCTATAGCATGGTAGTGAGACGCGTTACCGACTGAGTCACCGGCAGAGATAGACTAATCTGAAGTGCATACAGTTTAAAGTGGGATCCGAACCACTATGTGCGATCACCTGGTATCGTACCCCAGACCCCTTGATTACAAGGCCTTACCACTACGCCATCAGTGAGGCGCACACAATCTTTGTATTTTGACCTTTTTAAACCTATATGTATCATATAAGAGGTTGTTTAACGTTGCTATGCCTCTATGGATTATATTTAGCCAGTATTCGAGCACATAGCGTCAGGTTTCATAGAATATAAGCTTCTCTTCCATGTTTATGGTTTCCTGTCTGCAGTAGAAAAACTGGCAGGTTCCCATAGCTTTTCTTTCAATAGTCTTCCAATGGTTGCATATCATATCACTCAAATTTGATTCATTCGTTTCGAACACAATCCCCGATGGCGCAGTGGGATCGTGGGCGCCTTGTAATTAAGGGATCCCGGGTTCGATACTCGGTGGAGGAACATAGTGGTTCGGATCCCCCTTTAAATTATAGGTCCATTCACGATTAGCCTAACAGGACATAAAGTGGACTTAAGACACCAAATCAAGCAACTAACACAATCCCGTTATTGTCCAAATTATCGAATCCAGAACCTTCGTCGCGAATAACATAAGCAGGAATACAACGTGAAATAACCGAACAGAAACAGAACCTAAAACCTACATCGGATAGATTGGATTAAGTCGACGATACAGCACGGGTTCTGAAATGAAAAAGAATACGAAAGTTGAAGGACCTCTATACGCACCCACTTTTCCTCCACTCAATGGGGAAGATATCCTTCTAGCTGAGAAGCCTTTACGTAGGAGTGCCCTGAGGGAACTTCAAGGCCACGACGATAAAGTGCAATGACGGGACCAAAACATACGGCAGATAGCTGTGTTCCTCCTTATTTCGTACGCCATTGATAACTGGAACACGTGACCTCGTCTTTGGTAGAGCAGAAGCCTGCTTGCTTGCCACCACCCTTTAGTTCAGTGACCTTCGCCCGTAGTCAGCAAGAGTGAATGACTCACCATATACTTGTCTGTGAGGCTACACAAGAATAGATATTTCGTTAGTGGCTGTAAGTATTGTTTCATCTGCAGTTATATCAGTTAACATTTCAATAGTTTCCTTCCTAATGGTTACTTTAGTGATAAACATGTAAATTAGTTCTCGAGAGTGAACGTTTTATCTATTTGAACGGGGGATTTTTATACAGCCTGCATGTATTATTTTTTCCTGAAACAAGAAGAAATTCGAAGACGCAAAAAGAGTTGTATAAGAGTAGTTAACAAAAGGAAAAAAGAAGAAGAAATCGAAAATGTAAATGCTGAAATAAATTATGGTAGAGATCGAGTGAATAACATTTTGTCATGGGGCCTCCTCGATGGCGTAGTGATAACGTCGTCGCCTTGTAATCAGTGGATCCCGGGTTTGATACACGGTGGATGCACATAGTGGTTAGTATCCCACTTTAAACTGAAGGTCGAGTCCAGATTAGCATATCTGTGCACCAAACCAAAACTAAGAAAGAAATTGTCACAGTGTAAGAAAATTTCATGTTCAACCACATACGAAACACAAGGGAATAATATATTGCAGTTTGGAGTTCACATCTGTAGCATCTAACCAGCACAATTATGAATCGCAACATATCGTATCAGATCCATTTTTATTATACATGTATGATAATATAAGAGAAGTAGAGGAAAGAGAAAACCAAGCGAAACACGGACGCCTTCTCCAGAATTTCAAATCTCGTTACATAAGGTTCTGGGTTGGAGTCCCGAACAGGCATGACTTTCTTGTTCTTGCCCTTTTATCTGCTTCATTTCATCATAATTCATCGTTATGGTTTACCTGCAGGGGTAGAATACTGGCAATAATTGCCAATACAAAGCCAATGACAAACAGAACAACTCGATTACGGAGGTGCCAAGAAGAAACGAGACTTGACAGTTTCTCCGTCTCTCGGTTTGTCGAATTGAAAATTGCTCTCCCGTTCTCGGTCTCGATTAGTTAAATATAGAAATCGAAAATGTATGTGAATGAATATACATGTATTTTATATATTCCGGTTTTGTAGGAGATTTCGTGAGAGAGGAAATAAGTACTCTTCCATCGTATTTATTTTTATAATTTTTATTCCCTGTTCGATGATCGCGACGATAAGGACGAGTGACCATTACATGAAATTGATGACGAAATAGTCAAACACCCGCGACAAGGACGGTACTCAAACCCGGGAACTTTGGCGACGATATCGAATGTCAATCACTTAATGAGCTTGACCACCGAGCCTGCTTAATGTTGTTTCTGTCAGGTAATTCGTAATAATATCCCACATTCACTATCATTTGCTTCATACTTTATCTTATTGTTGTGATTAACCTGAATTCAAAGAATTAGTTGAAAGGCAAAAATGCAAGATTGAATGTCTCTGATGTTACTTCTTGCCGAATAATATGACGTGGTATTATGATATGAATTTATTAATCATATAATATGCCTATTCATTCCATTGATTGATCCCAATTGAGCACACAAAATATGCTATAATGTCCACTCCATGGAGGAGTGGTTAGCACAGCGCGCTACGATGCCATGGGTCCCTGGTTAGAATCTCGACTTGGGCGTGGGTGTCCTTGGTAAGTGTCCCTTCATCAATTTCATCATAGCATCACTCATCTTCATCGTCGCTATTTGCCAAAAGTGAAAGAATAGCAAATCTAAATAACAAACATCCAATCAAATCGAACATCTCTACCGATTTAATTCTATACGGTACTGAATTCCCACTTTATTACTGCATCTTAAGTCATTTTACAGCATCTCAATTGTTTTCCGATTCGAAAACATTTGGAATGTTGTTTTGTGCAGTTGATTGTGCATTGTTTCGTTGTTTGGATTGTTTAATTAACGTCGCATTAATTAGTTTTAGACCAATCGTGACAGGGGAAGCAAGAGCACAAAGAAAGCGAAAAAGACAAGGAAGAGACCACGGCTTTCTTTAAAGATAGCATCCCGTGAATACAACTCAAGTGACTGCAGAATATTATGAATAAAATTTATTTCGCTTTTTCCTTTTATTTCTGTTTCAGTTGTTTTACTTCGCTTTTCTTCTACCACTCGCGTTACTCGTGTCGGTGAGGAAGAATTATAAACTCGTGAAATGGACGATGGTACAAAAAAATATATGCCTCTCCCACGGTTCGAAACTGTCAGTACAAAATATTGTCTTATTTTTAAAATTTACGGGCAAATATGGTTTGTCACGTAGCAATTTTCGCTTATCTCTTTCTCAAGGGGTTCCATTGCCTCTCTGATGTCGTAGTGGTAACGTCTTCGCCATGTAATGAAAGGCTTCCGAATTCAATACCAAATAGAGAGGCATTTGGTTCGGATCCCATTTTAATCTGTAGGTCCAGTGCATGAACTGGACTTAAACAATTAACGTGTGGCATGTGGTCTGTGATAAGAACCATCATTTCAGCGAACCTCTTGACAATGACTCTAATATCACTTGAAAGAATAGTATTTCTTTACGAGTAGTTCTTGTCAAGAAACCAGTTCCTGAAATTTTCTTCTGGAGGCATCGTAGCACCCAGCTGTTTGTTGTGGCTGGGGCACGAGTCATGTGACTCATGCTATCAAAGCTCAATCCTTCCCGAGAACTCAGAATCACCAGGCAAACTTAAGCGAATATTTTGTTATTTGGGTTGCATTAACAACAGGCTTTAAGACGTTACGAAATTCTACGTCCCGTGGCCCAGGTATTTTTTTTCTAAGACTGTACGTACATTTGCCACAGCAACATGACGTTCATCAAAAGGCGGAATTTGTTCTGCACGTACGTGTATTCTAGTCATCTTCATCGTCGCGATTAGACAAACATGACCGAAAACAGACGTAAAATAATCTAATTCAGTCAACTCCGCAGCATTTCGGCTGCTGTTTGTTCCACATTTTAGAATCTGCCCTCCCCTCTCAAAACAAATTCACGGTACGGACATGCATCATACATTACCAACAATATCATTAAGCTGATATGAACATAAATTTTTGATTCATTGGATTGTGGTACTAATTCATCTCGGACAGTGATACTAATATCACATCCTCCACCTTGCGATGGATTGGCTTGTTACTCTACCTCAACAATGCCAGGCCTCCAGGCAGAGCTGGACAATCGAGAGTTGTATAGTTAACAATGGAACAGATTTGCCAACTTCAAATCGTTTCAAAAAGAAGAAAAGAGAGTGAATTGTAAAGTATTTCTCATTTGAAAGGAAAAATAATAATCAGGCAATTAATTTATTAAAAGTCAGAACTTTCCAGGAAAACAAAGACGTCTGGCAACACTACGTATAAGCAACGTTGCAACACTGCACGAATGTCATTAAAGTGTTCCTCCAACGTAATGTAAGAAATGAATTGTAACTTATACGTACTCGGGTACTTATCCGATAAGGCCCGAACACCTCTCACTCGTTTTTTTCCTTAATTTTAGCATTGATACTTACTTATTCTGCATTGCGGAAGTTTCTTTAAGGTGAAGTTGTGCCCTTTTCCATAAAATAGTGTGAACTTTTCATATTTCGAGTCATTATTTGTCTTCCTTGTTCTGCTTGGGTAACAGATAATATGGCGTGCACTCGTCATGGATCATCGCGCGTCGTGCTTGTGTTTTGTCGATTTGGAGTGGGTATGCAGTGTTTCAACCTTCTTAACCGAAAAATGCCTACTTTCGTGTTCATTATGTCATCACAAACCATTGACGGATAGCCCCAAAAACCATTCACGATAGCCCCAAAAACCATCCACAATAGCCCCACGAACCATTGACGGATAGCCCCAAAAACCATTCACGATAGCCCCACGGACCATTTCCGGCAAGGTTAGGTTAGGTTGGGTTAGGTTAGGGAAGCATAGTTAAAAAGAAAATAAAAAATTCTCGTAAAAAAATTCACGTTTGGAAACACTGGCGACACCGAATGACTTTCGACGCTCGCGCCATCTGCACGTACATAATGGAAACAACGGCATGTTACAGAAAATGCAAGTTCCTTACGTAACAAGTGATTATTTCTTGTTCTGCAGCATTCTATGGTGAAGTTTTCAGTTTCCGCGAAAGAAAATACCTCCAAGAACTTCGACAATGCTACAGAAACTGATTCCAGTAAGTAGTTTCTCCTGTAAATTTGAAGAAATCTGTTCGGGCGATATCGGATAGTTACCCGTACTCCTACAGTCACGTACATTTCCGGGTTGTAGCAATCCCATTAACTTTCAATGTATTCGTTACAACCCAGAAGTGTCCATGACTACAATTTATCTACATCTCGTAGATGCTCGTTCACCCTCAGATTGTATCTAACTCCACCTCTTTTCGCACTCACAAATATACTCTCAATAACAGTAGTAGTATAATAACAGTACATTAAATTAAGTATATAGCTCATATGAGGGTTATAACCAGTGATGTGCCGTACAGTATAAGTTTACGCCTATATGCGTTGTCTACATGTAATCTACGAGTAGATTACATTAGGTTGTAGTTTACATAGACTACGTAGACAATCTAAAGTGCATTAAAATTAATTTGCAAGGCTTTCATGAAGGGAAAGTGACATTTTCAACTATATTGGTTCCTAACGAACTGAAAAGAATCCAATTTACAACACAATTTATCTTCTTTTCTATCATCAACTATGGAAGAAGATAAATAGCATGCAAAAAAGACAACAGATGGCTGTTGTGAGACAAAATTAGTCTTTCTCCCATAAAACGCTGGAATATTTTATGTTAGGTTTTTTTCCTAGGTGAGAAATTGTTCGAATTTGGAAGAGAGCGTATGAAAAGTTCTTCTTACACATTAGCAACTGATACGCAGTATAATTTTGTTTTACTTTCACGGCGCCCCTTGCTATCACCTTTCGCCATGTTGTTTACATAGATTACCTCATCTACGTGTATAAAATAGTCTACGTGTAGAATATAGACTATCGTTGTTTACGCGTAAACGCACATCACTGAAACGAAATATACAAATGTTTGAAAATGTAAAAAATTATTATGCTCAAAACTATTAGGACAGTGTCTTCCAAACTTTGCACATAGTAATGTTAAAGGCCACCATAAAAATAAAAGCATTGAAATTATGTGTTAAATATTTTTTCTCTTATTAGTCGATTTTGTTATTAACAATATTGGACTTGGCACTGTCAGAATATGTCCCCATTTGTCATCGGTTATCGTTTTCTGAATTAGCTCTTTCTTTTCTTGTTACGCAAAGTCGGACCATTGGATGAGGCGTATGCCCCCACTCCCCTATTCTGTGTACGCCGCCGACTGATGAATGCTGAAGTAAACTATTTACGCATCTATCAAGCACCCAAATCGAATCTAACTCACGAGCAACTAACGCAAATAATCTAGGTGGACAACAGATGTCACTAGCGTTCTCCAAGTTGTCAACTGTGGAACGTGGAGGCTGTCTTGCTTGTGAGAAGAGCTTCATGAATAATTCAAAACGGAGACTGAATGTTCGCTATCTTCCGCAGCTACAAGTTCAACTTAGGGCATCTCCCATAAGCTTCTTGCGCGACTCTGCGAAAACAACCGACGAAAGGATTATGTCGGTTTTCAGTGAACCCACCAAGGAACCGGTATTTAGGTTTCGGATAAACTGTTGGGCTTAATTCCTTTTCAAGCAACTTCACACGGGAGCGAGTCTTCTTTTTATTAAATCTTCCTCTTGTTCCGTTTTCGTGTTCTGTGTGTGACAGTCCCGCTTCTGTTTATCTTACCCGTGAATTTAATTTCGAACTTCAACTGTTTATTCAAGAGCCACGAAACACTACAGAGCTCCCCCCCTCCTTTAGAGAAAAGAAACTCGTGGGATAAAATGGAGCGCCATTTCTTTAATTCTGAACTACTGGTGAGTGTGAAAGCTCCACTTCGTCTACTGGATTATGCAGGATTATATAATAGTCCTCGGTCTGGCACGTGTAAGTTCGGAACAAACCGAGACCTCTTTCAGAAGAGACCTGAATAAACACTCATTCTATTCAGAGAAGAATATGTCAGGTTTATAAAGGAATATTTGAGTTAATTTCATCTATTATAATCACTTTGGTGCCGTTCGAATAGTCGTATTCGCGCAGTGCTGTGACTCGTCTCACTGGTTGCTGGTGACGTCAATCATTCCACTGTTGCCAGACGTTACCTCTCGATCTATGCATCGATGCGATGCGCATGCGCTACTGGGAGAGTCCAGTCGCAATATAGGGGTGACAGTTGCAAGTGAAACATCGCAAGCAGATTGCGCGAGAATCGTATTATCCTGACAGAAAATTGAACTTTTACATGTAGTAACGTTGCCTTAGTAAACAAAAGAAAGAGCGAGCAATTATAAAGCCAGAAACCATACAAAAGAAATATTCATCTGAAAACAACTGCCCCTTTGCGATTAGATTTGCCCACTGAGGGAGGCGCGTTTTTCGTGTTTGGACTGTACTTTCCACTTCCTGCAATAATCATGGCAACAGTTCAGGGTTGTGGCTTCGATGAAGGAGCGGAGGAGTCAAACTTTCAAAAGAGTAAATACTTCTAATAGAGGTAAAGGTGGTATTATGAGCCCCCATTTTGTTTTGTATTTTTTAAAATTTGATTTTTAACTCTTTTGTTCAGATTCTTATGATAACTTTAACTACATTTCATAAAACTATTGTTAAAATATAAACCAATTTGAGCAACTTTAAGGATATGAAAAAAATACAAAACAAGTCAATTTGTGGAAAAAAAAGTTTTGTGCTGGTAATATGAGCGAGCCCCTAGGAAAAAATAATAGAATAACTGGTTTAGAAAAGTGTATGCAAAATTAAATCATACAAACAACATTTTATTCATTACAAAACCTTTAAAAAGATATTATGATGTGAAATACCATAAAAGAGTTCATAACAAGATCATTGAAAAAATCATTACAAAACCAATTGTAAGGGTAATTACAAATGAATTGATAGGGTCATTATGAAACCATTTGAAAAGTTTTATTTTGTTTCTTTGTAATGTATATTTACAAAAGTCGCAAATGTAAATATCCTTCTCGCATCCAGCGCAGTCGTTGTGTGCCCACATTTCACAGATGAGACATTGCACCTACAGTTCTCGTCGGTCATCTGCCGAAAATAGACCCTCGCAGAACAGACAAACTGCTTCTTCATCACTGGGACTTTCTACTCCGATTGGTGTTTCTAAGACATTTTCCCCAGAATCGATATCTGATTCACAGGATTCCTCATCTGAATCTTGATGAAGCTTCGGTTTCACTGCATGCTTTTTTTTAGTTTGTGTTTGAAGAGTAGGTCTTGGAACAAGAAACATTTTTGTTGCCTTTTTCAATCCCATATCTTTGTTTCTTACAGTCTTGATCGCCTTAACCATATCTTCAGTATTCAAGTTTTTTCTTTTGGTCTTGTTTTTTGGACCTACCACTTTTCGTGACATCTGAAAAGACAAAGTTGAAACCACTCCTGTAGTGTATATAATATGAGCCTCTTAAAGTTTGGGGGCTCATATACCAAGCACGATGGGGGCTCATTTTACAACCCTTGCCATATTGGAATTGGAACATGCATAACGAATCTTTGTTACTTGCAAAATTACATAGTATCTACACAAAAACAATCTTTTAAACATGCTTTATCCAATGCAATAATGCACTAGGATGAGTTTAAATGAATAAGTACTGCAATTAAAAGCAAAACACTTACCTTTCAAAGTTTTTCAGATCGAGAAAACAAAGAGAACACGTTCACTCATCAACTATCAGCTGCAACTGAACGAGAACTCTCTGGCGGCAAAAGGCGTTACTAAATTAGCAGTTCAAATCATCGCCACCAGGCTGAGGCCACTCCATGAACAGATATTGAGGGGTTCATAATACATGAATGGCTCATAATACCACCTTTACCTCTATGTTTTGAAATTAAATAAGGGACATATTATTTACCTAAGGTGGCTCAAAAAGAACTTTACAACTTTTTAAGTGAAAAAAAATCGAAAACGTTATAGATGTGGTTGTGTTGTCATTTTGTAAGGAAATACATCAAGTTTGACTAGCGTTGTGGAATAGTATCGAATTCCGCCACCGCAAGTACCAGCAGCATACCCATTAAAAATTGCTGCTTTCACAGGCGAAGAACGAGCTCATTGTGTGTATTGGTTTGGAACGAAGTCTGCGACTATTGTTCAACAGACCTTCCGTACTCACAATGGGAAAGATCCTCCCAGTAGGCATACGTTTACTCTTGGCATCAGGGTTTTGTTGAGATTGGTTGTTCTCTTCTACACCACAAATCCCCAGGACGTCCGCCGCGTACTTGCGATGTTATTGTTGAGCAACTGAGGGAAAGCTTTGTTGGCAGCACTGCAAAGTCAACTCGACGTTCATCTCGTGAGTTAGGCATTTCATGTGTGTTGAGAAAACTTTGACGTTTGCTGTATTATCAATAGCAGCCGCATTGAACCGAAATATATTTTTTAGCTAATACTTGATGTATTTCTTTACAAAATAACACCACAACCAGTTCTGTCACTTTTTCGAATACATTTTTATGTACTTGTACTGTAGGGCCACCCTGTATTGTTGAATATGGAAAAATTATGCTATTTTATTCCATGTGTGTTGCTGTGTAAAGTAACAGTAACATGAATTTTATAAGGATTCATGACTTCGTTCTTTTCTAACATTTTCTCTGTTTTACTCTCTTGACGCCCTCTCTTCCTCGGCGCCCGGGGCGAATAGCCGTAGGTGCTACATGAACCTCCAACACTGCTTCGGGCATCCCTGCAACAACCGCAGAAACACCACTAACTCTGTTTTCTCATAGATATATTCTAGACATGCAGATCATCTCCGTCAAAGACATCAGTGTCACTGAGAGTGCCATGGAATATTTACCAGTGGAGGCCCCAGACTTTCTGGTATGGGGGTAATGGATAGCTGTCCAAGATTTGGATCGGCCACAGCTTAAAATAAAAGGACATTGTTATTACAGAATCCAAATCAATGGAATTCTCATTGTGGCTGTTTTCTAATACAGGACAAGTCCATATTCCTTCATTGCATTATAAAACATCATTCATAACTTGAACACACTAAATGTGCATGTATGTCCAATAACGTTTGATTTCTATCTATGACAAGTTGTTTAACATGTGTGAATTTGGCAACACTGGCGTTGCTATAGTAACAAAAATAACAGTTGTTGGAATATAATGATAAAATGTTCCTTCCAAGATAAATTTGCAAAGATTTATTTCAAGGTGATTGAAAATTTAGGGTAAAACATCAAAGCAGGGAAATGTCTGTAACTAGTTTATTCTGTAATTG
The DNA here is from genome assembly GCF_977018435.1 of Lepisma saccharinum. Lineage (NCBI taxonomy): Eukaryota > Metazoa > Arthropoda > Insecta > Zygentoma > Lepismatidae > Lepisma > Lepisma saccharinum. The sequence goes on from NC_139244.1 coordinate 40,204,396, forward strand.
TTGACATTCGTACTTACCCATTCTGCATTGCGAAAGATTGTTTAAGAAGGGATTTCGCTTTTTTTTTTTTTTTTAACTAAATTAGTATATATTGTCGACATATCGAGTAATTATTGTTCGTTCTTTTCTCTCTTCCTGAACACGCAAAATGGCGGGCAAATCTTTACTAGCGTTGTGTTTGAAACTGCAAAGCAGTGTTTCAACCTTCTTAACAGAAAAATTCCCGCATAGCCCCGAAAACCATTCCCGCATAGCCCCAAAAAGCATTCACGCTTAGCCCCAAAAACCATTCGGCATAGTATGACCATCCACGAATAGCCCCAAAAACCATTCCCGCATAGCCCCAAAAACCATTCACTCATAGCCCCAAAAACCATTCTGGGTTGTATAACCAAACACGATAGCCCCAAAAACCATTCACGATAGCACCACGCACCATCACGGTAAGGTTAGGTTAGGTTGCTTTAGGTTGGGCAATATAGTGAAAAAACTGTGTGTTTGGAAACACTTACCGGGGATTACGTCATCAGATGCTCGCAACATCCGCTTAAAGTACATGGAAATGCAAGCAACATTTGTGTGCATCGGACGGACATTATTATAGAAAAATACATGATTTGGCGGCCAAATACATTGAAAAATGCGAGAAAACACTTCTACGACCTTCCAAAATTACACAGAAACTCAATTCCATAAGTACTTTCTCCTGTAAATTTGAAGAAATCCATTTTCCGGCTATGACATTTTTACCAAATTTAGTTATTCGCGATTAAAATTATCCGATATGCCATCTAATGAGATTTTTGGGAACGGGGAAACCGCTGTGTTGAAGTCGTTCAAACCATCGAGAATGTGCGGAAGAGTAACGACTACCGTTCAGTTTTTGGCTCTAAATCGTTTTACGGGTCAGAACAAGTGAAAAGCTTCCATATTTTTCCACCTCGTGGAATTAACAAAATGAAATTTGAAAATAAATGAGAGAAACAGCATTGATTGACAAGACTGGCATGGGACATAACAGTAGTTATGGTACCGCCTTGAGGTCGATAAATCAATTGATTGGAAAAGATCGATCAAAGATCAATTGATGACGCAGCAGTTTTTTTTATTTTTTTTTTATGACGTCATAAAATGGGCGGGGCTTATTTTGTAAGGATGATTTTGATTGGTTGTGACGTCATAAATGGGCGGGGCTTAATTTTGTGAGGAGCGTTTTGATTGGTTGGAGGAGGGAATTCGGGTTTTTCCCGCGGGAGTTTCCGGCGTCTGAAATCAGATGGCGTTGATGAGTCAGAAAGTTTGGGTTGGGGAGGAGGAAAAGTATGCGACGCGGTGACGGTTGGTTTTCTCGGAATTGGAGTACGTGTTTCCGGTGTCTGAAAACAGATGGCGTTGATGAGTCACGGGTTTTTCCAGTGACGGTTGGGCGGTAGTTTCCGGTGTCTGAAAACAGATGGCGTTGATGAGTCAGAAAGTCTGGGTTGGGAGGAGGAAAAGTTTTTGTTATGTTATTTTGGCATGTGACATCATATATAAATTGGAGTACGTGTTTCCGCTGTGTGAAAACAGATGGCGTTGATGAGTCACGGGTTTTTCCAGTGACGGTTGGTCGGTAGTTTCCGGTGTCTGAAAACAGATGGCGTTGATGAGTCAGAAAGTCTGGGTTGGGAGGAGGAAAAGTTTTTGTTATGTTATTTTGGCATGTGACGTCATATATAAATTGGAGTACGTGTTTCCGGTGTTTGAAAACAGATGGCGTTGATGAGTCTGAAATTCTCGGAATTGGATACGTGTATCCGGTGTTTGAGGAGAGATGGCGTTGATGAGTCATTCTAGGGAATTCCAGGAATTGGGCGTGTCTGTTTTCTGTCTGAAAGGAACATGTTCGAACATGTTTTAGGTTGATGAGCCATTCTTGGAAATTCTTGGAATCGGGTGTGGTTATTTTCTGTCTGAAAGGAACATGTTCGAACATGTTTTAGGCTCGGTCTTCTAGAGGACTATTTGAAGTGTGTTTAACAGAAATCGTGAGGTAGAAAAAAAGAAGGTATAAATAGAAGGGATACATGATAATAGCGTCATGCGAGGATGGATGTGTGCGGTACAAGACTGTCTGATAATGGCGTGAATTTCTACGAGGTTAGCTACGAGGAGTTCTGGGAACTTGTTCGATCTTGCGGCGACCTGGACAACGATCGAACGGCCCTGCATCGGGTGCTGAGTTATTTCCCGTTTATGTATGTAGCGATACCTGAATCTCCCTGGTGTGGATGTTACCTGTTCAACGGATTAGGAAAAGGAGTCCATCATCACTGCGAGACGTTGAAGGAGATAGAAGAGAGGAAAAGAAGAGCGGACGAGAGAACAGGATTTCCAAGTCACGGGTGTATGTGCGAACTACGTCGCAGGAAGGAAGAGGATAAGATCGGTGAAGCTTTGAAGGAGAGAGTGAAAGAGTGGCTGTCTTTGTTGGCGAACAGAAATTCCTTGTGGTGTTCTGGCTGTGATCGTCCTTTGTTACGTAAATTAGAAGGACATCCCTGTTTCCCTGTGGTTCCTGCAGAAGGTTTCGGTGTCCGCAGACGTCTGTTCCCCGACGATCCTCTGGCTGTTCCTTTATCGCCGATACCTGGGACGCCGTCACCTACAGTATCCGATTACTTCACCTTTTATGACGTATGAGAGTGTTTACTTATCACGTCTGCAGGACTCACGTCGAGCCGTATGTTATCAATTACTTATCAGTGAATTCGAGATACAGAACATACAGAAAGTGGCCTATAGGATTACGTCAGACTCCGGAAGAATTAGTGACTGCAGGATTTTACTATTCAGGCTTTAGCGACAGAGTATTATGTTTTCATTGTTCGTACGGACTTTGCGATTGGACATCCAAAGATTGTCCGATTCTAGGACATTACATGTTGGTACCCCAGTGTCCTTTTATACAGAGTGTTGCGGCGTTACATCGTAACTCCAAGAGCTGCAAGTATTGCGACAGTATAGAGACTCTTGAGAAAACGTCCGATAAACCTAGTGTGGATTCTGTGTGCAAAATATGTTTTGAGAATCCTAGCAGTGTTGTAATTCTCCCGTGTCGACATTTTGTTTCCTGCGGATCCTGTGCTTCCCAATTGAACAAGTGCGCCGTATGCCGGGGTAGCATTGAAGATACGTTGACAGTTTTCACCTGATGAACAAAATGAATGTTTGTTTTTTGGACGTTCAAGGTCTTCGAGGAGTAGGAGGAGAATTTGTGTGGAAAGAAGTCGGAATTTTAAAATTTCCTTTTGACAATGCGTTTGACTGTTTATTGAAATCTCCATATGGTTTACACTGTTTGAGTGAAAAGTATCGCCGAGTGAATTACTGGCTCCGTGCCAACAAACACGGTCTCAACTGGGGAGATGGATGGCTGCCGTATGAGAAATTAGGAGATCTGTTATATGTTGTGCTTGTGAATCAAATAGTGTACGTTAAAGGTACGGAGAAAGTGAAATGGTTTGAAAAATTACTTGGAAAAAAAGGTAAAAATAAAATATCCGTACGTAACATCGAAGAACTTGAATGTCCAAAATTGAATAGTGTGAAAAACACTTCAGGAAGATGCAAAGAACATAGCAAATGTGAAAATGTAAAAAAAACCTGTGCAGTTGAAAATGTCTGGAAGATGTACAGTTTCTATTGTAATAAGTAAAAGAAATAAAAGAGTTTTTTAAAATATACAAATGTTTTATTTACAATCGGTAATATGGGTTTAAATACATAGCATAACACAAATGTTGTATTTACAATTGAATATGAAAGGTTTACAATACCTGAAGGGTTATATTACAATACATAAAATAACAGCGGTTGATGTACAATACATAAAAGAACAATGATTCATTTACAATGGCTATTTACAACATCAGATACATGAAAGTAACAGAACTTATTTACAATGTCAATGTCTGCCCAAGATTGTTCTCAAGATATATTTCAATCATCAGTTCGTTGTACCAAAGAATATAAAAATAGTTCACTAAATTGGGCACTTCTTTTTTTTCTGAAACCATATTTTTCTTGATGCAATATACAAAAGCCTCCATTTCGGGTTGCAATTTATGATAACGTTCGTTCTTTAATTTCCGCAGAGGCCAAAAAAGGTTACACAAAAATAAGTGTAGTTCAGAGGCTGTGAAAATAAAAGCATCGGATGAATGATGCTGATACATCGAGATACAACGTTTCCCGAAAAAATTTACAGCACTGACGGTGATATTTCCTGTAACCAAGTAATTGAATCGACGACCTGTTTCGACGTAATTCAGTAAGTCAGATTTCAAAGCCCACAGTTCTCTAATCTGCTTAGAATCGATGCGTACGGGTGATCTCCCCTGTTGCGAAAACTCCCACACCAAATTGAAAGGGGATTGCTTTTCGAATCCTATTGCCACGAACTTGTTTTTTTCCTTGTTCAGAAAATATGTGTTAGCAAGATAGAGATCTAAACACGCCTCTACGTTGTGTAGTCCAGGACATTCGATTGTATCTGGGGAAAAGCCGATCTCCCTACGACGTTTCATGAAATCACAGTCAGTAGTCAAATCTATCCCCTCGTCCATCGGTTCGTTCTTGATAGGGACAGTTTCGATTTTGAGGGGCTGCACACGTTTGCGGGTTTTACGTTTGGAAGCATCATCCTGATGGGTCATGCGTTTCACTAGTTTATCGTGTTTTTCCATTGTAGAATCCTTAGTAGGCTCCATGATGTTTTCACTAGAGCTGTCTCGACGACACTGAGAGAAAGCTACAGCAGCACATATTTATATAGCTTTTTGCATAACACGACACCGGATCGTGTGGATGGAGCAACACGATTGATCCCCTCTCGGGCACTTGGAATGGGGTAAACATTTGAAGATCTGACGAAAACGGTGTAGGATATATCCATCTTTACTGACACCGGGCGGAAATGCTTGAATGAAATCCTTGGTCGTAACATGGCGTGCTTTGTAATAAGCATACACGCAACAGTAATGTCCGCACGTCGTGGCCAATACCCCCTGTAAGGGAATGTTGTTGTAAGTCCAGACCGAGGAATGACGATTCAGGAAAGTTACGAATTCTGGATAGAAAGGATGAAATCCGTATGAATCGAAATATTCAGCAATATTGTTTTTGCCAAAATAGAAGGCCACCCAGTGTGTACCCTGGAAGTTGGAAGTGTCAGTGTTTGCGATTATCAAGGCAGGGGTAGGAAACGTCCGAGGTAAAAGATCTCTCGAGTAAACACCGTAGAAAATGTTCTTGGTGGAACAGTTTTGAGATAGAATCTCCCTGATCTGCGACGTGTTCATGCTGCCTATGTTTCCGAAAACGTAAAATGAGAGTAAGATGATATTCTTCTAATATTTTGGGGGACGGTTGCGTGTCAACAGGTTTGGCGGACAGTACTTCCGAAGAATCACTATTATAAATATCATCACAGGTTAACAGTTCGATGAGTTTTCCCATCTCACGTTACATATGTTTTCATATGTTTATAATAATATCTCTGTCTTTGGTCATTTCTACGAGCCCAGGGTAAAATCTGGCGTCTGGCAGTCGTGGAAGCAAACGTGTGTCAACAGGTTTGGAAGTCGTCACTTTCGAAGAAACACTAGTATGATTAATATCACGGGTTTTCCGTTCGGCTGGTTTTTCCATCACAGATAGTATAATGTCTACGTCAGAACTGTCTGGATAACACTGCGAGCCAGAAACACGAGCACACATATTTATAGACAATTCGGTCTCACTGATGGAGGATAACACTTCTGTCTTTTGTTATATCTACTGCACATTCGAATTCAGCATACAGAAGGCATGTTATATTTTCCGACAGCTGGGGAGAAAATTGCATCTCGGCTCCGATGATACCTTGTTCCTGGAGACTGGTGTGCGTGTCGTTTCCTGAAGAGTCAGGTGTTATGTCGAAAATCAGGAAAAAGGATCCGTTCTCGAACATTTTCCTTGTTATCTGGTGTCCGTAATTGGCGTGGTGAATGCCTGTACCGGAAAATAGAGTTTGATAGGCACGTGTTATCAATCCTCCGTTTCCTCCTGTGGTGACCCGCAAGGGTTCGTAAGGTACGAGTTCTCCATTTTTCACAAGATGGAAAGAAGATAGGTTAAAACTTCTAAAGTCGAACGGATTTTTCTTACTGTCTCCGAGAAAGCTGGCGGTGGATACCATAGCAAAAAGAACAACATTCGGAAAAGGACCTTGAAAAGCATTATCGATCGAAATCTGCTGCGTTCCGGCAACGTAAGAATAAGCTTTGATGACGCTTCTGGTGAACGGATAATGGGCAGGAGCGTAAGAGAGTGCTCTGTCTATGGCCAAACTGGTGGTAGGAGTAGGAATGATGTGATTTATTTCGAGAACAGCCTTTAAAATTTTTAATCTGGTGGTTGGTGAAGTTTGATCTCCCCAGATGTAAAAAGCATCACGTGACCTGGCTAGATCGATACGTACTTCAACACCGTTGATCAGGTATTTAGGCTGGTGGAAAAAATCTATGTGCAGTTTTCCCATAAGTTCGACTACGGCAGACACTTCCGTAGGATTTCCGGTTGTCGGAACGTGCTGGAAAAAGTCTTTTCTGGTGGTGAAACCTTTGTTGTCGGCTGTGATTGCATCTTGATGTCCAGGTGTGTCCAAGTACCACAAGGCATTTGTGAGATGCGTGTTCGCAGCATCGCTGCCGTAATTGATTTCTGCTTCGAAGATTGATTTATATGCGTAATTGTTATCGGCAACTGTTACAGCGATACCGTTGAGAGCCACTGTAACTTGTGAAAAAAGTGAATGGAGAGGATAATTTACGACCCCGCAGTTTTTTGTGAGAGCGTTGGAAGGTTCGGAAGCACTCATGGGAGACCCATCTTGATTGACCATCTGCGTTAGCAGACGGAGATAGGCAGATGAAAGATCTAGAAAATCTGTTCCTGCCGGCGGAACGGCAAATTGAAGTATGTTCTGATTATCGATGGAAGTGATAGGCTTGTAGGCGACCGTGTAAGTTTTTTCGACATTTTGCTGAATAGGTTTTTTGCTGAAAAGATCGAACTGTGAGATCATGCAAGTGTTATTCTCCATCATTATCCAAAAATATCTTTTCCTGCCGCCTTCTGTTTAATTTTCCTTTTGCGTGTTGTCCTAGATTTTATGGATGTTTTTCTCCGCTTTTTGGATGCGCTTTTTTTACGGATCGCAGATGTTCTAATACGGGTGGCTGAACGTTTTAACATCGACTGAGCAATTTTTGTTGCAGGTTTTGTTCTTATACCGGAACCTACCAGAGAGTCGATTTTCCGTTGTGCTTTACTTTGAAGATTTTGACCCGCTTCACGTACACGTTGACGAACGATAGTTCTTGGAGTTTGCTGGCTTGTTGCAATGTCGGTGACAATGTTAGCGCCTGTTTTCAAAGATTCTTTTCCGATCGCTTTTGCACCACTCCAGAGTAGAGGTTTCACCATTCTAAAGAGTCCTGCGAAGAGAGACCCCAATCCTCTCCCTTTTTGAATTCTAGTTGAACGATAGATGGGTCCAATTCCCCCACGGATCTGATTACTGTAATATTCGGTCTGCGAATTCATGGTGATTCATCAGCTTTTCGACATAGACTGAGCAAAATGATTCCTTACTGTTTTTTAAAAGGACTTTGCTTTCCTACGAAAATGTAAAACAGCTATTGTAGGTACGGAGCCGTTTCTCAAAGGCAGAAAATATCCTTTTCTATCATACATCGCAATTTCTATTGTTTCGAAAGAACCTTTATCCAGAGAAATGTAATGAATCGGATTAAATGTATGATGGGCTACGGGTACTGTGCAAGATGATTCTGTTTCCGAATACTGTTTTCGGGCAAGACGTAAAAGACGTAGCATTTCTCCTCCGACCAATTGCTGTTTCACGAGATCGGAATAAATGAATATGTAGGGGTTTTTATCCACGACGTTATTGGACACTACGTGCGTAAAATAAATAGATTTCAATACGTCATATCGAAATTTAGCGTAGTCATCAGTTTCGTCTATGGGTGTAACAGTATTTGTTGGAACACCTTCCAATTCAGGATCGGGAACCCCTATCACGGACAGATGTTTGTTCACAGCCTCTTTAAAGAAAAATCTGAGATGAGTAGGAACAACGGCGTTAGCAGGGTTTGTTTTCAGGAACTGAATGAACTCCTCTATTGTATATGTTGCTGCAGGAAAATAAAATGGCTGCTCGTTAATATAGAGTGTATTATCCGTAGAAACAGAAGATCCCGATGCGTCCCATTGCGCTTCCAACAGAAAATGCCAGAATTGCTTAAGAACGTTTCTCCGTATTTCCAGGTCGTTGGGGAGGGATTCTTCGATGGTAGAGATCAGGTCCTCAGCACTTGCATACGTCCGAACAGGAAAGGTTACCGTTCCGTAATCTGTTTCCAAAACATTGTCGTATAGAGTTGAATAATGCAGTTCTGCTAATCCGACTTCCCACAATTCTGGAGACAGATCGATCCGTTTTGCAAGTTTTACGTTGAAATGGGTCAGCGTGTTGTTCGGAAAATAATTCTCCGATGCAGATGACGGAAGGTAAACATAGAAATTATCGTCCATTCTCGTCGAACACAAAGAATTCACTGGATCGTGGTGACGATATATTTTGATATAAATATGTTTTGGAAATTATTTTTCTGATAACTGTTTTACGGAAGATGCCTTGATCCACGAATCGAAACTAGGTGGATATCCGAGCCAGCGAACCAGGTATTCCAAATTTTTACCTTTTCCCCGGCTGTTCAAAATCTTATCAATTTTATACTCTTCCTCAGGATCCGAATAAACTTTTTGCAGTTCATGTTTGTAAAATGTACCTTTTACAGGTTCTTCATTTAAATCGTCTAATATGTATACAGGTACAGGTGATCGCTGAACAAGGGAGTGGATTTTGAAAAGTTCTCGTGACCACGATTGTTCGTATCCCTTCTCGAAATGTCCTTTGACGACGGAAATTCGTACGATATCACCAACATTCAGATCTGAAGATGGCTGTGAAATATGTTTGTCAGCTTTGTTGAGACGTTTCCACACGATGTAAACGTTAGACTCGTTCACATCTCGAGGTGCCATTCCTATGGAACTGTGGATAGTTGTATTGTAACCTTCGAGAAGTTGCGGTAAAATGTCTACGTAACGTCTTGTTTGTTTCGACGTGAAATATTTCCACATTCGTTCTTTCAATGTTCTGTTGAAACGTTCCACTACACTTGCTTTCACAGGATAATTTGAAGCGATCGAAAAATTTACATCTTCATTTTTTAAGAACTTCTGGAATGTAGAATTCGTGAATTCCGTTCCTTAGTCGGTCTGTAGTGTGACGGGTTTTCGTCTGCTTCGTCCGAAAATAGTTTTGAAAGCTTCGGTTACCGAATTGCTTGTTTTATTTTTTAGCGGTAATGCAAAGGCATATTTTGAGAATACATCGATCACTGTCAGAAGATATCTGTATCCATCGTTATGTTTTTGTATCGAAGTCATATCGTTGAGATCAGCTTCCCAAAGCATGTCTATGTTCCACACATTGTAATGATTCCGCAGGAACCTTTTTCTCGCAGGTTTGTGGAGAGTGTACGTTTCCTGGTGCATCAACCATTTTTTAACCGTATTGCGGGATATATTTTTATCCCGTACCGCGTTCCATAAACGATCTACAGATGAGAATGAAGCCCGGTGTCGGGGATCGTAATATATTTTGGTGAGGATTTTATCGTGTTTTAACTTAGGGACTCCCATGACTGATCTCTCTGTCTACGGCTTTTTCTCAAAGGAACCAGCTTGTATGCGTCAGGTGTTCTCAGAAAAGGTGTAGTTTTTCTGGAAACACGGACAGCCACTTTCTTCTTCTTTTTCTGTTTCTGTCGATGAGACGGTCCAGGGCTTTCCGTTGACGACGCTGAGAAGTTCAACGTCTTCGGATCAGGAAGTGTTTTTTCCTGACGTTCGTCTATCAAATGTTGAGCCGTAGATTGGTACTCGTCGATGATATTTTGTAACTGATGACGTGTATTACGGGGTAACGTCTCTGCTAGGTTCGGAGGAAAATACGTCGATCCTGGCGAAATAGTAGAACCGTCGTTATCTTGAAAAATAGGAATTTGTAATGGTTCTTGGGATTTTCGACTCAGATATAAATACTCGTCCAGTTCTTTTCTGTAAAGCCGCCATTTTTGATCGTCTGTTATATTTTTCATTTTCAGAATATCATTCATTTTCTTATCCAGAACAGATAATTTTTGAGTTACAGATAAGTCGGAACCGCGAATACGTGCTAGTTGTTCCGGTGAAAGGACGATCATCTTTTTGTAAGAAGATGCCATTTTTCAATGAGGAATGAGAGTACCGAGAAGACCCGATAACAAAGACCCTAGAAGTAAGGGTAGGAATCCTCCTTTCTGCACAAGAAGTTTTCTTCTTTTTTCGATGTTCACTTTCGGTTTCACGAGATTGCGTAAGACCGACTTGTAAGGTGTCAGACGACGTTTTGTGGACGGTTTAATCTTCACGTTTCCTTTTAAAACATTCAGGCAGCATTCGCTGATGAAACGAATTGTCTTTTTCGGAGCACTTTTCAATAATGATTTACGGATTTTGGTAGGTGAATTTTTCAACACGTGCAAGAAAGGTGAATGTTTCTTGAAAGAAGACGAATGTCTATTCCTGTTAGAACGTGATTTGGTACGTGTCTTCCTCGTTCTCCTCATCTCGATGTTTTAAACATTCCTGAGGAAGATATGCAGTTGAGTAATTCTGGTTAAAAATGTCTGTCTGATAACGTAAAGGATCCGGTGTTGACTGTGAAAGATCAATATACAAATAACTGAAAGGTTGAGTGGTAGCATCTATATATACTTTTTCGAGTTCCTTCATGCGGTGAGGATGAAGTTGTCGTGCAAACACTGTGAATTGATTCATATCTCGCGGATTTTTAAAAATAACAAAATGCTTTACGTTCAGCGAAATGTCTCTGCAATTTTTCCCTTGATGAAAAAGATTCTGTGTTATGAACACCACCGAAATGTTTTTGTGATGACTGCCTTTTGTGAAAAGGTCGGCGACTTTTTCTCCTTGAGCAACCATCATAAGATCATCCAGGATTATGAGAGTAGGGGTTTTTCCGTTCCACGACTGCCAATCGACGATCCCTTTATGATATTGCACATCTCGAAGATTTTGCGGAATACTGTTTTCCTGATCGTAACACCATACGATTTTCTTGACGGGTCCTTCGACAAGATGAACGATGGAGTCGATCATATTTGTCACAAAAGTAGTTTTTCCACTTCCTGATGCTCCGCAGACCATCATGGTGAAAGGATGGGAAAGTTTAGGAAACATGTTTTATACTGGAGATTTGAAGAAAATGAAGATCTGGCACATTGTAAACACATTTTATACACTGACTGTCCGAAGAAGGGTTCAAACTCTGGACCGCTACAGACATATTTTAGTCAGCACAGTATCCGAAGGGATACGATAAATGTTCATCGTCGAAACGTCGTTTCAACAGTACCGGCTGAAACAGCTTTTTTTCATATGTACTGATTACTTGGAACTGTTTTGTTCTTCTGATCCTGAAAATATTTTCGACCATAACTTCAGGTTGCTCATTGTTTATCATGTCGCACATGGTATCAAAATTGACCAATTCCGATGTGGAGGTATTCAATGTGATTCCTTTCACTTTACAGATATGCTGCGGTTCGGAGAACGGTTTTGTTATTTTCATGCTGTAACTTTTCGGTCCCGTTGAAACAAACTGTTCACAAACTGCATCGGGTCCGAAATCAGCCAATTCATCGGTGAGTTCTCCTAGTGCGTCACCTGTCTGGGGATGATATTCCATTTCAGGACTATCTACGTAAATTACAGAATCTGTATCACAATAGCATATCCTGTCATCCAATTTTTCGAGAAGTTCATACAGTTTCAGACGAGCATGGCATGTTGTGAAGGCTCCGATAGGAACATTTACTTTCCTGTTCAGACTGACAGCCTCTTCAACATATTTCCAGTTCACTAAAACGGTGTCCTGATTGATGAATACGACTCCTCCAATCATTATATTTGGGTCAGTCATTTTATCGAGAAAATCTTTCGATTCCTTGATGATGGACGTCTGGGAAAGGTTGTCCCGTTGACAGAACTTGCCCCATAAAGAATTAAGGCAAAGTTTAGCCAGAGTACGTTTACCAGGATTGACTTCGATACTGTTTTCTTCCAATAGAATACCCTCCTTATCGAAATATTTCTGTATGTACTTCTTCTTATCCTCGTCGTTCTGACACCATGAAGGCCAGCCGCTCGCTTCCTGTTTTATTTTCAAGAAGGTGTTGACATAACCAGCAAAAAGTCCTCCAGTTTTTGTGACAGGGTCGTACATCGATGTTTCATACTTCCACACTTCCGACACTGACAGTACTCTGTAGCCTAAACTGCAAGCTTTACGCACCTCGGCGATGACCCAAGTCCCCGAAAGTGCGCGTTGTTCATCGGAATGGCTGCATGTACCTTCACATATTAATCTGATAGCACATTCGTTACACAAGACAAACATCAGTTTTCCATGCATTTTTGTAGGTAAAACAGGATGTAAAAGAGCTTTTGGTGGCAGAACAGTACATTTTATGAGCCCCTCCATGTTCAAAACCTCATTTACCGAAGGAATAGAAGTTCCTAGAAATATGGTAGGATGTCCGACAGGATAGGCACAGTATTTGTTCACATAAGGGTACAAACTTGTAAAATCATAGTACTGTAATTTTTCATTTTCCTTGATTTTGTAATACGTCCTGACTGTTTCAACTCTTCCTTCATATAAGGCGTCTCGTGGATTTAAAGGAATGCAGCAAACGATAGGATGTGTCGATAGATGTCTATCGAGTTCAGGATCTGCTTGCAATATTTTTTTGAAATCGCATTCCCACATTGTGACGACATGGTATCCTTCAGAACGTAGAGCCTCAAGTTTACGACACGTTATCTCGTATCTGAAGGCTGCAGTGTTCAACATGTCACTATGTTTGTCACTGTTACTATCCTGAACGGTTTCATCTTCTTCGTCACCTTTCGGATACATACCCCTGTTAATTGATATGCAGCGTTGACAACCATGCCAGTAGCATCCAAGCGCCTCGTACACCGTCTGCGTCTCCTCGTGATAGCCGTCCACTCTGTAACGCCCTCCTATGACATATTTTTCACGAGTACGTCCGCCGTGAAGAAGTATTACATCATTTTGTTCTTCCATGTAGGTTAACCATTTCAATGCAAACTTGGACATCTGATCAGCATGATGGTAACCTCCTTTAGGTATTATACCTATAGTGTTAGCCGGCATAAATTTCTGCCTGTAAATTAGTGAACAGGCAGATGCTATTGTGAGACAATCCTTGAAAATGTCGATCTTGCATATGTCTAGGAAATTCTGTCTCAGCTTCCGACATCCTTGTCTCAACAGGGTAACATCCTTGATGCAGTATTGGAGTAGTTGGTTTTTGTTGTTGAAAGGTACATTTTTGCTGCATTCAATGTCATACCAAGACATAAAACGGTGCTGATCTCCAACTGTTTTCATATATTCATAGCCGTATGCAGAAGGAGGAGGCATCAGCCCTATGTAATTTCTGTTCTTGTAGGTGTTCCACAGATGCGGATAATAGCCTTTCTGAACAGGCAAACCGAAAAGTTTGGAAAATCCAGCAAGATTTGTCTGAACGTAGTTGAGACTGTCCACAAAATGAAGATTTTGGTATGACATACTGATGATTTTGGTACCGTCTAAGATCACACGAGGTTTCATTTCTCTTTCCAGCATTCTTCGTAATAGAAACGTGCAATCGTAACCTCGTGCATTGTGTGCACAAATGGTTATGTTGGAAAACTTATGTTGCAATTCCAGGTAGGACAGGAAGGTGTCTACAGGGTCATCCCAGAATATAAACTCTCTTGTTCCACAAACAGAACATGGAACCGTTAGATCCTCTTTCTTGTAACATGCGTGACAGGCCGTCTGCACCACAATAAGATTAGGAACATGAAGAAAAGTTTTCTCTTTCTCGGAGTGAGGAATATCTGTGTAACATTCAAAATCGTAAAATATATATAGAAATTTTGAATTCTGTTTTGGTTTTGGTATAGCCATGTAGCAGAAATGATTTATAGGTTTCACGCAGTTGCATACAGTACAGTATTTCATGTTACATTTATGCACTTTTTCATATGTATTGTGTGTTAGAATAATTCTGAAACATCGGGGACACTGCTGGATTTCACTACAGACTGTACCGTTTCGGAATGGTGTAGAAACATGATTTGTGAAGCAGTTCTCATTTTTGAAAATTCTGTGACATGTCTGACATATTCTGCGAACACCCTGTTCAGGCACACACGGTGGAGTTGAACGGCACATAGAACATAATTGTTTACACAGATGGTTATGAGCTGTTCGAAATATGAGTTCGTTACACCCGCGACATTCTTGTTTTGCCGCAAATGCTCCAACACGGTTTACTATCACATCATAATGCTGTCGAGTGTTATCATAGAGAAGGTATATATATTTGGAAGCATTTTCAACCTGTCCTTCAAACAAAACATCTTTCACATCACGAAGATTGTTGTATACAACAATTTTATATTCTGTAAGAGCTTGCTGAAATTTTCTCAGTTCAGGAATTCCACTTCCTGCACACGCATTGTCTGTGAGATCTACATCTGCTTTGCGCATAAGTTCGAAAACAGGTTTGAGAAGATTTCTATTTCTTCGATACTGTGAATAGAACGGATCATTATCAGCATGGGATTTTCCTATGATCAAAGCTTCAGCTAAACAGAGTGGTTTCTTTCTATTCGGCACACCGACGACACTTCTTTTTCGCGTGCTTAGCATGTAATTAGGTAAACAATATGTTTTTTTACCTCCGCCACCTCCGATAGGTATGTCGACATGGTCGGCGCGCAAAATTAAACGGTCTGTAGCCGTGAATGTTTTCGCGCTCTGCAATATTTTATACATAATGTTCCACACCATATCACTGTGTAACTGATCACATCTGTGCCACCCGACATAAATATCTTTCACCGTGGGGTCAGATATGTTAGAGAGAGTTAAACCTATCTTGTCTTCATCCTTGGTGTCTCTCTTAACATAGGTGAGAAGATTTTCGACACCTTCACGGATCCATGTGTGAGGATCGACATTTTCTGGAGGGTGCGAGAAACTGAATTCCACACGACGTCCTTTGAAACGGAATTTGGGATATTCACGTTCTTGAATGTTATGTAATATTATGTTCCCTATTTGTTCACGAGGCACTGTATCACGTTTTCTTTCCTTACCTCTTCTATCTGATACAGAAGCACTTTGGGATGACGGTTCTGCTGAGGGTAAGGGATCCGGTCTCCATGACGGTCCTGGTAAAGGTTCCGGGTCTGATCCGGATGCGGTGTTTCTGGAAGTTCCTGGTGATGTGACGGCAATCTGCTTCTCCTCGGCAACTCTGGATACAGGATCGGGTGTCGATGACGGGCCTGGCGACTCTTCGGAAATATCTCTCCATCCTTCTCCGGTAAGATCGGGTACGAATGATGTCACGGTCTGAAGTAGACGGTCATATTCCTCTACTAGGGAGATACTTTCTCCCGCGATGATTTTTTGCGCGACGATCGTCAACACTTCCCGCAACTGTCCATGTGTTGTGTAATATCCATCACGATAACGTGCTAACAGATTGTCAGCGGATAACTGTACATCCATGATCGTACGATGACTGTTTCACGAACACTGTGTTGTCGAGAGAACGCCTTTCTTTATATACGCAAGCATGACAAAGCAGTTATTTCCGTTCCTAACGGTTCTACTGCGGCTAGTTAACCGTCTTCACCAGATGTTTTCCTGGCAGATATGACAACTCATATAAAATTCTCAAATCGTCAAACGTCTTCAGCAGATGTTTTTCTGACTGATACGAAGGCTCATGTAAATTCTCGGAATCAATTAACCGTCTTTACAAGATGGTTTTTAGCAGTGACACATTCTGTTATTCAACGCAGATGTCTTCCTGACTCATATGAGTTGCAAAAATCGAAATTTTCAAATCGCTCTAGCTCCTCCCTTAATTGACGTAGAGCGAATCTGATTATATATTCGTAATCTGCACGTCGAGACCTTTCGTTAGAGTGGTCGGAAGGTGGGTCTACGATTGCAAATAAAGAAAGTAGGAAACCACTGGCCCTAGAACAATGAAACCTGGTTCACCGGAAAGAGGACTTCACTCCGAGTCCGACAAGCTATCGATCACCCTCCTAGCTCAATTAGGAGCCGAGCTACAGCGATTTTAAATTTTCGCAGAAAAAAAGGTAAAAAAAAAATCGAAATTTTCAAATCGCTCTAGCTCCTCCCCTAATTGTCGTAGAGCGGATCTGATTACATATTTGTAATCAGCACGTCGAGACCTTTCGTTAGAGTGGTTGGAAGGTGGGTCTACGATTGCAAATAAAGAAAGTAGGAAACCACTGGCCCTAGAACAATGAAACCTGGTTCACCGGAAAGAGGACTTCACTCCGAGTCCGACAAGCTATCGATCACCCTCCTAGCTCAATTAGGAGCCGAGCTACAGCGATTTTAAATTTTCGCAAAAAAAAAAAAAAAAAAAAAAAGGTAAAAAAATCGAAATTTTCAAATCTCTCTAGCTCCTCCCCTAATTCACGTAGAGCGAATCTGATTACATATGCGTAATCTGCACGTCGAGACCTTTCGTTAGAGTGGTCGGAAGGTGGGTCTACGATTTCAAATAAAGAAATTAGGAAACCGCGTTGCAAAAAATGATACCAGATGTCCGTCTCTATAAGGAAGTCTTGTTCGTAGAACATGTGCTGACACGGAACAAGGAACTTCTGTGAAATTCATCAAGGAACTGTTGTGCCTCACAAAAACGTCGTGATCTCATATGCAGACTTCTAACGTACGTTGCAAAAAATAATTGCAGATGTGTGTCTCTATAAGGAAGTGGATAGAATTCCTTCTGCAGGCATCCTTCCCTCCAGTTCATCTCCTTTTCATCTGGGCCGCGTTGCAAAAAATGATACCAGATGTCCGTATCTATAAGGAAGTCTTGTTCGAAGAACATGTGCTGACACGGAACAAGGAACTTCTGTGAAAATTATCAAGGAACTGTTGTGCCTCACAAAAACGTCGTGATCTCATATGCAGACTTCTAACGTACGTTGCAAAAAATAATTGCAGATGCGTGTCTCTATAAGGAAGTGGATAGAATTCCTTCTGCAGGCATCCTTCCCACCAGTTCATCTCCTTTTCATCAGGGCAGCAACATGGATGGATAAGATTTATTACATGTTGTAAGTACCCTTTTACATTTCACAACCATACCTGAGCAGAATCAAACATGTTTTTAGGGAACCTTAGTTAATTGCAGGATTCGAATCCAGGGTCTCCGTCGACATTCGCAACCATACCTGAGTGGGATTCGAATCAGGGTTTTCTTTATGCAAACATTGTCAATTCCAGGATTCGAACCATGTCTGGAGGGTTTCGAATCCGGTACCTCTTTTATCAAAACATAGTTAATTTCAGGATTCGTGGTACTTTTTTCATTAAACTTTTGGGGTTTGTACCCTGTCTTAGGCATTCTAATATAATACTATTTATATACAAAAACAATATTGTTCTGTACAAAATCTTTTATTAACACATTGAACTTCTACACAAAATTACAAGTTTTCTACATATGCAAACTTTTTATTTCAACTCGTACTACAGGTTATTAGATATTTTTACATATTTTGTTACACTACTGGTAGATGTTAGTGTATTAGTATGTGTTAGTTACTCGTTAAGTTTCCTTTTCTTCAACATTTCCATCATTCGTTCATGTATATTTTCCCCTGTTTCCCCTGTCTTCTTATTTTCACCCTTCTCATTTCTCACACCTTTAAACACCTCCATCAATTCGAAACATATTCTTAAAGATAGATGGGAAGGTACATATTGCGCTCTTTGTATATTCTCTACAAACTCGCCAAACACTGGCGCATCTCGTTTCTTGTCAACAATGTAAGTAAATATTTTGACCAAACAGTCCACCGATACCTCGATATCTTTACATGTCTCTTCTAATTTTGCCAATAACTCTTCCGCCAGTCCATTGTCTTCACAGAAATTCACATAATTGCCGATGTGTTTTTCAACATGTCTTCCATGTGTTTTACTCCATAAGTTTCTTCGTTCTGTCGGACCTGCTGTTGTCTCCTTAATATCGCCATACACCAAATTGAATCCGAGAGGGAGTGTCGACATCTGAAATTAGACAGAAAATATGTTAATTAGGTTAAAGGCTCCACGCCAATCTCCGTCGGTATAGAGCCAGGTAATTATTTTTCAGTTTATTTCTGATAACATTGTTTATTCTAGCATGTGCTACATATTTGATAACTTTTCTTTCTAGCCGATATCTACATGGAACGGAATCTATTTTAATTCTTATATTTTGTTTTTCAGAATGCGTAACCGAAATGACACTGGAGCCAATCGGCAGCGCCAACTGGTGCCTCCTGTTTCTCCTTCTATTTCAAGAATATATCAGATTTATATAGACGAAAAGTAGACTACCAATAAGCGAAAATCACATAGTCATTACGATTTAGTCGTCGCTGGAATTCCTCCATGAGGGTTTCATGGTAAGAGAGAAATTTTCGCCATTGTTCAAAATTTAGTGTGACTTCTCCGGAGGCGTTGCTGATTTCCACTTTTATGTTTTCTCCACTGCCCTCGAAGGTGAAGTAAAGTTCTCCTGTAATGTTTATAGATCTGAATCTGTCTTCTCGTGTGGGGAATCTGTTCTTGTAAGTGTCGAAGATCGCATCTGATTTGTACACGCATGATGGGTACTCATCGCTATTTAGGACAATGTAATTTTTTTCATGTCTCAAAATCAATTCAGTGTTGGTGAAAGTACCTCGAATAACGACATCCATGTTGTTATCAATGTTGTAGCGGCTTTCTGGTTCCATCTTGTGTTTTTTATGTGTATCTCCAGTAGACTGCAATGCTTATTGATTTTGTTGCATATATATATCCCACCCCCAGCAGAAGAAGACCGGGAGCCGACCCCCACCATCGATCACTGTTAAACGTCATCCTCTTCTGGATTAAACTGTTGATGACACAGGTACCGTTTTTATTTTCACACCTTTCAAGCTGTCTGCTTCAAAAGAAAGATGTATTTATGTTTACGATTCTCACTGTGTGAAGGTGATGATAGTCTTTGACCAGCGATTTGCATTGTTCTAGGTAGAACATTAAAACTAAATATTTGTCTCTTACCTTTTCAATTTTCTTCACTCTCGCAACAGATGTGCCAGTCTCGGTTATGATCTCCGGTCGGTAGACTTCGATCAACAGTTCTGTGGTACGTACACAATTTTTCTTTTTTATATAGTACTGTCTCCGTGACGTATTTTCGAATTATATTCGGTACGCATCGTTTTGCGCAGAGCATCCAACGCCCACGTGCCTCTCCTATCTTCTTCCTGCCCTGGTACACTATGCACAGTCACCCCCTCCGTGAAACCTACTTTTTTTACTCTATTTATTTTCTTTACATCTAGACGCTCTCTCTCCTTTTTCTCTTTTTGCCGTTTCTCCATCACTCAAATTCATCAACGGCCGCCCGAGAAAAACATCTCCTCCCCAGAATGACTCATCAATCTAAAACATGTTCGGGCATGTTTCAGACCACACCCCATTCCTGGAATTTCAAACTCATCAACGCCATCTGTTTTCAGACACAGGAAACACGTACTCCAATTACGAGAAAACCAACCGTCACCGCGTCGCATACTTTTCCTCCTCCCCAACCCAAACTTTCTGACTCATCAACGCCATCTGTTTTCAGACACCGGAAACTCCCGCGGGAAAAACCCGAATTCCTCCAACCAATCAAAACGCTCCTCACAAAATTAAGCCCCGCCCATTTATGACGTCACAACCAATCAAAATCATCCTTACAAAATAAGCCCCGCCCATTTTGTGACGTCACAAAAAAAACTGCTGCGTCATCAATTGATCTTTGATCGATCTTTTCCAATCAATTGATTTATCGACCTCAAGGCGGTACCATAACTACTATAACATTGAAATGCGGCAAGGAAATTACGAAGAACGCACTTCATTTTTCGAAAGATTTTTACATATTACCTTGCAAATAAAGTTTTAAATTGTACTCTATATAAGTAAAACCTTTTTTTCCGAAAAATCATGAAGCGTCTTGCCCAATGCATCCAGATAAACAATGTATTATGTATGGAATTTGGAACAGGTCTAAGTTGATTGAGTGCGAAGCTGAAGATAGTTTAAAATGAATGAATGTCTTAAATGTAACCATAAAATGAAAATGGGCATGCTAATATTGCTGTTTTATTCAGTATGAATGTGCGTGGTCATGCAATTTTGAATTCTACGCGTATTATTATTATTAAACCAGCCTGCCTTTTTGGAGGAAGAGTTTCAACGATAAGTTTGCATTTCTCTCCTGCCGTTCTTTTAGTATAGGCAATTGCTTTATTTTGAAACCATTTCCGAGAGCCTCAGTTGCAGCGTGAGGTGCAGATGATACAGCACTGCCTTGACTAGGACTAGCGCGTATATATTAGTTTCGTCTGTGTTATTTTTGCCTATCATAATTAATTACTTCGTTCTCAGCACAGCTTCAGCTTCATTATAGTTCCTGGTATTCTCACCGTATTTAAAAATATCACGTAACTTCAACGTTTCTTCCATAACAGCAATGACCATGCACTACTACTAAATGGACATAAACAAGATGTATCCTACATAGAGCGGCCATATTGGAAGCGACACTAGCGCTCAGGTGGTAATTTTAACCCACAGAATTTTAGCTTCACGTTCACCAATTCTTGATATTACACTTCAATTTAATATCAGTACAACACACCATCAATGAAAGACGTCAACAGAACACCATCATTAGGCCTATCTATACACATTTTATTATTATGAGATTAGCCTATTCTCTATACTTAGCCAGGGGAGGCGGGTAGAAAGGCCAACCTATTTTGGGTGGGGTATGACTCATTCTGTCCCCCTTCCACTGGCGCTGCCCCTGATATTTACATGAAATTTTGAAATTGTGTTAAGCAGAAAAAAATTCTGATTGTAAGACCAATTTGAAGAACTGTTTGTAGGGTGACCAGACACATATATTCAAATAGGAGGACAGAGCGTGGCGTAAAAGGAGGACACAGACAAAAAAGAGGATACCGCAAAAAATTGCAGCACATTTGCCATTACCATTAATTTCATAAATATATAAAATGTGCTTCTTCCAACATATAACAACAATCTATTCCAGCCCTGGATCCATATTTTTGCAAAACAATATTGATCCTGATTATAGTACTTCTTCTCCTTTGTATAGACTAGTGCAACTGTAGGTTGGAATTGTTTCTCTGTGGGGTGTGATACCCAACTGAAATTCGCCCCTACCAACTGTAACTTCTGGATCTGCTACTGTTTTCCAGTTCCGGGATTCGAACCAGGGGCCTTTTGCATCATAGCGCTGTGTGCTAACCACTCCGCCACGGATGCTGGCACTTTGGAATTTCATAAATGTAAATATTACTTAATAATCAAATTGTATGACGCGAAAAGGAACTTCAGTCTGGGACGCGTTGAAGGCTCATTTGGACAAAATGATAGAGGTTGAGCTCCCAGGTGCTCAATGAGCATTGCTAGAATACTTATTGCGTCTCAAGTGATATGCTTTACATGTCAAATAACACCTGGTTTATCGTTATGGGTGGAAGCATTTTTCCAAATAAGGACGACATTTACCGATTCTTAAAGAATCCGCCAGGACGCGGAACAGACACCTAAAAAGGAGGACATGTCCGTATAAAAGAGGACGTCTGTTCACCCTAGCTGTTTGGAAATTTCAATAGATTTTGACTGATTCCGGGTTCGTTCCCAGGTGATGCTACGTCTCATTCGTGAGTAAGTGAGGGTAAGGCTCCATGTTATGGGCGCCACTATGCTACGACCCTGGGGGTACGTACTTAAATGTTATTTATCACGGCTATAGAAATCTTAATCTCAGAGGATAGGTTCTTTATTCGAGAATTCCAAATAAGAAAGCGTTTTATAGCCAAGAGGATATAGTTAAATGCGGATCTATATTCTGAAAACTATACACAATACAGAGAAAATATATAGCGAAGCTTGTATATACATTAAAATATACAGGGTGGCTCAATAAGTCACTTAACACCCCCAGTACAAGGCCACTGCAGCGCGCAACATGGAAATGGCGATGACCAACCCGTTATCAGGCCAAGGGGGAACCAAATTGACGCCACCCACACGGTCGGCGGCCATCTTGATGTCCGCCATCTTGAATTCAACTTCAGAATTTTAAATGGGAAGGGGGTCGTGCGACATATCAAAATGGGCTAGAATTTCACGAGAAATGCAATGGTGAAGGTCTTTTCGACGTATCTTTAACCAGTAAAACGTTATGACTGAATTCTTGAACCAATTTGCTCCTTTTCGAGGTGTTAGAAAAATGCCTTAAAATTTGTTTAGCGCTTCGGTAATGCATCGAGATCAAAGTGACGTCTATGGAGAGACGTTCGCATGCCATTGCACACGATTTTAATCGGATACATCCATGAAGAGCTGCGCATTATAAATGGTTGTCGCGAACAATTTACAGTGTGACGCTTCCATTTAATTAAAAGTCCTTCACAGTGACAAGGCTAATGTTTATGTTCATAAGGAAGTTCATAAACAGAATATGTGATGCTTTTTATCTGATAACCCATTTTCGACAGATCAAAGCTGAATGGTTAGTGTTGGTAAGTTAATGGTGTGGCGTGCTGTGTGGAACACGATTGGTTAGTCAATTTTCCATCAACGGAACCTTAAATGCTTAGGGCTACTTGGATTTGTTAAATAAACAGTTTTTTTCATCCTTGCTTATGGAAGAAGGTACTTTTTACAGATTTTTTTCAAAAGGGAAGAACACCAGAACACTTATGGGAACGTTATGAACCAGTTTCTGTCCAAAGTTAGTTATCAGATGTCAAGGGTCACATATTCTGTTTATGAACTTCCTTATGAACATAAACATTAGCCTTGTCACTGTGAAGGACTTTTCATTTAATGGAAGCGTCACACTGTAAATTGTTCGCGACGACCATTCATAATGCACAGCTCTTCATGGATGTATCCGATTAAAATCGTGTGCAATGGCATGCGAACGTCTCTCCATAGACGTCACTTTGATCTCGATGCATTACCGAAGCGCTAAACAAATTTTAAGGCATTTTTCTAACACCTCGAAAAGGAGCAAATTGGTACAAGAATTCAGTCATAACTTTTTACTGGTTAAGGATACGTCGAAAAAACCTTCACCATTGCATTTCTCGTGAAATTCTAGCCCATTTTGATATGTCGCACGACCCCCTTCCGATTTAAAATTCTGAAGTTGAATTCAAGATGGCGGACATCAAGATGGCCGCCGACCGTGTGGGTGGCGTCAATTTGGTTCCCCCTTGGCCAGATAACGATTGGTCATCGCCAATTTCAAATTCCATGCCGCAGTGGCCTTGTACTGAGGGTGTTACGTGACTTATTGAGCCACCCTGTATATATATATGCTGATTCCAAATTTATGTCGGTTATATTCTTCTTGAAAGGAAATCTTCTTCTTCGTAATTTCTGGAAAAGGCTCCCTTCTTCCTTCCTATCTTTGATTTGGGAAAAGGCTTCTTCTTCTTTTCTTCCTTCTATTTTAGAAAATACTTCTTCTTCTTTTCTTATTTCTATTTTTGGAAAGGACTTCTTCTTCTTCTCTTTGATTTGGGAAAAGACTTCTTCTCCTTTATCTTCTTTTTGATTTGGGAAAAGGCTTCTTCTTCTTTTCTTCATTCTATTTTATTTCTTCCCTTTTTAAATCGTAATCTTATTTATTACATATATGCGGTCGCTTTCCCCGCTTCTTCGGCAAACGATACAAGCTATACTTATAGAAAGAGTAGCGCCACCTCCTATGTAGCGACCAAAAGGGGAAATAGCCCAGGATCGCTAACAGCAAGCGCTGCCTATGGCCCAGTGCGTCTAATAAGAAGCGCAACCGCAAGTGCTTCGGGGCGTCTAATTGAACACAGCGCCACCGAGGGACGGACAAACACAAAAGCTGACGATGTTTCCTCGTCAGAGGTATTAAATCATATTTTGATCACTCGGACCAAAAAGGAGATACATTTCTGAATGCATTTGCTCACTTATTAACTTTCATAATTGTTTCATATAGGAGCATATTCTTATTTATTTTAATTGGCTATATACAACATTTTATTCACTCCTTCTATATTTTTTATACTCTTCCTTTATATATTTTGCATTTACTATAATAAATATAATCGCTCTTCTCCGCTCCTAGTTTCTACAATGAACTCTGCTCTTCTTTATATAGCGTGCTGCCATCTATCGTCGCTTTCGGGAAACATTTCTTCCTTGCATTTTTCATTGTGTCGTCGGAACTGGCACGTAACAGTGATAGCTAGAAACTTTTTTTAAGTGACATAATATCGTGAGGAAAATTGCCCTTGACCCTGAAAAGGATATTACGTCTCGCAGCTTAGTTTAATTCGCACCCAATATCCATTATGAAACCAGACTGCTAGAAATGGGTGAGGTACTACAGTAAACAAAGGCTTCGCGCCATTCGACGTACAAAATGACGTAGCTGCGCCAATGAGCTTGTTCGTATGTGTCTCCTTAAAAGGTAAATATTTACATTAACGATTAACGTCCATATCGAGGCTGGCAGATTCATTCCTACAAAAGAATCCTTGCACTCTGTCGGCAAATGTAATCACACAAGAGATTTCTAATCTGGTCAAATTAATGGAATTGCGCCCATCTATTTGCAGATTAGAGGCGGAAAGAAATGGATTAAAAAACTGTTCAATTAATCGAGGCGGAGGTAAAAAAAAAAGGAATTTCCTCTGAATTCAAATCGAAATGGATTGTGTGCTCGGTAAAGGAATGGGTGGTTTGAAACGTAACCAGACGTAACAATCGCTAGTGCAGTAACCACACGAAAGAATGAGAATCAGTGTTGCTAACCTCATCACACGACAAATTTCCAGTGTGTCGAGGACGTCAAGAACTACTTTGTCTTCGTAAAGCTTCGCTAGTTCTGGGACGGCGCCAGCCTGAAATATGTGGGTGGCTACAGATTTCGGAGTCAAATTCTCGGGGGCTAACTAATATCGGCTAATAGGTATTTACTTAATACATTATTACGGTCGTAAAATTTTACCAGTCTCATATTTTACAGTTAGACGCAAAGATAAATCACTAGATGTCGCATTTTGTTCCATCATGTACAAAAGTACTTTTAGGCACAAATCTTTTGTCAAATAAAGTGCAATAATTATACAGGGTGAGCATAGTCTTTCCCTGATTATGATTTTTTTTTCGTTGCGCCTCAGTTACAGGAATTTCAACCATGGGTAGCGTTTCAACAAGATGGTGCACCGCCACACTGGGAGTTAACTGTTCGCCAGTTCTTGCATGACACCTTTTCAGACAGATGTATCGGTAGAGACAGTTCCAGATCATGGCCACCGCGTTCGCCGGACATAACCCCTCTTGACTTTTTTATGGGGTTACGTTAAGGACACAGTGTTTAGTTCACCAGTTCCTGATATGCAAACTCTTCAGACACGAATACGGGGTGCTGTAGAGACGGTGACGGAAGAGATGTTGGCAAAGACATGGAGAGAAATTGGGTATCGCCTAGACGTTCTAAGGCCAACAAAGGGAGCACATGTCGAAGTGGACTGATAACAAAACATTATGAGTTAAGCTACCATTTCCAACAAACCGCATATCTGTATCTAGCATAGTTCTTTAGCAATAAAAGTTTGTAATCAGGGAAAGACTTTATGCTCACCCTGTATTGTTTCCTTTTCCTAAGCCATTATTGAGTGGAATAATATCGCAGACTTACAATTCATATGAAGAGTACAAAATACACCATAAAACTACACTCATTAGTCATTATCAACTCGCTGGATATACGTATAAATACTACACATAACACTATTTCTATGTAAAGAGTGCCGGCCCCCGTGGCGGAGTGGTTAGTACATCGCGCTACGACGCCAAGGGTCCCGGGTGTGAATCCCGGGTTGGACATGTATGTTTGTGAGTGTCTATTCATCAATTTCATCATATCATTATATTTCAATAACCCACACCTTATAAATAAAGTTCGTAAAAGGCCATTCTGAATGTTTCAACCATTGCATGCAGCTGCTGAAGGGTCTTTATTTTGAGTTCCTTTCTGCCTCGTAGTTGCCAAGTACAAAAGACTTTTGTACTTGGTGCAGAGTCTAAAGAAGACCTTGCTAGAAGGTTGAGACGTTACGTTTACTTTATGTTTTATAATAAAATAAATTTCTGCCTTGGTCAGTTTTTCATATCATTGAAACAAGGCTTAATGGTGTTATAATTGTCCATTCTTAGAAAAGAATACTAAAGTTCGCGCCCTCTCCCAAAAATAGCGGGGGAAGAAGAGGCAAACTCCAGATTTTTTATGTTTTTTTCCATTAAAATTCAGGGGTCGCGCCCCCTAAGCCCCCCTTCCTCGGCCCGGCGTTCTGAATTGTACACGGATGCATGCGCTGATGTTTTCGCTGCAAAACAAAAGTTATCTGAAGTAGATTGCTCCCATAGCGCCTGAGTTATAACAATTTTCCTCCAAAGAGTGTTCGAATTTAAAATTCCCGCCGAGAAGCCCGGAAGGGAACGGGGGTATTTTCGTAAACCTGCTCGGGAGCCTAAAAGTTTATCTGCTGATCGTGTATGGCGCTGCAGTCTAAGTGTGTCACGTGCCTGTTTCGATGACACAATGAAGGTTGCAAGGAGGAATGGTTTCTCGGAATCGACGATAGATGGCAGCACGCCATATAAAGAAGAGCAGAGCTCATTGTACAAACTAGGAGCGGAGAAGAGGGATTATATATATTATAGTAAATTGAGAAATATATAAAAGAAGAGTTCAAATACTATAATAGAAATAAATAGAATGATGAATATAGTAATTTAAAAGAATTAAGAATATAGCCGCATATGAAACGTTTAGGAAATTTATTAAGCGAGCAAATGAATTCAGAAATGTATCTCAATTTCTTTTTGATTCTCTGACGAGGAGAACATCGTCAGCTTTTACATTTGTCCGTTCCCCGGTGGCGCTGTGGTCAATTAGACGCCCCGAAGCACTTTACGGCTGCGCTTCTTTTTTAGTCGCACTGGGCCATTGGCAGCGCTTGTTATTAGCGATCCTGGTTATTCCCCTTTGGTCGTTACATAGGAGGTGGCGCTAGTGTCAGTTTAGTCGACCCTACTCCTTTATATAAGTATAGCTTGTATCGTTTGCCAAAGAAACCGGGAAAGGGAAAGAAAACATATATAGGGCATAAAGAAAAGGAAGCGAGACGACGCAAATAGATTTCTTATATATAGAAGAAATAATAAAAGAAGTTTTTTCCATAATCAAAAGAAGAAGAAGCCTATTCGATAATCAAAAGGAAAAGAAGAAGAAGCTTTTTCCATAATCAAAGAAGAAAAGAAGAAGAAGCCTTTCCCATAATCAAAGAAGAAAAGAAGAAGAAGCCTTTTCCATAATTAAAGAAGAAGAAGCTTATTTCCATAATCAAAAGAAGAAAAGAAGAAAAAGTCTTTTCCATAATCAAAGAAGAAGAAGCCTATTCTATAATCAAGAGAGAGAAGAAGAAGAAGCCTTTCCATAATTACGAAGAGAAAGAAGAAGATTTCCTTTCAAGAAGAATGTAACCGATGTAAATTTTCGATATATTTCAATGTCGCTATATATTTTTCTCTGTATTTTGTATAGTTCTCAGAATATAGATCCGCATTTAACTATATCCTCTTGGCTATAAAACGCTTTCTTATTTGGAATTCTCAAACAAAGAACCTATCCCCTGAGATTAAGATATCTGTAGCCGTGGTAAATAACATGTAAGTACGTACCCACAAGGGGCGAAGCATTAGTGGCGACCAACGTTGCGGCTAGCAGAATTGTGACTGAGAAAGCAAAGAGAGAGAAAGCCAAGATGGAGAAAGCAAATAAAGTCGAGGACGAGGACAGAGAAACTATAATGGAGGAAATGGAAGAAAGAAAGGAAATATTAAAGTGCTATGGAAAAGAGGGAAATAAGGAAGAAACTGTCCTATGCAGCTCATGCAAGGAAATGAAACATTGGCTATTGGCTAAGAAGAGAAAAATACGTAGGAATAAGTGAAAGAGGAGATTACGTATGCAAAAATTGCAAGGAAGAAAGGATAAATGAAAAAGAAGAGAAGAAAAGGGAAAAGGAAGAAGAGAAAATTAAGGAAAAACCAAAGAAGACAGAAGAGGTGAACATGATAGAAATGTTCCAGAAGTTATCGATGCAGATAGAAGAAAGTAATAAAAAGAATAGCAGAGAAGTAAAAGAGAATAATAGAGAATTAAAAACACAGATGGAAGAAAATAGCAGAAGATTATAAAGAGAATTAAAAACACAGATGGAAGATAATAATAGAAGACTCGAAGAAAAGATAGATGAAAGTAATAAAAAGATGGAAGAAAGGCTCGAGGAAAACAGCAGGAAATTGGAAGCATCGAGATACGAAACCCATGAGATGTTCTTGAGATTGAATGAAACGTGTGAAGGAAATAGAAAGTCGTTGGAAAGCAAGATAGAAGAAACAACGTTGTTAATCGAGAGTACAAGTTTAGATACAAATAGAAGAATAGAAGAGTAGGTTTCGAATCTCAGAGAGGAAAATAAACAAAGAAACGAATATTTGGAGAGAAATCTGGTCGATAGTAAATCTCAAATAGAATTAGCCGTTTCAAGAATAAAAGAAAACGAAAGCAAGATAGAGGAAGCTAAGCTCCTGATAGAAGATAGAAGTTTGGAAGTGAATAATAGAATCGAAAGGGAAGTTCTAAAACTCAGAGAAGAAAACTCGCATGGATTTCAAGAAGCTCAAGAAAAAACTCTGAGAATAGAAAAGGAGATTATGGAAAATCGAACCAAAATGAATGCAGCAGATAAGAGAGGAAAGGAAATGGATAGAAAAATAAACGGAACAGTATCCAGGATGGATAAGACAGAGAAGAGAATGGAAGAAGTGGAAAGAAGATTAGGGAATATATCAGTAAAAGAAAGGAACGCTAGATCCAGTTTTCGATGCAGCGAGGAAGAGACTTATATCAAGAAAGAGATAAAAGAAGAAAGCTCTAGCGATGAGTCTACAACAGAAGAAGAAAGGAAAAAGGATTATGGGAACAGATCTCACCAAAGGAGAAAGAGAAAGTGGAAGAGTAGCGAAGAAGGTAGCAACAATGAGAAATTTTTAGATACGCTAGAAGAAGAATACAAAGGCTGTGAAAGATATAAATCAAGGATACCTAGACCACAGGAATTACAGCATATGCCTAAATTTAATGGAAATATATCAGAGAAATGCCCAAGGAAATTCCTGAAGGAGCTTACCACGAACATACATTTAATGAGAATCCCAGATCACATGACTCTTAGTCTCATTGACACGTATTTCGAACAGTCAGCAGCCGGGTGGTACCAATTAAACCAACACAAATTCAAAGACTTTCGAGAATTCAGTAGAAAGTTTTTAGATTACTATTGTAGCAAAGACATCAAGGAAAGGCAATTGGAAGTCTTAAAACGAAAACACATCGACTGGTCGAAAATTGAAAGTCTGGAGGAACGTACATGGGAAACTTTGAGAAGCTTTAAGAATTTGAAAGAAGGATGCAATGAAGAGGAATTAGTGAAACAAGTAATCCAAACGCTACCAGTAAGAATCCAAAGAGCCATAGCAGCGGTGAAAATAAAGAAAGTGGATGACTTAATAGAATACCTAAGGACAGAAGATATGTTGAAGAAAACTCAAAACTCTTTGGATAGAGAGAGGAATGACAGGGATGGTCGACCTTATTCAAAGAGACGTTATGATGACGAAGACAATAGCAACAGGCAAAAGTTCCGAAGACAAGAGCTCGAGGTTAGAAATCTGGATTTGAGAGGTCAGGACCAGGATAGAGGAAGAGGTACCAACCTGAGAAATAGGAACGATTACGTCAGGAATCAAGAGTTTGCTGGAGATGGAAGGTACCAGGGATATGATAGGACATATAGAGGCCGAAATAGGTTTCAGAGATATGGTAGAAGGGTAAGTCCGAGATGGAGAGAGGAAAGAAAAGAAAGACAGCAGAATGAACGAGAATCCAATAATGAAACTGAGAGAAGAAATATATCCCAGGACGAAGAGAGAAACGAGGCAATGGAGTTAACAAGAAGCTACTGTACTGATGGAAGAAGGTTCCAAGAAAGATCGCACGGAGGAGAACATTTGGAGAACGCCCAAAGTAATCGAGCGTCAAACATGTAATGCTCTTGCAGCAATCCCCAGGTGTGAGAGCTAGTGAAAAGTAACATGAAATGAGGGGAGAAACAATAGGGAAACCCAGCGACAGTTTAGAATTATGTTTAGTAGGAGAACCAGACTTTGGAAGACTAAAACCTGGAAGAACGTTTTATGTTAACGCTAAAATAATAGAACTGGAAGTTAAATGCTTGGTAGATTGTGGAAGCGTAGTGGAAGTCATGAGTTACGAATGCTGGAAGAAAATAAGAGAGAAGTACCCTCAAGCTAGATTGGATACATGCGAAAAAGACAGGATTAGATTGGTCATGGCAGCTGGCAAGGATGAATACAAGATACAGGGATCAATAAAAATCATGATGAATATTCAAGGTGAAAATTTCTCAGTAAATTTCTTAGTGGTGAAAGGATTACGGTGTGAGATTATTTTAGGAGTGTCTTTCCTAGAAAAGTATGATGGGCACATTCATGTCAAAGAGAGAAGGATAAATGTGGAATTGGAAGAGTCGTGTAGACTTGATATTCCTATGGAGACAATATGTGACGAGTCGGCAAAAGAAATGTGTGTTCGAAAACAAGGTCTTGTGGTTAACAAAAGGGACGTTATGTATAAAGAAGGTGAATACGACGAAGATAAACATAGAGAAATAAAGGAAAAAGAAAATTAATATGTGGCGTCCGTTAAAGAATTACAAGATAAAGTGAGCGAATGCATAGAAATCTCTGAAAAGGAGAGAAGACAATTGAGAGATGTACTTGTCAAGCATAGGAATTTATTTAGCCAGCGACCTGGACTTACGAATGTGTATTCATATGAAATAGAGGTCGACACAAATCAGCCCATAGTATCTAGGCAATATTCTATACCGTTTACCAAGAGGAAAGCTGTTGAAGAAGAGCTACAGAAATGGCTGGACTGGGATATCATAGAAGATTCAAATAGTATTCACATAAGCCCCATGCACGTAGTGGATAAGCCAAACGGAGGCGTGAGACCTGTTTTGGACCTGAGAGAGCTAAATAAGCATGTATTACTACCACGAAATCAAGTAGAAAAAATTAATGAGCTGTTGCATTTATTTGCGGGAAGTAAGTACTTCACATCTTTTGATTTAACGCTAGGATACTTCCAGGTGGAGATTGAAGAAAGATCTAGAAAATACACAGCATTTAGGTATGGGTCCAGGTTATTCCAATTTAGGAGACTACCTTACGGTCTAAATTCATCGGTGTCTGCGTTTACAACGGCGCTAAACAGAATATTTGGTCTTGAAACAAAGTCATGGTTAGCAATATACGTAGATGATATGTGTATACATTCAAAGGACTGGATGGATCATATAAGCAAAATAGACTGGGTTTTATGTAAATTGAAGGAAACAGGACTTACAGTCAAGTTAGAGAAATGTTCTTTTGCAAAGAAAGAAATCAAGTTCCTAGGGCATATAGTATCTGGAGGAAACGTAAGACTTTGCAGCGATAAAAATGAGGCTATAAAATGTTTTCCAAAGCCTACAACCAGGAAGCAATTGCAAAGATTCCTAGGGATATGCAATTGGAGGAGTAAATTTATTAGGAATTTCGCTTCAAAAGCCAAGCCTTTATACGATCTTTTGAGAAAGGATGTGAAATGGAAATGGGCACAAGAGGAGGAAACGGCTTTTAATGTACTAAAGGAAAACCTGACATCTAGTCCAGCTATAGGCCAGCCAAATTTTGAAAGACTTTTCATCATAGGAACAGATATGTCTAGGGGCCTATCTCTTCCAGAAAACCGAGGATGGAGAAGATGTTGTAATTCAATATGCGAGTCGTGCACTGAAAGCGTTTGAAAGGGCCTATACAATTAGCGAACTGGAATGTTTGGCTATCATATTCGGCATTGAAAAGTTTGCAGTTTACTTAAAAGGAAGAAAATTTAAAATTCTTTGCGACCATAAGAGCCTTATATGGTTAAACTCTGCAAGGCAATGGATTCCTCGCTTGACAAGATGGGCATTACTTCTCCAGGAATACCGTTTCGAAATAGTGGATATTAAAGGAAAGGGCAATAAAATTGCAGATGTCCTAAGTAGATCCCCTCTACATATGACGCAGGAACCAGAGGAAGTGCTGAAGTTATCCATAAACGCCATCATGGATGAAGAACTCGGGAACATATCCAGACAAGAATAGATAGAAAGCATGAAGAAAGACGAAGAATTAAGCGGCATCTTAAATGTCTTGAATGGAGATAGAAATGAAAACGAAAAGAAAATGAGAAGAGCGAAGATAGAAGGAAAATATGTAATTAAGGAAGGAATGATTTTTAGAGTAAGCATAGAGAAATCCAATCAAGTGCAACTATGCGTACCTGGCGCACTAATTGAAAAAGTACTCGCAGAAGTGCATGAGAAGTCTGGACATTTCGGGATTGATAAACATTGAGGCTTGCCCGGAGGTTTTTCTTCTGGAAATGTATGAAGAGAGACGTGGTGGATCATGTAAGAAATTGTATGTTATGTATAAAAACTAAACCTTCAAAATTAAAAATGGAAAGAGAAGAGTTACACGTAACTGCAAAAAATCCTATAGATATGATATCTATTGATCTGATTGGACCTCTCCCAAGATCGCGAGGATTTACATATATTCTTACATGCGTCGACGTGTGCAGTAAGTTTGTAATATGTTATAACCTCAAGAAGGCTACAGCAAAGGAGATAGTAAAATATTTAGAAGAAGGATTTGTCAAACACTATGGAGTTCCATTAAAAATTCTAACGGATAATGGTACACAATTTGTATCGGAATACTTTAAAGATTACTTGAAGTTTAAAGGAATTAAGATGATAAACGTTACTAGGTATCATCCAAGTTCGAACCCGATAGAGAGATATAACGGGGAAATAGTAAGAATTCTAAGAATGTTATGTCATGACAATCATACGAAGTGGTCTACAGCAGTTAACAGAGCCATAAGATGGATAAATAACTCTATATCTGAGGAGACAAAGAAGGGTGCGCCTGAATTGTTTCTGGGATATATGGAAGAACCCGGAATATTCAAGGAATTTGATTGGCCGAGGGAAGTAATATCCAAAGAAGAAACTAAGGAAGTATTACTAGATATATACATTAAGAGAATGAAGAAAATGAACAAAAAAGCAGAGAATGGTACGAAGATAAAATTAAAAAGGGGAGACTTAGTATTTTGCAAAACACACCCAATGAGCAAAGCATCAGAGAAAGCAATCAAGAAATTGTTCTTCATATATGAAGGTCCATACGAAGTCCTGAATTTGTTTCGGAACACAGCAGTAGTAAAACATACAGAAACAAATATAGAGAGAAGGGAGAACCTGGAAAATATCAGGAGGTACAACTGCACGGAGGAAGTAAAAAAGAGCTTAGTTATTGAATAAAAGAAACAGTAAGAGACGTCACATAGAACGAGGAAAAAATTTATAAATTTACAAATGAACTTTCCAATATATAAATTTTTCATCCTCAAGGAGGGGGATATTGTGTCACGTGCCAGTTTCGATGACACAATGAAGGTTGCAAGGAGGAATGGTTTCTCGGAATCGACGATAGATGGCAGCACGCCATATAAAGAAGAGCAGAGCTCATTGTACAAACTAGGAGCGGAGAAGAGGGATTATATATATTATAGTAAATTGAGAAATATATAAAAGAAGAGTTCAAATACTATAATAGAAATAAATAGAATGATGAATATAGTAATTTAAAAGAATTAAGAATATAGCCGCATATGAAACGTTTAGGAAATTTATTAAGCGAGCAAATGAATTCAGAAATGTATCTCAATTTCTTTTTGATTCTCTGACGAGGAGAACATCGTCAGCTTTTACATTTGTCCGTTCCCCGGTGGCGCTGTGGTCAATTAGACGCCCCGAAGCACTTTACGGCTGCGCTTCTTTTTTAGTCGCACTGGGCCATTGGCAGCGCTTGTTATTAGCGATCCTGGTTATTCCCCTTTGGTTGTTACATAGGAGGTGGCGCTAGTGTCAGTTTAGTCGACCCTACTCCTTTATATAAGTATAGCTTGTATCGTTTGCCAAAGAAACCGGGAAAGGGAAAGAAAACATATATAGGGCATAAAGAAAAGGAAGCGAGACGACGCAAATAGATTTCTTATATATAGAAGAAATAATAAAAGAAGTTTTTTCCATAATCAAAAGAAGAAGAAGCCTATTCGATAATCAAAAGGAAAAGAAGAAGAAGCTTTTTTCCATAATCAAAGAAGAAAAGAAGAAGAAGCCTTTTCCATAATCAAAGAAGAAAAGAAGAAGAAGCCTTTTCCATAATTAAAGAAGAAGAAGCTTATTTCCATAATGAAAAGAAGAAAAAGTATTTTCCATAATCAAAGAAGAAGAAGCCTTTCCATAATTACGAAGAGAAAGAAGAAGATTTCCTTTCAAGAAGAATGTAACCGATGTAAATTTTCGATATATTTCAATGTCGCTATATATTTTTCTCTGTATTTTGTATAGTTCTCAGAATATAGATCCGCATTTAACTATATCCTCTTGGCTATAAAACGCTTTCTTATTTGGAATTCTCAAACAAAGAACCTATCCCCTGAGATTAAGATATCTGTAGCCGTGGTAAATAACATGTAAGTACGTACCCACAAGGGGCGTAGCAAGTGTAGTTCGAAAGATTCTCGCTTCAAGTCCATGGCTTCAGTACTGAACTATGAGATCATTCTCGTAGGATGTTTGCTGTCGGACACGGCCATAGAATCCATGACTATTGTCAAGATGTATTGAGACTCCACAAAGAAAATATTGCTTTCATTGGTCTCATCGGCTATCGGTGGCGCATCAAAGATTCTGTAGTTTTCCAAGAACAACAACAAAAAAAAAAAAAAGGTCAGTACAATACAATTCGTAGTGTACCTCACATTCCTGAGCTACCCTGGCCTTCGTAGAAGGCAGGATATACAAAGAATGTGTTTACGACAGCAGAATACATTTCCAGTATCATGAGTTGTCAAAAGGAAGTAGGGCAGAAAAGAGGGAGAGAGAGGGAAGGAAGGAGACGGTAAACGAGTAGATGACATACTGATGTTTTATTTGAAAAGGAGGAGGAACATTGAGAGAAGTTCGGGGTTTGAAGGAAGTAAAGTATCGTCAAGAGGGAGTTGGGGGTTCGGTGATATGAGAGCCGGGGTCAGTTAAAGAGACTGTGTGTGTGTGTGTGTGAGATTGACCATCTCTTCAAGTACAAGACAGGTGATACCTTTCACTAATTATGTCCCAACAGGTTCAGTCTTAAAGATCATAAAACCTAATTTGTATGCGTCGCCATTAATTTAAGGCCTGTATAGAAAAACATTTATTTAGGTACCTCTCCAGATGAAGCTTAAGCCCAAGCGAGTAGCGATGCCGCCCAGGATGCGATCCCAGCACCGTTGAGATGGTGTTATACGTGGTGGAGTCGTGTGGTTTCATCACGTTCTGTACGAAATGTTATGGTGTTATACGAATTCACGGTTATGCTACATTTCAGGATAAAAATTGTTTATTTTTTCCTATGGCTTGTAGAATCAATAGTGGAACTAACAAAACAATCTCGTGGAACGACTCGCCTTGCTGTACGGCAACACTGTATATATCTGTACTTTTTAAATTCTGTGCCGCTTTTCTTCCAGTCTTGGCTAATTACGACGTGAGGGTGAATGGTGAATAGAAGTAACTGATGAAGGGACTTTGTCACATCCAGATCAGGACTCGTACACGGAACCTTCTGTGCAGATATGGTGAATCGGTCACTTAACGCTCTCTGTTCACATATCCAAAAGATTAACACACTGAGTTTATTCTCTTGTCATCTTTACTTGTTCGCTGATGTTAACGAACCAGATTAGTTTTATTAACCATGATCTTCGCTGCCAATGTCCAATGGCTGTGGTTGGCTTACAGAGATGATATTCAACGAATGGAGTGGCTAGCGTACTCCCCTGATCTCAATAGCTGAGTGCGACAAGCCCTGATGCATGCACAGCATTCTTTGATCTGAGTTTGTCAATAGTGTACCAGGTGACCACGATTAAAGTTGCTCTACTCAGAGCCATATGGGGATCGTTTGAAGCAACGGATTTCGCTGAAACTTGGTGAAGAGGCTATAGAGGCCATAGGGAAGCGAAAGCTGACGAAAAAGGTTTAAATTTTCACCACGAGGGGAAAATGTGGCGCTGAAATCTTGTGCACAGTAAACATCATCTCGGGAAACGATTCGTGCGGCCATTGATCACAATCTCTTACGACAGATAAGAGTACAGGCCCGTACCCAAAGGAGGGGCCATGCCCCCCCCACCCCACTCGAGCCATGAAATTTTTAAATGTGAACCTATCAAAAGCTACGAAAATAACATCAACGATTTCTCAAACTTGTAAAAAATTCAATTTTGTGCTTGCATAAATGAATGTGTTTGTTGTGTAGAGAGGAAGTCTCCAGAAGTCTGCAGTCTGCGATATTGGATACTTTTAGTTCCATTGAAGCAAGGCTACCAGGAGTGGCGACAATTGAAGAGCATGGGGAGACAGTTGCCCTCCCACTACTTCCACTGTTGCTCCTACACTATGGCCTCCTAATGCCAAGCCTTGTCTACCCAGACCCGATAGAGGCACATAGTGGTTCGGATCCCACATTAAACTGTAGGTCTAGTCCCCGTTAGTCTATCTGTGCATAATAATGGACCAAAAACAAAAACTCAAGCTCACACTTGTCTACTAATAGAAAGTAAATTGTTCTTCCCCCCAGTTTTGCCACCCAATCGCCGCCACTGGCTATCAGGTGAAAATGTATTTCTCTCTCTCCCTTTTTTTGATTAACCATAGCCCGCTACGATCGTTTCTCACATTTAGAATTCTTTATTGTAATAATAATTGGTAATGCGTATAATTTAATTTATAAATATATTATTTGCTAAACATAGAATTATCGTGGCTGTTCAATGGTTATGGTGAAAGGAAATTTGACACGGTCGTGCCAGATTCAACCATAGGACATTAATAGTCATAAGAATATATTTATCTCAATACAAATTGAGAATGAGCAACATGAGACTATATATTGGTATACGCGTGATACCTCCCAGTGCACGGGAAAACATTAAGATTGGCAGTAAATATACACAAAAACACAAAACTTACGTTTTAACATATGAATTCAGAATCTATTTATCTTGATTATGCAATTTAAAAAAAAAGAACCAAAGTTGTACATCATAACGAAACTCACAAAAAGAAATCACAGTAACAGCACAATCTTTCTCTCATGCACTTCCATTAATCTCGTAACTTCCAGCCCCAAGATTCATATCTGTCAGGCGGGATGGTGTGTTTCAACAGTGTTTTCATACGTCCGGGAAGGACATGTGAAATTTGAAAACATTTTTAGCTTTGCGAAACTCAGAACTATCCGAATACTTCTGACCAGTGTCTGCGATTCGGTGCCAAAACTGGGGAAGGGGACGGAGGGCAAGGAAAATTATTTTCTCTTGGTAGAGAAGCATTAAGAGGCCATAGTTTGGGTGCAAAAGTGGCAAAAAGTCAGGGGCAACTGCCCCCAGGTCCCCCAAATAGCCGCCACTGTACATATATATATATATATATATATATATATATATATGAACACGGGACTGACCCCTGCCTAAAAAAATCCTGGGTAGGGCCTGTAAGAGTATATACCTTATCTGTGGTCTTCCTTTTCCAAAGCGTCATTCACATTGACTGGGTGCATATTGAACACTGCTGTACCGACATAAACTCAAATTACTGATTGTTGTTACTTCAGCACCACATTTGTACCTGGTGATGAAAATTGGAACTTCTTTATCACCAGCACTCGCTTTACAATGGTCTCCATGATCTCTACACCAAGTTTGAGAGCAATCCGTTGCTTCGAATGGGCTGCAGAGGGCTCTGATTATTGATTACGCCAGGAATTCTGTCTCAGTTACCAAGGTTTGGTAACCGTGTGATATGTTTTTTTTTCAGTTGTGGCCATTGTTGTATGTAATCATCCGTGATTAAACTAATGCACGCACACAAACGTTATTCGCGTTCTGGAGATGTGTATTTACATATCAATGCAAATGTGTATATATCTCCAGTCAAAAAAATCCACAACTGTTGGACATTCAGGACATTCATAATAGATATGTAGTACTTCACAGAACAAACAAGGCTATTTGTGTAAACACAAGTGGTGACTGATAACCATTATAATGTTTTAGTGTTAACACTCCACTGCTTCTACCCTTCCACAAGTTCAGGGGCAAGACCATAGAGAAACGAAATTTTTACTTTTGATTGTCCTACAAAACAAACACACCTGGCAACAATGACAGTACATTCACTACAAAATCGGTATTCGGTGAACAAAGACCCAAACACTCAGATCTCAATTCCGTCCAATTGCTTTGTTTTGTCCTTATCGACAATACAACAGCCTGCGAATGGCCAATTTGAACGAGAACCATCCCTGTTGCTATTAATTAAATCTGTTCTCGTTTGTTTATCCGCATGTGCTGCCATCTATTAAGAATGAGCGGAGGGAACGTTACAGCACATCCCTCCCTGGACGTTTTGCTCCACAATAAGCGCTGCATTGCGGTGATATTTGTAAACGTCGCATGGTGGCGCTGATGGCTGTTTTCGTAGGTGGTGGGGAGACCTGCGGTTGTATGCTCTGGCAGTCGTTGAAATAAATATAACTCATTTAACACTAAAGAAACCGCAACAAAAAACAGTCTGCAAATCTGTTCTGTCTCACTGCCATGCAGAGGTAGGAAGAATGGCTCCATATTTCTCGATATTGTGTTTTTGAATCCACAATAAATGGCATGGAAAGTAGCTCGTTGCTAATATTTTGAACGTGCAGATAATAATTCTGTGTTGAAACAGAAACTACAAGTTTCTTATGCTACAAATAACTCAAAAATAAAATCTGTAATATCTTGAGTCAGTAGTGTATAGTAGTGATGGGAAAAGCTGTGATTTCGTATCACTCGATAAACTGTGACAATCACTGTTATTTTTAGCTGTGATTTTTAGGTGATAATGATTCATACGTTGGAGCCGTTTGTAATTTGTGTGGTAAGTAGAAAGTCATAATGGTCACAAATTGAATCAAAAGTTATTTCTAAGATATTAGGTGTTCTTTGTGGTAAGTTATTATTTATTACAGTGAAGCGATTATTACTTTCTCACAGTTGAATCACGTAGAGTATATTAAAATTTAATTGCACTCTAGACATGAATTACGAAATCAGTGCTGTGAATTGTGTTCATAAATTTCCGTTTCTAATATGTTAAAAGGGAAAAACAGCTATTCATAATTTGATGCATGATTGAATCACAGTTTTGATTGTGGCTTGCGAATCACAGTCCTGTGAACTAGCAAAGTGAAAGATGATTTGAGTGCAAAGTAGTTGACAGTTCCAAAAGCCCTCACGGAAATAAATGTTATTAACAGCTTCTTACAAGATATTTTTTTACTTTTATTGATTGATTGATTTGGTGTATTAAGTCCACTTTATGCACAATAAGGCTAATCGGGACTGGACCTACAGTGGGATCCGAACCACTATGTGCCTCCACCGGGAATCGAACCCGGGACCCCTTGTTTACAAGGCGACGACGCTATCGGAGAGGCCTTTTTTACTTTTATGTTCCACTCTGTCTCTTCAAGTAAAAATATCCTAACTCTGCTAAAGAAGTTTGGTCCTTCTTCGCTACAGTTTGCAACCCTGTTGTTTTTATAATCGTGAAGCGGCTTAGGTTTCAGACAGTTTTTGATCTTAATGCTAACAATGAAAATGGAACATTTGTTTGCTTTTAACGTACTCGTGTACGATAAGGTTTCAGCGAGAGTTTAAATTATGTTGCTTGGAATTTACTTTAGAGAAAGCTAATTCACTTAATTTGAAACTGTGTTTATAACTTTCATTTTATTTAGTTAGAATGTTTGCATAACGCCGCTGCATTTGTGCACGTCCAAAATGCAGCACGCACAGAGCATTCAGTGTCCCCCCCCAAACTTCCTCAGGCAACCGAGTTGAGGGATTTCCAGGAAATGTCTCTCTAAATCACTTCACAATGTCCAGTAGCCTGTAGCAGCAAGTATGTGCATTATGGTTTTAGTTGTCCTCCTAAATTTCCTCGGTGGAGGTTTACGAGTTGCCACTTCCGTTTCAAACTCAAAAATTCTCAAACTGAGGTGCAACGAAAGCGCTTCGGAATAATATCTATTTCTTAAAATGTCACAAAGGTAACAATTGCACGTCCAGATT
Source organism: Lepisma saccharinum (assembly GCF_977018435.1). Taxonomy (NCBI): domain Eukaryota; kingdom Metazoa; phylum Arthropoda; class Insecta; order Zygentoma; family Lepismatidae; genus Lepisma; species Lepisma saccharinum. Next base: position 40,245,312 of record NC_139244.1, read on the forward strand.
CAGTACAAAATAGATCAAACGTTCTAGCAAACGAGATGAAGAAAGTAAATTGTCTCAAATAAAAACTGGTTTAGTAAGCCCACATTTTGAAAGAAATCGCAACCACAATCCTAGAATGTGGCAAGATTTACAGAGTTGCCAAGTCTAAGGGAAATTATCAACATGGTATAACTGCATGGGCGTATATATAGCTCACGTAAGGGGACGGGGTTCAAGTTTTGGTTCATTTAGGGTCCCTATATTTCATAAGTAAAAATCCGGGACACTACTGACCGGTAGCTTTTAAGGGAGTAGGGGGGGGTGGGGGCTGGGCCAGATAAAGTTGTATGTATGTACAACATAATTGTCATTTACGTCCACATTGTGTGGGAACTTTATTTAAAAACTGCGGACGGAACAGATAGGCACCCAAGCACTGACTCTTTATAGTAAGCCCCGGGTTCGATACCCGATGGAGGCACATGGTGGTTCGGATCCCACTTTAAACTGTAGGTTCAGTCCCGATTAGCCTTACTGTTCATAAAGTAGATTTAAAACACCAAATTAATCAAATCAATCAATCAAATCTTTATAGTAAGCAGGTTACTATACAATGGAAGAGAATCGTAACTGAAATTCAGCACTGCTAGCAGACGGCGGCGCCATCGTGAAGTCAAAGATGTTTGCAGTATCGTCTGTATCTCGTTAACTCTTGTATTATGGGGAGGGAATGGTTCAATGTAGAGTTAGATTGTTTTGTATAATTTTTCGTAAATTTTTAAAATATAAAAAAGTTCAGGAAAGTATAGTCTTAATCACTTCTTCTTTCCCACCCGATTCCAGGACATTTGCGCATCTCGAAGAAACTATTCGGAACACCGGGACGAAGATACCATTCCGGGATTGTCCCTGAAAATCCGGGACGTATAGCATCCCTAGGTATGATCTAGCTATCAAAATTCATTCTGCCACCACGTGATAGATCACACATTTATTAAATAAAGTTTATCTACGAACTTCTAACTTTTCTACATAAAATGAGCAGAAAATGCTTTTGAAAAAGCTAATCCCAGCTTCTGTTTAAAAAAGAATTACAATTAGTCCTTTCCTCCTTGCTACAAAATTGAAAATATCATCATCGGTGTTATTTTAATATTCGTATGTATGTACACTTAACAGTGCAGGCCCCATTAGTCGAGAATATCCCGTTGAATTCCGAAGACATTATCGGATGTTGAAGATGAAACTGGCAGTGTAGCCAATATCACCAACAATTTGTGCATATTTGAGTACAAGAGCTTGTCATAATTTTCTACTGCCTACAATGCAGACCCTGTACGTGTCTTTTCAATTTCTGTTTGCCACATTTTTCATTCAGATTTGAAAATGTAAAAAATATCAACCATATCCAATGAATGAGGAATAGGCATTTCATATTGGAATAAGTTGGTGCAATTTTTCAATGTGTTGACTGTGTTCAGAGAAACTTGGGTTCATTTCTACCACAAAATGGTCCAAAATTGGACAACATTAAAGTTTCTACTATTAATGTATACGATTTCACAAGTTATCATACTGAGAGTATTGATACTTTTCTGTCCATCTTGTGTCGAACAACCTGAGAACGTTACAGTACTTCCCTATAGCTATCTTGCACTGCATTTTTACAACCAAATTACTTTGAGAAGATTGATTGATTTATTTGTATTATTTTACTTTGCCTTTTGTGCCACTTTTGGCTAATTTCCGAAGATTGAGATGAGTGATGATATTATGAAATTGATGAATGGACACCCACAAACGGCCATGCCCATTTCGGGTTTCGAACCCTGGACACACGATGTGCCGACCACAGGGGCTGCTCCTTTGAGAAGACTCGAGGTTTAAAATTATAACTGATTTGAGCCTCAATATCGCAGAAAATTCACAGAAATGGGCAATAGCCTGGGATAAAATATGTGCTGAACAATGTAGAAAAATTGATTTTGGACACTTCTCTGAAATTATCTATCTATCTCACCCCCTTAATTCTATCACCCATTACATCAGCACCATCATATTCTTCACCAACCAAAGGTTCTGGGTTCGAATCCTGCTCGGGCATGGTTGTTTGTGAATGTCCATTCATCAATTTCATCATTTCATCACTCATCCCATCTTCGCAAATTTGCCAAGAGGCACAAAACGCGAAGTAAAATAAAATAAATCAAATCAAATCAAATATTCTTCACCAACTATTATTATTTTCTAAATTCACACTCAGTCAACCCAGAGAGAGTAGAAGTACTAATAGGTGAAGCTAACCCAGATGCAGTTACAATCTCCAATAGAGACACATTTCCCATTCCGATCTAGAGTTTCGAAAATGGTTTATCGACTTCCTGGATTATCAAACAGTTGGGAAATTTCAAATTATCAAAAATTAGAACCTAAGGAATACTTAAATCTTGAATGGTAACAAACCATATCAGGAACTTATAATTAAATTATAATGTTCGTGCTATAAGTTCAAAAGCAGCTGCTTCGGGAAGAAATTACATGTGGCATTATAGAATTTTTGAAATGTCAGGAGCTTTCAGAGTATTTTCCAGAGAAATTCCGAAACTTTCAGGAAATTGCAAACATTTGCTTTGCAGTCCCATCTGGTGTGTGGAATTAATTTATTTCCCAAACGTATACCGTTCTATACGCTTTTCATTTATGAGAACAAAATAAGTCTGAATATTTTTTTACGAACAAGTCTCTGCGCATAGCGGATAGAACAGGTAATCTGGTAATTTTACTGAACCTTAGGGGGAGGAGGGATTGGACCCGTTGAACCCCCCCTTAAATACGCCCATGTATAACCGGTTACAAAACTAAGAAGCATTAAAGTTCTTTGCGCACTCAGTTTGCACAGAAAACAAGTTTCGTTTAATTAATTCGTTACATTATTTGAAAATGATTGATGCGTTTGGAACTATTGGTGGATTCTAGATTAGCACAACAAAGAGTTGAATATTCCAAACAAGTAAAGTGCATAAATATTAGCGTGCAAATTGCCCACAACCAAGTTCATTCACAATTTGGTTAATGCAATGCAAACGAAGTTCAAGAATTAAAACAAGACGCCAATGAAGCAGTTCACAATCAGCATCAGTATAATTTGATTTCTCAAAACCATGTAAGGCATATAAAGAAAATAAATGTTAATAGCAATGAACAATTTGCTGGTAATATTTATGTAAGCGATCGTACAGTTTCAGATTTTCCCTGTAGCGATTTCCGGTCAACAAATGTGTTGGGAGAAAAAGTGAAAATGTACTTAACAATGCAAACTTACGAATTGGATTCAAGCAAAGCTTTTACAGATATTTTTTTTGCAATTAGCTTACATTTCTTTTTACAGTAAGAGAAAGACGAATGACAAATGTAATGGACAATTTTAGTTATTATTTGTTGAGGAAATTGTACAGATGATGACGGAGAGAAAAAGTGTTGCAATTACCACATCCTACAACCCAAGTTTTCTTTCTTGACGGAGCAGAGGACCGTTGTGTTTCTGATTCAATTCTTAGAACTTGCATTGTTAGAAACAAAGTGAAGGAACATGCTGATGAGAGATTTTCCACCGACTGCACGGGAATTTTACTAACTGTAATGTGTGCTGTTTTTCACTGCAATAAGTAGCTGAATGCTACAACTTGCATTCATAGGCGTGCGCAGACCCTCTGATTGGGGGAAACCTTGATGAAAGATCAGCCGGGAAAGAAAAACCTCATCTTTTCTCACTGTTTTAGTTTCATTGCTTTGATGGTGTATGTATATACCGGGTGAGTTACCTAAAATTACCAGCGAAAATATTTCGTGAAGAACAATGAATATTGAAAAACTGCTTTCGCAGATATAAAGGTATGAGAGGGGCTCATGAAATTAGCGGACACAATACGTTCAAATACGTTACAATGCAACAAAAGCCATCCTTGATCAATTTTTCCGTACTTTTGAATGAGCCAAAAATAAAATGGGTTTTCCATTTTTTAAAAAAAATAATTTTGTGTTGAAAATCGTACTTCCTTATGCTACCTCCATTTGGTGCAAGGTGCATGAATCTTAATCTTAAACCTCAGCTAGAATATGTACAGGGTAGGGTTCTTTGTAGACAACGAAACCAGACAGGATGCCTTCCAATGGAGAATATATTATTTAAACACAGGATACATAGAGTAAGGATATTTACATGATAAGTTACTTTCTTCTATAATTCTCATTTAAAGTCAATTTTCATCTCAATACTTTTTATTATTTCTTTTCTCTATTTGAATATTCTTCTATCTGGACTTCCTTCGTAATGGTAGGTCTAGATCTGGACTTCCTTTTCAATGGAGGGTTTGGATCTGGACTTCCTTCTCAATGTACGATCTCTGGACTTCCTTCTCAATGGAGGATCTGGACTTCCTTCTTAATGGAATGTCTGGATCTGGACTTCCTTCTTCTTAATGGACGTTCTGGATCTGAACTTCCTTCTTGTCTTCTTTGTGAACTTCCCTCTGGATTTCCATTTATTTATGTTTTTTTATGATTTAATTAATTCCTTTATCCCGCTTTTTCCTTTAAGCTTTGGAAATAATACTAATCTCCTCCCTTGCGGCTGCGATTGGAAAGCGCCAACACTAACTGGGTACAACAGAGTGTATACTTGGTGCAAACGATTCACACGCGCATCCAAGTAGGTGCTACGGTTGAAACGCACAACCAAAAGTGCTGTGGAGCGTCGATTGGAACGCGCCGCCACTGATGTAAACAAAATTTCCGCTATGGGAAAGGTAAATCACTCAGACATATGCAATATCTGTTCAAAGACACAAATTTGTATCAGTGCTTTGAGTTCTTTAGTTTTCTGATCAATTTATATATGATCACTGGTTAAATTTATCGCATATATACACAATAATTTATTTCTTTTATATTTACTTTTTATCTTCTTATAGTAGATTCTATTGTTTTTCATCTTTCCAATCTGCTTTGTTCTTATTTATAAAGTTATTCACATATATTATGTTAATTCTTAATCTTGCCGGCCTGGTGCTGCCATCTCTATTCCTCTTTGGCAAACTATTTACATTACTTGGTCCTATTGGGTACGTAACACTTACGTAGTTGAACGTATGGTGTCCACTAATTTCATGAGCCCCTCTCGTGCCTTTATATCTGCGAAAGCAGTTTTTCAATATTTATTGTTGTTCACGAAATCTTTCCGGTGGTAATTTTAGGTGACTCACCCTTTATATATGATCTAATGCAGGAACATAGAGGCACCATAAAGAATAAATAAATTGTCTGGCATATGTTGAGCTCCTTTTCCTCCAAGAAAACTGTTTAGCACCAAGAGTCTGAAGTACTTAGTAGTTATAACTTTTCCTCTCTCTCGTAATTTACAATGCATTACAGAAAACAATAAATTTGCGAGCGAAGATCCAAATTTTGTAAACTGAAAACAATATTGATTTAATATGGCACAAAAAAATCATGGGCCGCCATAGCATTATTTTACAATTTTTTTCATTTCGGCGCCCAGGGCCAACTCCCGCCGCCTCCTAGCTACGGCTCTGAACTTGACAAGACTGTAAAAAAAAAACAGATATTGCGAACGAAACGAGCAAAAAATTTTACGAAATGTATTTTTATTTGTATAAAACTTTATATCAAGGAGGGGTAATTGCCCTTATGTACCCCCTGCAAGTGCTCTTGGCTTTCAGGAAGAAATAATGCAAGAAAGACGTGAAAATAAATCCCATCTTGGGTATATTCTTGTCCTGTTACTCTTAGATTCTACTAGTCTTGCTTTCGTTTACCTCAATGTTTGCCCCGCCCCATGCCCTCCTAGAATTGATTTCCGTCAAAGATTGGGGAGGGGAATTGCCCACTGCATCCTGTGGTTACGCCACTGCACCCCCTTCCCCCGCAGTTGCTTTGAACTTTAATCAGCTTGAAAATACTTGATTTTCTTTAACAGTATAATATCGTTTAATAACGGCGATAAGATTCCTCTACACTAAATTTCTAGGTGAAAGTATAATAATGTAGGGACATGGACGTCTGAAAGGAGGGGGGCAAGGATGACCACGCCTACCCCTTATAAATCAAATGCCAACCTAAAAGTATATATTTCACATGTATAATTTGATTTCAGTCGTACTAATTTACATTAATCCGATAATTTCAAATTCAAGTGGTGTATTTTGAGAGGGCAACACTATTATCGGGGTAATATGCACCATGGAAAAATGCCTTGCTTGTCCCTCCGTGGGAAAAAATCTGCGGACGTCCATGATTATGGGGGCAACTGCCCCCTTGCCCCCCCGTGCGCACGCCTATGCTTGCATTTTTATCCACTGAGAAACTGTATGCTTGATGAAAATTTGTAACTGACTTTTGAGTTTCAAAGACAGGGTTGGCAACACCTCCACGAATAACGTAACCATGCAATAATGGCAAAACCATGTTGTTTTTGTCCCCGAGGCCTCTGCTACAATAAAGAGCATTCATTTAAGCCAAATGAAAGGAAGAACGTAGGAAGATTTCCCATTAAGTACTGGGCGCCTTTCCAACACAGCGACTGTAAGTGGAATGAAAGAAGCAGGCTGATAAACAATGAAGCAGAATTTCAGACAGAATGGCCGTCACTTTCGTGGCTCAGAATTGAACGAATACATTACCCAATGACCACGGACAATAATAGCACCCCGCCACAGCTTATCGCGAAAGAAATATGAGCTCATTGTTGTCCCGTAGATAACAACAATGGAGGATATTCGATCCTTTCAAACAATGACTCATTTCGTACCTAATCCGAGTTATCATTGCTTCGTTGTCGAAAAGAGTCCATCATGTTATTCTGTGATTTTCTACCAGAATGAACGCCCGCGTTTTTTCGTTGTTTTTGTGCTGAATCGGTCATTTTTATCTCGAAGCTTTTTAAATAATGTTTTTATTCGTTAATTTAGATTGCATGCAAAAATAAATCAGCCCTTCTTTTCAGTTATTATCTTCACGTCTCGTTTGCTTGCTGAGCAATTGGCCAACACTTTAAAAGCTAAACCAGTGAAATAAGAGCATCCCGTTCACAACAACAGATATATTATTTTTATTATTGAACACAAGGAGAAGGTTATACTTGAACCACTCTTATGCAAGTGGCATGAACCGTTGCAGTCCGCCGTTCAGTCAGGCATTATTTCCAAACAGATATATCTATTGCTTGATTGATTTGTTGTTTTAAGTCCACTTTATGCACAGAAAGGCTAATAGGGACTGGACCTACAGTTTAAAGTCGGATCCGAACCACTATGTGCCTCCACCGGATACCGAACCCGGGACCCCTTGATTACAATGTGACGACGTTACCACTGCGCCATCAGGGAACCCTAAACAGAAATATCAAATTTGCTGGAATGAGCATTCAGTCAAATGTATACAGAGTGTTCCGTTCAAATCTTCCTAATTTCAATTAATTACTGTGAACGAAGTACTCGTACGATGAACTGTGAAATAACTGTAACACCAAATGAAAGGCCAGATCTTCAAGTTTTGTTTTCATGACTTGAAGTTGTCTGTTTGCTCACTACGAAGCGCCACTTGCACCTGATGCTAAATCAATTAGGCTGTGTGGTTTAGTAAGTTTCTAACAACCGGCAGTGTCCTAAAAGCCTATAGCTTACGGTACACAAACAAACAATGAGCATTGAATTACCTTCATTACAAGACTGAAGCGATATTCTAAATATTCATTAATAACATCACTTCTTAAAATGTAATGCTTAGTGTTGGTACTGCTTAATTTAAAGCAGGTGCATCATTTGGAACAAAAAGCTAAGAAACAGTTACCTTCAGTAGACACGCTGTCGTAATTAAATACTTTGTAGGGATTACAATATAGTTTGATGGCGCGAATTATATGATTTCGGGGGGGGGCATGACATGTTTTTTTTGGGGGGGATGGGCACCCCTGTGTATCATACTGGGTAGTGATATGTCAGCTGAAAATCTGACAGTTCTTCTTGAACAATGTCACAAACTTGGTCTTGATATGAAAAACTTCATGAGTCAAGGTTATGATGCGAGTGGCAGATTTAATGGTGTGCAGTCATGAATAAATCAACAGTACCAAAAATAAATGTGTGCGCACTCTGCCAGTCATACGGTAAATGTAGCCTTATCTTCAGCCATGTCGAACTCCACCGTGAGAAACTGTTTTCGTACAGTAAGAAAAGTTTTCTTTTTGTCAGAATAATACATGCAGTGGTGAAATACTAGAAACAATATATTGTATTGTGTACCAGGCAGTAAAAAACACTATTTCTCAGTGTGTGCGTGTCTAGTAACTATTATTATTAATAATATTTAATAAGATAGTATTATAAATATATCACTGTTATAACACTGTCTTAATTTAGAACTTTATGCGGCTTAGGACATGCATTGAAGAATGGGCAACTCTAGATGGACCCCCCCAAAATTTTATTTCTGGATACGCCCCTGTTCATATGATAAATTTATTGGATGCTAATATAAACTAAACTAAAACTGCTACTGCTACTACTGCTGCTGCTGATAATACTACTACTAGTAATATAATAATAGCAATAATAATAACAATTTAAAATAACTATAATGCAATAATTTTAAAAATGAACCCTCCTTGACAAACTTCTGCATATAACACTGCTCTGTCACAGTATTTTTGAGGGGGGTGTCCTCGACATCTTCGATTTGATTCCCCCTAGGAAAATTCATGGCGACGCCCATGCTTGTATCCTCTTCAAACGTGAACAGAAATAAGCTTTGCGTGTGCAGAAAGCAAGAGTGTTGAATGCTTGTTGAACGTGTGACGGCAAGAGCAATCGAACGGGCAACTCGGTGCAAGTTGGCACAAGACCTGTTGCTTCGACACGACCACCAGATGGCTCTAATGTTTGGCGTACATTCTTAGAATGAAGTTGAATCATCTGTTTATCTTGCCCAGAGAAGTCAGACACAAACCCAGAGCACCTTTAATTCATTTTATACATTTCTAAGGACAATTCAACATACCGTAACTTAATGTGTGTGGGGTAAATCATAATACTCTAATTCTTCAGCCTCAATGACGTCATCTACTCGCGTTGGTTGAATATCGCAGACGAACTTATCTGCACATTCCAACTTGAACCGTGTCAAATGAATTTTCTTTCACCATTGATGTTATAAAGCAAATAGAAAATTATGTTCTTTTTTAAATTAATACGCGTATAATATATAGAGTTTACACGTGAAGAAATACGTACAGTGAGTCACATAAGTATTCGGACAGACAGTAAATTTCTAACGTTTAAGAGCGGGAAGGGAGTGAAATCTGTGTACAGCTTTGAAGTTGATTTTCGTTTAAAAAATGTCATGTTTAGCTCAAAATTGGACGATAAAAAGTTAAAAAAAGAACATCAGCAACAATATAACGAAGGATGAATCCCTACCGTTGCAAAAATAGTGTCACAAAATTATTCGGACACATAGTAAATGTTAACGTAAGTTTGCGATACAGTGACAATTTCGATTTACGGATTGATTGATACTCTGTTCATATATATTAACTCTGGTTTCCTGTAGGTTTCTATGGCAATTACGATCGCGTTTTGTTGTGATATAAGAACATTTTCTATGTAGAAATGGGGCGAAGAGGAAAGGAAAGTTCATTTGAACAACGTCAGTTAGTGATATGACACCACGCTAAGGGTAAAACTTACCGTGCAATTGCCTCAATGTTGAAAATGAAAAAAAAGTACAGTTGCAGATATTATTAAGCGATTTAAAGATGAAGACAGGATCGAGTCCCACGGTCATACAGGGAGACCAAGATTTTTTCCCCCAGAGAAGAGACAGTAATCGTGAGGAAAATTAAAAAAACAAAACAAAGATGAGTGCTCCAATGGTGTGTGCTGAGGTAGGTGAGGAGTGTGGAAAGCATAGTCATCCTGAAACTAAACGAAGAGTGCTCAGAAGGGCAAACTATCATGGCCGTGTAGCTAGGAGAAAGCCATTTGTAAGTAAGCCAAACAGGACAAAAGGACTGGTGTTCGCAAAGGAACACTTAGGAAAGAATCAGACATGGTGGAATCGGGTAATTTTCACTGACGAGAGTAAATTCAATGTTTGTGAGTCAGATGGGAGGGTAACAGTGTGGCGTAAACCAAATGAGGAGCTCCGAGGGAAAAATTTGCAAGCAACAGTAGTAGTACAGGTGCCCCGGTTCAACGCCCGAAAATGAGGCTCGGTGAGGCTCGCAGTGTTGCCAACCCCTTACTCGAAAAAATCACCAAGGTTTTTATCTCGGTCTAACCTAATTTAAAGCAAAAAGCTGGCAATACTGCGAATCTCACCGAGCCTCATTTTCTTGCAGTGTTGCCAGCTCGAGCGAGGCGTAGCTTTTTACGGTGCATGTTAACGGTTTGCTCTCGTAAGGCATGAGCCTCATTTTCTCGCAGTGTTGCCAGCTCACCCCAAGAATATTTCACCATGTGATATTTTACAAGCGAAGCTAACCTACAAATGGGAGTTGGCAACACTGGCAACATCAATTGCGGTTTAGTGTTGCTAACTCACCTCAAGAATATTTTACCATGTGATATTTTACAGGCGAAGCTAACCTACAGAGTAGGGTAGTGTCCCCGGTTCACCAACCGAAAATGGCGCTCGGTGGCGCTCGCAGTGTTGCTAACTCCTCACTTGAAAAAATCACCAAGGTTTTTGTTTTTGGGTCTAACCTAACCTCAAACAAGGAGTTGGCAACGCTTGAGGCTTTCTCGCAGTGTGGCCAACTCACCCCAAGAAAATTTCACCATGTGATATTTCACAGGCGAAGCTAACCTACAAATGGGAGTTGCCAACACTGATTAGTGGAGGTGCGCGGGTTCTGCGCTATTATTTGCGATTCAGTGTGGCCAACTCACCCCAAGAAAATTTCACCATGTGATATTTCACAGGCGAAGCTAACCTACAAATGGGAGTTGGCAACACTGACTAGTGGAGGTGCACGGGTTCTGCGCTATTATTTGCGATTCAGTGTTGCCAACTCACCCCAAGAATATTTCACCACATGTTATTTTACAGACGAAGCTAACCTACAAATAGAAGTTGACAACACTGGTAACATCAATTGCGGTTCAGTGTTGCCAACTCACCTCAAGAATATTTTACCATGTGATATTTTACAGACGAAGCTAACCTACAAATAGAAGTTGACAACACTGGTAACATCAATTGCGGTTTAGTGTTGCCAAATCACCTGAAGAATATTTCACCATGTGATATTTTACAGGCGAAGCTAACCTACAAATAGAAGTTGACAACACTGGTAACATCAATTGCGGTTTAATGTTGCCAACTTACCTGAAGAATATTTCATCATGTGATATTTTACAGGCGAAGCTAACCTACAAATGGGAGTTGGCAACACTGACTAATAGAAGTGGCCAGGGCTGCGTCCGAATCAGCAGCAGATGTCACCTAGAGCGCTGTTACATCCGGGGACTCAGCCAATCTCTGTTGTCCGAATTTGCGGTAGACGTGGAGTCGGAGGGAAGAGCAGAGAGGCGCGACAGATGCACGCTGGCGCTGTGACGCTGCGCTTGGCAGCCATATTCTAATTTTTATTTTGTACAGACAATATTTACTGATTAGAGGATGTAAAACTCAGTTATATTTTAATATTTTATCGATAATGAATGCAGAAAAATTGTAAATGATGAAATAGCGTGTTATATTTTTAATATGAGTAGTTAGGTGGAAATTATTTGTTTGTTTGCGCCCCACGCGGTGGGTGAAGTTTGGGCTGACACCTGGCGGGAAAAGTGACAGGCGTACTACAAGGGGGACATGCAGATTCGGACGACTTGGACGTGACTTTGACGGCATGCGAGAGCAATGGGGAGAGAACGGGATGGAGTGCTTGCCAATCCGGACACGGCTTTTGTAAACCTCTCTCGCAGGCGATGTGCTGCACATGCATACGCGCGTGCTTCTTATTATTTTCGTATTGTGAGGCAAACAAACAAATAAATAATTGTTGTTTTTTAGGATGCCTGGCCTCTATAACCTCGCCAGGGTGCGTGGTGCCCAACCAAAAAAGTAAAAGGTTCTAACGGCTGCGGTTGTAGATTACCGCACCTCTGTAGAGTTTTGTGAGTTATTATTTTTTTAATTTGTGCATCGAACTAACTTATATTGGATTTTGATTGTAGTGTGCAGCGTTAATTTGATCAGAGGTGTCTTATCGGCTGGATTGTTGTTATTCTGCAGCACTGTTGAGGTGAAATCCAAATCGTACATGTGCTTGTCGAAATGCTTTCGTATGCGTGGAAGGGTGTGCTTGGACCAGTGGGGAAATTTATTTTTCGCACCGAGGTCTGTCGCGGAAGTTTTTGTGCTCGAATTGTGCGAGGGGGTTGTCGTCGAAGATTCGTCCAATAGGAGTTGGCAACACTGACTAGTTGCTTCACAAATTTTTTGTTTTTTAAACATATGATATTTCACAGGCGAGGCTAACCTACAAGTTACAAGTTGACGGTGTAATTTTCTATAAGATGATAAGTATGCAATAAGATGAAGAAGACGCTAACTGGCAATAGCGGTGTTAATGTTTCCAGTTTTCTACCCCCTCTCACCGGGCCTTCTCCCTCTATGGCGCAGTGGTATTTAAAGATTTGATACTCGCACAAGTGGTTTTTGAAACTGTAGGTCTACTCCCGATTAGTTTTACTTACAGGGTTTTTTTTGTATACTTCTGTTTTTCCACATGTATGTATGTATGTAATGCGATTTGTGTGGGGGGTCAAAAATTTTGAAACTTACGACTTAATTAATCTGCATGAATGCTTAATGTTTGATTTTTTTTATTTCTAGTTCGATATGAGATACACACAATTTTATTTTTTGAAGTACAGTTAATATTACCTAGTTCGGGTTAAGCTGTAACATACAACTAGCGATCGACACGACCACCTGACACACAGACAGAGAGAGTGTGAGCAAATTCAAAGTGTGATCTATTGTGAACTAAACTAACCTCACTCACCCACCCACATATAGTCTTACAGGTAACTCAAAAAGCAGAAAGTAGTATATAGCATGACAGGTCGATCTATTGTAAACTAAACTAATCTTATTTGCCCACCCACATATAGTCTTACAGGTAACTCAAAAAGCAGAAAGTAGTATATAGCATGACAGGTCGATCTATTGTAAACTAAACTAACCTCACTCGCCCACCCACATATAGCCTTACAGGTGACTCAAAAGCAGAAAGGCGGCTATATCACTTGTAAGGGCCAACACACAAGATCTATTGCAAACTAAATTAACCTACGACATAAGCCATGGACATATTTTCCAGATAGGGTATAAGCAACTCACCTCTTGCAATTGTATAACGGGGAAAATTAACCTACAGCTGGCAACACTGTTTGAGTTGCTTTCGACGAGCCAAACTTACACTTTGCAAATAGGCTCTACAGCTAGAAGCTTGAAACATATATCTTCGCAGAGTATGCCAACTTACTTTATGTAAAAATATTACCTAGTACAGTTAAGCTGTGACATACAACTAACGATCGACACGACTACCTGACACACATACGGAGAGAGTGAGACAGCTTATACGCAATATATTCCTACACATGTACTGGGTTTAAAAAGTAATTTGCAACAACTATTTTACGCACTCCCTATCAAAATCTTCTAACCATATGTTTTTGATACTTGCTGCTAGAACATGGTGGTTTTAGACTGTAAATTCAACCCGATTATTCTATTTGTGCATGATGCCTGCATTTGGAATATTTAATTTTTGGCATACGGTATTTTGCGTGCTCCAGTAACCTTGCGCTCGATTCACGGAAGCTATGACGTGTATTTCCTGTTTCGCGAACATGCGAGAATTTTTCACAATAGATAATATATTGCAAGAGCGAGTTGTTTGTGTATATAAATCTAGTTTTGGAAATGGACATGAATATAATGTCAAAAATTATTGTATAACTTAAAAATATTGATATTTATTGCACTAGCAAAGATAAATGTGGAATGCCCCGGCCCCCTCAGCTGTTAGGTTAAACAGCATAAATATTTTATTACTGATAGCAAGCATTGTCATATGGACAAAACAGATCTAGTAATGAGCTGTTTTGCAAGTTTCTCGAGTGAAGGAATATGATGCCACTATAAACTGTAAACAAGATATACAACCTCTGGCATGAGATGCACGAGACTTATGAACCTCGACCTATAGAGTTGTACAATGGATGTTTTTTTTTGTTAAGCATAGCGGTGTGTTTTTGTTTATTTCAATGTCATCGAGCGTGCATGTAAAGAAGGGGAGAGAAAAAAAGAGGAGGGGGGTTATAACGGATAATTCAAGTTTTGATTTCTATACTTTAGCTAGTCACGATTCACCTGCTATCTAGAAGGACACTGGACGATGGCTAAAAGCGAGGGAAGGAGAGAAATGTTATTTTTTATTTTTTTGATGGTGTGTGATGAAATAGTTTTAGATAATAATAGTAGGCTAATAGAATTGTAGAAAACAGCTGTATTGTGATGCGAGGCTGAAAGCAATTTCGAAAGCAGTCTCGGGCATCTTCGCCTTCAGCCAACAAGAAAAATGCACATGGAGGGGGCAACAGTATTGTCCATGGATGGTTTTTCTGAATAAACATACATATCAGTTTTTGCAGTCTCCAGATGGGACCGGAGCTTTTTGTTTTGGTTGGACAAGAGGGTTCAGATAAATACATGGACATCAAAATAAAAGAAAAAAAAATTACTCTACTGCTCACATGTATTGAGTCTTCCAATAACACACCTCGCGGGGCGTACCTACATGTATGCAAAATATAGTTAATGTTTTATTTCTCGAACCTGTGGTCTGTAGATTTGCTTTTGTTGGCAACAGAAACAGAAAAATGGCACCATGTTATTGTATACTGATAAGGGTGTACTGTAATCATAACAATTTTCTAGTTAAAAATCTATGTTGAAAAGCAATGTTGGGTGACTTGTCTGTGTTGGGTATTATTAACAACTTCACAGCTGTACCTGCACAACTCATCGACTACAAGCCAACAATGTTAGGAAATGTGTGCATGGCTCCGAGAATACAATTTAAAATCACTAATGTGGCATGAACCCCTCTTCACTTGTGTGTATTTGAATATGCGAAAATTAGATATTTTGAATAATCGAGAAGAACAATCACAAAAACAGCTTGCACCGGTATGACGTGTTCAAACTTCAGACGATTTTTGTTAATCTACAAAAGCCAATTGCGAACGGAGATCACTACGAAAATTGTGGAAAAAAAAGAAGCGAGGCTATTTTGGCTAATGGTAACGATAAGGATGAATAATGGTTGTTTTGATAAAATTGACGAAGTGGGGCATGTTGAATATACCTAGCCTAAAATAAAATTCAACAATTAATGTTAAATATTTGCCACTCTGAAATGGCGACGGCTATTATTATAACATCACTTGTTTCTAATCTGTCTATATTGGCCCTCTCTCTACCCCTCCATAAATTTGATTCGAAAGGTGCAATTATTCCAGTTTTTGAATAAGACTTGTATATGCCCTCAGGAAAAAAAAGAAATAAATAAATCAAGTTATGTATATTCTAAATCCCCGAATTTTTTTTTACAACACCACACGAAGCCTCGAGTTTCGGATATGTTGTTGTGCGACAGGATATGATAGATGAACCGTATGTTTACCGAGGACCAAACGCAATCAAATATTTTTTGAAAAGATGGTTGAAGAGGTTGAGACTATTGGCAGCCTCTTACGCGAATCGAAACCAAATGCTTTTATTATCCAGCGATGAACTTCAATCTCACAATAACATTGAAACGTGTCTGGTGTGCGATCAAAGGTTTCTACCGACGAGAACCGGAAAGTTATTTTATCATAATCACTTCACCGGAAACTACATCGGTGGAATCTGTAACATAATGTATTTATGTATGTGTTTGACAATCATATATCACTTATTAGAACAATTTTCATATTGTTTTCACTATGTGAGATGATATTTTATTTATATTTACGATAAAATAGAGGTTTGGGTGTAATAACAGTTTTTATTAATTAATTTAGAGATGTATTTTTTTTATTTGTTGAGTTAATGATTAGGTTAATTTGTTATTTCTCGCGAAAAAGAGGGAACCACAGCTGAAAGAAAATACACAACTTGTATTATTGAGGTCAAGAGTTTGTTTTAATATTATTTTTTGCACACATAGGCTAATCACGACTCGGGATACGTTTAAAATGGAATCTGAAACATTATGCGACCTGACTGGAACTCGGAATAGGACACACTGATTACAAGACGTCGATACATTACCACTTGGTCGGTTCGTATCTTATTTTAAACTGTAGGTCCATGCTCTATTAGCCTATCTGTGTATAACGTGGATTTAGAATTCAGTAGAAAATAACATCGATCTAGCATTTTTTGGGATTTTAGATGTGTTGAGACCACTAAAATTACCAATTCTTATAATAAAAAACTTTTCCTCATATTACTATTTTGAAAAAGAAAATTAATTGTATAATATTTTGTTGTTAATTTCAAAGAAGACTAATTCAAATAGTAACAACGGGAACGAATAAAGCTTACGAAAAGTTTTTGCCACCGTGAGAATTTGAACCTACGACCATTAGAGTGACAACCCAGTGCGATAACCACTAGCCCACGAGTTTGTTTCTTCTTACGGCATGATTATGAGTTAAGACCAATTTGTTCAATATGCATTAGAAATATAATCCCCCACTTGTTTTTTATAAACAACGCACCCAAACGCTTTTTTGTAGCAAATGAAATAAAGGTGGTATGAATGTCACAAGATATTTAAGCAAAATCTACTATATTTACGTCGCAATTGTTTTACATGGAGAGGCTTCATCTTCGAGAATTGAGGTTGTGGTTTGACTGTAATTGTAGGATACCCCATAGGTATTGATAAGCCAAGGCTCTAGTGTGCACTAGATTTGTTTATTTGTAGTGACGTGCTCAGGAATTTTTGTAAAGAGGTATGTGAATATAAAAATTGTGTTAATGCTTATTTTTTAAACAGTGAACTCATATTTTAATATCTCTCTGTTTATTTTATTATTCTACTTAGGAACTAATTAGTATTACAGAAGTTATATTGAAAAGAAATCTCACGTGACAATGACGAGAAATTAGATTTGTGGAATGAATAGTTTTCATATTTTAAAACCTCGAAGGGTTATGGGCTATCTCCCGATTTTTTTCCACAATTCTACCTAGAGTTATCTTTAACTAGCAACGAGGTGACGTTTGGTCAGCACGACGAACCCTCAGCTGTTATAGAAGATATCTGAAACCAGCTTACACCAGTCACTTGTAGCTCCCCCAATTTTTTTTTGATGGTGGGTTGCTACCGGCCTTATACGTAGCCCGAATAAATTCCGACCAGAGCCGGATTCGAACCTATGCCGTCTCGCAGCGAACATTCTCAAGACGAGTGAACGCCGTAACTCGCTCAGCTACGGAGGAGGACTCTCTCTCTTTTTCTCTCTCTCTCTCTATTTTTTTTCTAATTTTCATCATCATAGTTAAAATTAATCCAAGAGAAAATATATATTTTGTGTTGACATAGGAAATATGCAATAAAAAAATGCATGATCAATAGTTAAGGTCAAAATCTGAATAAACAGTGAGGGTGATACACGCAAGCTTCCAGGCATGTGATTTGCACAGAATTAAATATAAAAAATGAGAGATGGAAGGTTTTTGTTACTATTAGAATTTAAGGACGGAAAATATGTACAGTGAATGAATACTACGTTTGACTAATCGTGAAGATGAGTATCACAGCACGTTTTTTATCGTTCTTATATAAACGTTGAAACGTTTAAGAACGTATAAGAATGTTTACCGAAACGTTTCAACGCAGCGTTGAAACGTTTCGGTAAACATTCTTATACGTTCTTAAACGTTTCAACGTTTATATAAGAACGATAAAAAACGTGCTGTGATACTCATCTTCACGATTAGTCAAACGTAGTATTCATTCACTGTACATATTTTCCGTCCTTAAATTCTAATAGTAACAAAAACCTTCCATCTCTCATTTTTTATATTTAATTCTGTGCAAATCACATGCCTGGAAGCTTGCGTGTATCACCCTCACTGTTTATTCAGATTTTGACCTTAACTATTGATCATGCATTTTTTTATTGCATATTTCCTATGTCAACACAAAATATATATTTTCTCTTGGATTAATTTTAACTATGATGATGAAAATTAGAAAAAAAATAGAGAGAGAGAGAGAAAAAGAGAGAGAGTCCTCCTCCGTAGCTGAGCGAGTTACGGCGTTCACTCGTCTTGAGAATGTTCGCTGCGAGACGGCATAGGTTCGAATCCGGCTCTGGTCGGAATTTATTCGGGCTACGTATAAGGCCGGTAGCAACCCACCATCAAAAAAAAATTGGGGGAGCTACAAGTGACTGGTGTAAGCTGGTTTCAGATATCTTCTATAACAGCTGAGGGTTCGTCGTGCTGACCAAACGTCACCTCGTTGCTAGTTAAAGATAACTCTAGGTAGAATTGTGGAAAAAAATCGGGAGATAGCCCATAACCCTTCGAGGTTTTAAAATATGAAAACTATTCATTCCACAAATCTAATTTCTCGTCATTGTCACGTGAGATTTCTTTTCAATATAACTTCTGTAATACTAATTAGTTCCTAAGTAGAATAATAAAATAAACAGAGAGATATTAAAATATGAGTTCACTGTTTAAAAAATAAGCATTAACACAATTTTTATATTCACATACCTCTTTACAAAAATTCCTGAGCACGTCACTACAAATAAACAAATCTAGTGCACACTAGAGCCTTGGCTTATCAATACCTATGGGGTATCCTACAATTACAGTCAAACCACAACCTCAATTC